>NC_048298.1:14452208-14600212 GCF_013100865.1 Trachemys scripta elegans | reverse complement strand
GAGTATAAGCCCCACGTGTTTTTTTTAACGTGGTTTTTTTTTTTTTTTTTTAGTCGTCCCTGTCGGGGCCCCGTCGAAACTGTTCGAATCGGGCCCCGCACTTCCTAAAGCCGGCCCTGTCTGGAGACTTGGGGCGAGGCCCCACACAGCCCGGCTGCGGAGGCCTGGGGCCAGCCCCCCCACTCCCACCAGTGGAAGCCTGGGGCCCCGCACAGGCCTCCCGTGGGGGGTCTGTGTAGGGCACCAAACTAGCTAGGTTGGTTTCAATCTAGGATTCTCCTTGAAATGGCTGCTCCCATTGGAGACCCCTTTTACCTCCTTCCCACCCCCAATCTCTTGCTGTGGGTCAGGCTCTAGCTCCCCTCTTGAAGCTCTTCCCCTGCGGATAATTAATCGTTGGAACAGAGGGAGGAGATCCTGGGTCTCTCATCTCTCAGGTGGGTTTCTTAACCACCAGTTGTAGAGGCTGGAACTAGGGGGTTGGGGGTGCTCCCACACCTCCTATCTTGACAGGGTTTTCATCATATACAGGGTTTATGGTCTGGTTCAATGGCTCTCAGCACTCCTGCCACTAGGTGCTGTGTAGACATACGTGCAGTAGCCTGGACACCCACCAACTCGGGCTGCAGGGCTGTTTCATTGCTGTGTAGACTTCCTGGTTCGTGCTGGAGCCTGCTACAAGGTGAGAAGGTCCCACTGGTCAAATCTACACAGTACTCCCCCGGGGGAATTCTGCCCCATTGTGCATGCAGAATTTGCACAGAAATTAATGTTGTGTGCACAGAATTTCTTTGCCCCCCATCCCCCTTGAAATGGGCTGTAGAGCTGCTGGCCACCACTGGAGGCCGTTGGACCCAGCAGAGCCCAGCTCACAAATAGAAGACGTTGCTGGGGGGGTGTGAGCTGGAGGTACCCTGGCAGCTGCAGTTCTCAGCATGCCCTGAAGGAAGGAGGTGGCATGCAGGAATCTCCACACAAGCACTGGACCCAGCATCAGACTCTTTCTCCCTCTGGATCCCTGGGCTCTTAGGGGTAGGGGTGTCTGGGCTGAGGGGTGTCCCATGGCTGGACTCTGGGGAAGAGGGGGCAGAGAAACGGGAACTGGGTTGTCATAGCGGTTTCTTTGACTCTACTTCTGGTGGAATTATTTTGTGTCTGTTGTTATAGACTTACTTGCTTACAGGTATTTTGAAATAAATTACCAAAATAATTGAAACTGATGTGATTATATATGTTATTTTGACAAATAAAATCCACAACATTTTAAAATGTGTGTAGAATTTTTAATTTTTTGGCACAGAATTCCCCTAGGAGTAACAGCAATGAAACAGCCCCACAGCCTCAGCCCAAGTCAGCTGCCATGGGCCAGCCACGGGTGTCTAGTTGTTGTGTAGACAAACCCAGAGTCATTCTCACATTCAATCATAGAATATCAGAGTTGGAAGGGACCTCAAGAGGTCATCTAGTCCAACCCCCTGCTCAAAGCAGGACCAATTCCCAGCTAAATCATCCCAGCCAGGGCTTTGTCAAGCCGGGCCTTAAAAACCTCCAAGGAAGGAGACTCCACCACCTCCCTAGGTAACGCATTCCAGTGTTTCACCACCCTCCTAGTGAAATAGTTTTTCCTGATATCCAACCTGGACCTCCCCCACTGCAACTTGAGACCATTGCTCCTTGTTCTGTCATCTGCCACCACTGAGAACAGCCGAGCTCCATCCTCTTTGGAACCCCCCTTCAGGTAGTTGAAGGCTGCTATCAAATCCCCCCTCATTCTTCTCTTCTGGAGACTAAACAATCCCAGTTCTCTCAGCCTCTCCTCATAAGTCATGTGCTCCAGACCCCTAATCATTTTTGTTGCCCTCCGCTGGACTCTTTCCAATTTTTCCACATCCTTCTTGTAGTGTGGGGCCCAAAACTGGACACAGTATTCCAGATGAGGCCTCACCAATGTCGAATAAAGGGGAACGATCACGTTCCTCGATCTGCTGGCAATGCCCCTACTTATACAGCCCAAAATGCCGTTAGCCTTCTTGGCAACAAGAGCACACTGTTGACTCATATCCAGCTTCTCGTCCACTGTGACCCCTAGGTCCTTTTCAGCAGAACTGCTACCTAGCCATTCGGTCCCTAGTCTGTAGCAGTGCATGGGATTCTTCCGTCCTAAGTGCAGGACTCTGCACTTGTCCTTGTTGAACCTCATCAGGTTTTTTTCTGCCCAATCCTCTAATTTGTCTAGGTCCCTCTGTATCCGATCCCTACCCTCTAGTGTATCTACCACGCCTCCTAGTTTAGTGTCATCTGCAAACTTGCTGAGAGTGCAGTCCACACCATCCTCCAGATCATTAATAAAGATATTAAACAAAACCGGCCCCAGGACCGACCCTTGGGGCACTCCACTTGAAACCGGCTGCCAACTAGACATGGAGCCATTGATCACTACCCGTTGAGCCCGACGATCTAGCCTGCTTTCTATCCACCTTACAGTCCATTCATCCAGCCCATACTTCTTTAACTTGGTGGCAAGAATACTGTGGGAGACCGTATCAAAAGCTTTGCTAAAGTCAAGAAATAACACATCCACTGCTTTCCCCTCATCCACAGAGCCAGTTATCTCATCATAGAAGGCAATTAGGTTAGTCAGGCACGACTTCCCCTTCGTGAATCCATGCTGACTGTTCCTGATCACTTTCCTCTCCTCTAAATGTTTCATAATTGATTCCTTGAGGACCTGCTCCATAATTTTTCCAGGGACTGAGGTGAGGCTGACTGGCCTGTAGTTCCCCGGATCCTCCTTCTTCCCTTTTTTAAAGATGGGCACTACATTAGCCTTTTTCCAGTCATCTGGGACCTCCCCCGATCGCCATGAGTTTTCAAAAATAATGGCTAATGGCTCTGCAATCTCACCCGCCAACTCCTTTAGCACCCTCGGATGCAGCGCATCCGGCCCCATGGACTTGTGCACGTCCAGTTTTTCTAAATAGTCCCGAACCACTTCTTTCTCCACAGAGGGCTGGTCACCTTCTCCCCATGCTGTACTGCCCAGTGCAGCAATCTGGGAGCTGACCTTGTGCGTGAAGACAGAGGCAAAAAAATCATTGAGTACATTAGCTTTTTCCACATCGTCGGTCACTAGGTTGCCTCCCTCATTCAGTAAGGGGCCCACACTTTCCTTGATTTTCTTCTTGTTGCTAACATACCTGAAGAAACCTTTCTTGTTACTCTTAACATCTCTTGCTAACTGCAACTCCAAGTGTGATTTGGCCTTCCTGATTTCACTCCTGCACGCCTGAGCAATATTTTTATACTCCTCCCTGGTCATTTGTCCAATCTTCCACTTCTTATAAGCCTCTTTTTTGCATTTAAGATCAGCAAGGATTTCACTGTTTAGCCAAGCTGGTCGCCTGCCATATTTACTATTCTTTCTACACATCGGGATGGTTTGTTCCTGCAACCTCAATAAGGATTCTCTCTCTCTGAGCTAATGATTAAGTATTCATACAAAATGGAACAGCTACAACATGTGTTTGGGGGGAAGGAGAGAATATGCAAACATATCTAAGAATTTACCTTCATGGGGAGATCAGAGTCTCCTCACTTGGGGTACTCACAGTCCCATTCGCATTAACAGCTGAAATCCAGAATCTGTAGGACGTCTGAGGCCTCAGTCCACCAATGTTACAGAACTCTGTTCGGTTTCAGCGAGGGCATGAAAAATGAGGGGAAGGCCCATTGCAACGACTAACCCACTCAACCCTGGTGTGAAGCACTAAGTAACTAAGGGTTAGCTAGGGTACATACTCTGGGGAAATAGAGTAACTGTGCCCCTCCAAAGAACATTGCAGCAGAACTAGGACTAGAAGTCAGGAGATCCCAGCATCCAGGCTGCTGCAACAGAGATAACTAGACCATGCCCCTCCCTCCTCTACTAAATAATTATGCACCCATAATCCACTATGTTAATGACTAGGGTTGCCAAATTCCTAATTGCAGAAAATGGAACACCCCTACTCTGCCCCTTCCCCGAGGCCCTGCCCCTGCTCACGCCATCCCCCCTCCTATTGTTGCTTGCTTTCCTGCTCACTCGCTCATTTTGACCAGTCTGGGACGGGGGTTGGGGTGAGGGGGTGATGGCTCCGGCTGGGGGTGTGGGCTCTGGGGATGAGGGGCTTGGGGTGCAGGAGGGGCTCCAGGCTGGGGGTGGTGCAGAGGGGTTCAGAGTGTGGGAAGGTGCTCCAGGCTGGGGCAGGAGGTGCGGGCTTTGGGGTGGTCCAGAAATGAGGTGTTCAGGGTGCAGGATGGGGCTCTAGGCTGGGGCAGTGTTGAGGTGCCAGGGAGGTGAGGGCTCTGCCTGGGGGTGTGGGTTCTGGGGTGGGGTCAGGGATGAGGGGTTTGGGGTGCAGGAGGGGATTTTGACCTGGGGCAGGGGATTGGGGTCCGGGAGGGGGTTCAGGGCTGAGGCAGTGGGTTGAGATGCGGGCTCTGGCTGGGCGGGTGCTTACCTCAGGAGGCTCCCGAAAGCGGCTGGTATGTCCCTGCAGCCCCTAGGTGCAGGGATGGCCAGGGGACTCTGTGCGCTGCCCTTGCCCGCAGGCAACAGTCCCCATAGCTCCCATTGGCTGCAGTTCCCAGCGAATGGGAGCTGCAGAGACAGCGCTTGGGGCAGTGCGCGGAGCCCACTGACGCCCCTGCGCCTAGGGGCCACAAGGACATACCGGCTTCTTCTGGGAGCCACACAGAGCTAGGGCAGGCAGGGAGCCTGCCTTAGCCCCACTGCACCGCCAACTGGACTTATAACAGCCTGGTCAGCAGTGCTGACTGGAGCTCCCAGGTCCCTTTTCTACCGGGATGCCTGGCAACCCTATTAATGATACCAGCCTTTCTACTTCATTTCTTTTGTGCTGCCCCTGTGCCTGGAATACCAGTCCTGAGGTGGGCCAGCTCTCCTCATTCAGCTCTATCCTCAAGACCTCTTTGGGCCATGATACTCACAAGAAGTTGCTAACTAATTAAAAAGTTAAAGGGGCAGCTGGGAAATGGCCATATATTTAATAAACAACACTCCAGTAAAAGCTCATTGTGCTAACACTCTTTATTGAGGGGGAGATTTTCAAAAGCACAATGTGCAATTTAGCTTCACCTTATTTATTTTTATTTCAGCATATAAGAGGAACACAGGCACTAGGCAACTGTAAGAGGGGCCAGAGCAAATCCCGTGTGGCACAGTGTGGCCCTACCAGCACCCAGCCCTCAGTTCCCTTAGGGGTCTTTCAATAATTTTCTCCATACCAGAATACTTGTGGGATCTTATTTATTAAATGTTTTCAAAATTCAGACTCTTTGGCCTCGCAATCTCCAATCCTTCATCCTGTTGGTTCAGGACTCCCAGTGCTCCCACAGCTCTCCTGCTCAGGGCCTGTGTTGTGATTCGAGCCATCTTCCCCAGCCGCCAGTTTCCATCCCTGCTTCACAGAGCACCTCTTCCCACCCTTGGTTCAGGGGTCCTTAGCCCTCCTTCTAAGGCCAGGTAGGCATTCTCTTTGAGTTGTCTGCCTGTTTTCTTCCTTTGGCTCTCTGGATGGTTCTTGTTTATTCCTAGGCTTGGACTGATTTAGCTATATGATCTGTCATGTGACTGGAATAACTTTCCCCATCCGGGGAGCTGGACCCATTACCTCTAAAGGGGCCAGTGACCAATGCGACAGCACCTTTGGCAGATCATTCAAAATCCAATCTACAACAACAACAGTTTTTCTCCACACAAGAGGAATTGGTCCACAAAAGTATCAGAGGGGTAGCCGTGTTAGTCTGAATCTATAAAAAGCAACAGAGGGTCCTGTGGCATCTTTAAGACTAACAGAAGTATTGGGAGCATAAGCTTTCGTGGATAAGAACCCACTTCTTCAGATGCAAGAAGACTTGCATCTGAAGAAGTGAGGTTCTTACCCACGAAAGCTTATGCTCCCAATACTTCTGTTAGTCTAAAAGGTGCCACAGGACCCTCTGTTGCTTTCCACAAAAGTAGAATTTCCCAACCTCAGCCTCCGCAAAACTCTATTCCCCCTGTCCCATTCAAATCTCAGCCCTCCCCAAACAGATGGGCTTTGCAACAGGTTGTAAAGGTCAACAAATTTGGTCATTTAGACTGAGTTAGGAAGTGAATTGCAAAGTCAAGGGACCATCATGGGGAAAGTCTTGCAACCAGCCCCCTCTTGTATTCTCTTAAAGGACTGGCACATACGACTTATTGTGAAAGATTCAAGGCACTCGATCTATTTAGCTTATCAAAGATAAGGTTAAGAGGTGTCTTGATCACCGTCTATAAGTAAAAATTGCTGAGGGGGGTTCGCCTTCCTCTGCAGCATGGGACACAGGTCACTTGCAGATTTCAAATAGTGTAATAAATGGTGAATTCTCTGTAACTTTAAGTCTTTAAACCATGATTTGAGAAGTTCAGTAACTCAGCCAGAGGCTAGGGGTCTATTTCCCTAGGAGTGGGTGAGGTTCTGTGATGTGCAGGAGGTCAGATTAGATGATCATGATGGTTCCGTCTGACCTTAAAATCTATGAATCTGTCTACATGGGGAACAAAAATCTGATAACAGAGGGCTCTTCAAACTAGCAAACAAGGGTGTAACAAGATCCAATGGCTGGGAGCTGAAGCTAGACAAATTCAAATAAAGTGCAGATGTTTAACAATGAGGATAATTGACCATTGGATCAATTTACCAAGGGTCATGGTGGATTTTCCATCACTGGAAATCTTTAAATCAAGATGGGATGTTTTTGTAAAAGATATGCTCTAATTCAACCACAGCTGTTGGACCTGAAGCAGGAATTAATTCCTGGAAGTCCTATGGCAAGTGTTATGCAGGAGGTCAAATTATATGATCATAATCATCCCTACTTGCCTTAAAATCTACAAAACTTATATCTAAGCCAAGGGAACTCCACCTCAAACCCCTCTGCATGTCCCAACCACGACAGCATCTCACACACTCACGCTCTCTCTCTCTCCTTTATAGATCAGAACCAGCACTTTAAGCTCCACCCAGAAACTAACATGTAGCCAGTGCAGATTCTGGGAACTGGTATCCTGTGCTCACACAAATCACCACTTTCTACATGAGCATTGGTTTGGAATTAATATAAGATGTTGTCTCATGTAGAGTAAATATCAATAGGCTAATCTCTAAGTGACAAACACGTAGATAATGATTGCAAAGGCATCATCCAAGAGAAAGGCCCTCCTGGCCAGATGCAGATAGAAAACACCAGCCTTGGCCAGGATCATCTATTAAATGAGTACTCCTCTGAGCTAGACTCCTTTGTTCTCCTACGACTCCTATTGCTTTCTCTCATGCCACCACAAAGCATGGAACTCCTTCCCAGTCCTTGTTCTCCAAGACGCTACTCTCTCTCTTCATTCAAATCCTTTAAGGATGACGTAGTTGAGTTTCTGTATTTTTCCAGTCCTTATGCTGTCCATTGAGACTGTCAATAGGAATGTCAGTTGCGGTGGTGATTTTTGTGATGGAGGCCCTAGTCCACTAGGAACTGGACTGAGATCCCCATTTCACTTAATCTCAGAACAGCCAATGAACATTTTCACAGAGGTCATTTCATGCAGGCCACTGAACAGCCAACAGATGATAACTTTTCGTATACCAAACCCAAGCTAAATATGGACTAGAAAACTGTTGGTGAATGCCCCAATGAATACCAGTGCCCCAAGACGATGTACTGTGTTGAAGAGGAACATTGCAAATTTAGTGAACTTACGATGTGATCCAAATCTCATTAGAGTCAATAAGGGTCTTTCTATAGAGAGCAGGAACTAATCAATCCCCTTACAGGACAGGCTCAGTTTAGATTAAGAATCACTAACCCTCCTAGGGATGATCAAATATTTTCTGTCAAATCTGTTTTATGTTGGAAAATTGGATTTTTGACTAAAGGAAATTTAGCAAAAGTGTCCGCTGTCCATGGAAACTTTCAATTTTTTGTCAAATAACCAAACCCCCTTTAGTAGGTTTCTCAGTGGGGCTAGGTGACTTAGGGGTTAGCATCCTCCCCAGCAAGGGGTGTAGTAGTAGGGGAGCTCAGGCCCACCCACTCCACTGGGCTCCAACCAAGGGCCCTATGAGGATCAGCAATGTTGGCCCCTGGAGAGGATTGTGGACAATCTTCCTCGTCCCAGCCATCCACATCCAAGCACCAATTTTGATCTGTTGGTAGAAGTGCCAATAGACCACTCCCCCCAATTGCTACAACTGACCACTGCTACCTACCCATTTGGCCACTGGTTGGTAGCTGTTCCGCAGTACCTGGGAATGCATAACATCAGACCGATGGGTCCTAGAGATCATTAACAATGGGTACTCTATCCATTTTACCTCCCTACCCTGTCCACAACACCCTTCCCTGTCCCTCTTCAGGGATCCTTCTCATGAGAGTTTACTACAAGAAGAGGTAGATCATCTCCTCCAGTTAGAAGGCATAAAAACATTACCTCAATATCTATGAGGCAAAGGGTTCTACTCTCGTTATTTCCTAGTACCCAAGAGGCAGGGAGACCCATACTAGACCTCAGAGTTCTCAACAAGTTTGTCAAAGCTCAAAAATTCAAGATGGTCACTCTAGCAACGCTTATTCCAGTGCTGGAACAGGGAGATTGGTTTTTGGCCTCAACTTTCAGGACACCTATTTTCATATCTCAATCCTTTTGACTCTCAGACTATTTCTCAGATTCACTCTAGGACAAGACCACTACCAATATAGGGTGCTCCCCTTCAGACTATCATCGGCCCAAGCGTATTTTCCAAGGTTCTCTGAGTAGTGGCTGCCCACTTATGTTCCCAAGGAATCATGATTGTTTCTGAAAGAGGCTCACTGAGTTACCAAAGCTGCAATGTACTTGTTTACGGAACTGGGTTTACAGATCAACGCCCAGAAATCAACCCTCTCTTCAGTGCAGTGCCTGGAATTCATATGCACTGACCGTGACTTTTTACAGGCCAGAACCCTCCTACCTCAACACAGATCCCTCTCTTTGATCACACTCATAGACAGTTCAAAACAGCCCACAAATATCAGCCAGACACTGCCTCCTACTCTTGGGGCATATGGCAGCGGGCACAGCAATAATGCCGCATGCCAGGCTTCCTATGCAATGTCTACAGATGTGGTTCAGCTCGGTTTACAGACCAAAGAGGGACAGACTAGACAAACCCCTGTCACTACCCACCAGATCAAAATCTCCTTAGATGGGTGGAAAGACCTAGCCAACATTTGCAAAGGGATCCCCTTCTTGCAAAACCCCGCGTTGCTTCTCACCACCAACGCATCGCTCATAGTGTAAGGTTTCTGTCTGTTGCATAACTAATTTTGCAGGGTTTAAATCAGTGGTTCTCAAATTTTTGTACTGGTGACCCCTTTCACATAGCAAGCTTCTAAGTGTGACCCCCCCCGATAAATTAAAAACACTTTTAAATATATTTAACACCAGTATAATGATGGAGGCAAAGCAGGGTTTGGGGTGGAGGCTGACAGCTCGTGACCCCCCCCCCATGTAATAACCTCACGACCCCCTGAGGGTCTCGACTCCCAGTTTGAGAAATCCTGATTTAAATCAACTAAGGTGGTGGGGTCTTATTGGGTAAAGAATTGTTTCACAATATGTTAGGATTGGTCAAAGAATTATTTTGTAATATTTTAGTAAAATGCTTGGCTAAGGTATAGCTAAGCAGGACTCAAGTTTCACTATATAACAGGGGTTGGCAACCTTTCAGAAGTGGTGTGCCGAAACTTCATTTAGTCACTCTAATTTAAGGTTTCGTGTGCCAGTAATACATTTTAATGTTTTTAGAAGGTCTCTTTCTATAAGTCTATAATATATAACTAAACTATTGTTGTATGTAAAGTAAATAAGGTTTTTAAAATGTTTAAGAAACTTCATTTAAAATTAAATTAAATTTAGAGCCCCCCAGACCATTGGCCAGTACCCAGGCAGTGTGCATGCCACTGAAAATCAGCTTGCGTGCCATCTTCGGCACGCGTGCCATAGGTTGCCTACCCCTGCTATATAAACTGGAGTCCAAAAGGAACTTCTTTGGAATCAACTCCAGGACAAGATCAGAGCTGCCAGACCTCAACACTCTGTCAACTATATCGTGCAGAAGCTGGAGTCCCCAGATGACCCGATCCTGACTAGCCACCAGGAAAAGTTCATCTGCTTTATTGGGAGTGGTGAGCATTGTATGCTTAGCATATGCATTATGTTTTGGTGATTGTTAATAAATAGAGACTAAGGATATCACTGTGTAGTGTCTTTCACTGGTAAAAGACCCCACAAACCCACAGTAGTTTACGCCCTGAGACCGAAGAATGAGGTAAAGGGGGTGCCCTAGGCCTAGAGTGTGCGGGTAACAATAAGGTGGGGTGCACATCTAAACGGCCTTACAACACAAGACAAATGGTCACCCATGGAGATATTCCTTCACTTCAACCTCCTAGAGCTAAGGGCGGTCAGGAATGCTTGCACCTGCTTCCTCCCGCTGCTCAAAGGATCACACACAAGAGTCCTAACAGACAACGTAGCCTGCATGTACTATATAAATCTATAAGGGGGAGCCAGGTCACCATCCCTCTGCGTGGAGGTGATGAGACTATGGAACTGGTGTATCTCCCATGACATCATGCTGTCAGCAGCCTACCTCTCAGCACACAAAACTCCATAGTGAGCAGTGTGTTGCAAATTCCCACACGACCACAAGTGGGAGCTAGACCCAGCAGTACTGTACTTCATGATCTATTCAGGCAGTGGGGGACACCAACCACAGACTTGTTTGCCAATTACCTGAACAAGAAATGTCCACGCTACTGCTCCAGACAGGGATAGGACAACACTCCCTGGATGATGCTCTCCTCCTCCCGTGGGGCGCGGACCTTCTTTACGCCTTTCCTCCTTTTCCCCTGCTATTGAAGGTCCAGCTGAAAATAAAGAGAGACGGAGCACACGTCATTCTGATCACTCTTACTTGACCGAGACAGACCTGGTACCCTTACCTGTCACAACTCATGATGTGCCTGCTGATCCCTCTCCCACTCACTTTGTACCTCCTCTCCCAGGACAGAGGACATACCCACATCCCAACTTGGGGGTTTCCATCTCAAGGCATGGCTCCTTCTTGGTTCAAACACCTAGAAAGCTCCTGTTCGAAGGAGGTGAAAGATGTTATAATTACACAGTAGAAAGTCCTTGACACGACATACTTACCTGCAAAAATGCTTCAGGTTTTGGATTTGGTGTACTTCCCAATAAATTTCCCCTATGTCCGCAACTCTTCCACATATCTTAGACTGTGCACTAGCCCTAAAAAGATCAGGGCTGCCTCTAAGCTCTCTCAGAATCCACCTGGTGGATATAACAGCCTTCCACCAACCAGTAGAGGGATACTCAGTGTGCTGTCACACCCAACAACCAAAGGTTCCTCAAGGGTATAGTAAACCTCTTCCCACAACCTCGACTTCCTGTTCCCACATGGGACCTCACCAAGTACTGAAAGGACTGACTAGGCCTCCCTTTGAACCCATGGCCACCTGTTCGCTCATATACCTCTCAGTGAAAATGCCCTTCCTGATAGCAATTACCTCAGCTAGGAGAATAGGATAAATAGTGGCTCTGCTGGCACATCCCCACTCAACACGGTATTCCTTCGGGACAAGGTTATGCTCAGGCCACATCCAAAATACCTTCCTAAAGTAACCTCCCCATGTCACATGAACCAATTGATGCATCTCCCAACCTTCTACCCCAAGCCTCACAAAGACAACAGGGAGGCTGTATTATACACTGATATCAGGAGAGCCCTAGCCTTCAACCTGGACAAAACAAAGGTTTTCAGGAAGTCCCCCTCTCCAAGTGTGTCTCGAACTGCATCAGACACTGTTACCAAGTTTACAGATACTATTTGTACACACTTCACAAGGTCAATCTCCTCATCCGTCGCCTTCTTCAAGAATGTCCCTATCTCAGAGGTCTGTAGAGTGGCAACATGGGCGTCAGTCCACACTTTCGCAGAACATTATACGATCACTGGGGACTCCGCCTCCGATGCCATCTTCGTCTCCACAGATGCTGTCATCTGTAACTGACACGATTCCGAAGTTCCAGCCCTCCAGAAGGGATACTGCTCAGGAGTCACCTAGAGTGGAGCACCCATAGGGACGCTACTCGAAGAAGTTACCTTGTGCAGTAACGATGGTTCTTTGAGATGTGTGTACCTATGGGTGCTCCACAACCCACCCTCCTCCCCTTTATGTCAGCGTTCTTGTCAATGACTCTGCGGTAGAGAAGGAATCGAGGGGGTTTAGCCCACGTGCACTGACTAGCCTCGTGGTGCAGCAGGGGAGAGACGGTGCTTATGCGGTGCTAGCGGACACTGCTACTGAAATTCTCCAATCAGCAGTGCAGGGACGCAAGCACACCTACAGTGGAGCACCCATAAGGACACAGGTCTCGAAGAGACATCATTGGTGCACACTTCACGTTGGGCATAAAATTAAAAAATAAACTAAAAATATGTTCATGTTTGCATGTCTCCAGTAGATGGTGCCAGTGATCTTTTCAGGTCAGTTGCAACAGTATCGGTCAAATAGAGCAGCTTGACAATACTGGAAATATTTAAAAACAAATCAGGGCATATCTGTCCTTTTCCTTTGCTCTAAGTGTGAAATTTGGACCCCGAAGGCAACAGACGGAGAAAATGAAGTTTTTGGAATGTGGCACTATTGCCAAATACCGCGGTGTAATGAAAATAAAGACAGATCAATGAATGAATATTAATTAATATTACAGGGGGAAGGAAGGTAGTTTGCTTTTTGCTAAGGAAGATCACCAGGTAAAAGTTGGGATATTTTAGGGATGTATTAAGGAGACATGAAGAGACATCTGTACAGAAGCATGAGGCAGAGAAATATGGGAAGGGCAGGAACAAAGAAATTGCAATATTGGATCAGAACATTTTTCCATCAAGTCCAGCATTTTGCCTTTGATAGTGGCCACTAGTTGATGGTTCAGTGTGCGAGGATACATGCACTGTTTCTTTAAAATAGGAATAGGAAGCCAGGCAAGAGTGGGGTTGGGAAAAGATATAGGCAGAAACCACAGTGAAGCAGAGATAGCAACAGAGAGAGAGAGAGAGAGAGAGAGAGAGCATGGCTTTAGGGCTAATACAGTTTTTCCTTTATGCTATTAATGTTCCTTGTTCAATGTTAGAAGAAAACAACTCTGGGATTCTTTACCACCATCACATGACACAAAGGAAGATGAACCCCTGCTCCCATAGCCCATGTTGACATGCAGGTGGTGGAGAAATTCCTTCCTGACCAGCGTGGAGATTGATTTATGGCCAGAAGCATAATATGTGATTAACCTTATCTTAGAAGGCATTACATTATTCATAGATTCATAGATTCTAGGACTGGAAGGGACCTTGAGAGGTCATTGAGTCCAGTCCCCTGCCCTCATGGCAGGACCAAATACTGTCTAGACCATCCCTGATAGACATTTATCTAACCTACTCTTAAATATTTCCAGAGATGGAGATTCCACAACCTCCCGAGGCAATTTATTCCAGTGTTTAACCACCCTGACAGTTAGGAACTTTTTCCTAATGTCCAACCTAAACCTTCCTTGCTTCAGTTTAAGCCCATTGCTTCTTGTTCTATTCTTAGAAGCTAAGATGAACAAGTTTTCTCCCTCCTCCTTATGACACCCTTTTAGATACCTGAAAACTGCTATCATGTCCCCTCTCAGTCTTCTCTTTTCCAAACTAAACAAACCCAATTCTTTCAGCCTTCCATTATACATTATGGCTGGGAGTTTAAAGGGAACCTAAGAGAGTTAGGAACCCAATAAATTTTGTTGGAGTTAAATCCCTAAATCCCTACCACCTTTGGAGCAAAAATCCAAGCTTCAAGTACCAGGACAAAGACTACCTTTACCCTCCCATATGGAGAACGGCACACATTGGAAACGATAGGCTCTGCAAGAAAGAAAAATTGAGATTTTCCAGATTGATTCAAGGTAGAAAAACATATAGAAGTTAGCTTATGCTCAAATAAATTTGTTAGTCTCTAAGGTGCCACAAGTACTCCTGTTCTTTTTGTGGATACAGACTAACACGGCTGCTACCCTGAAACCATACAGAAGTTAGAATTTTTCTATGAAATCTTTCTCTGGGAGTTGAGGGGGCTCAGCAGTTCTGGGCAGTTCTCAGCACATTAAAGGATGGACCCCTGAGATATACCACGAAAAATACCTTGAGACTTGAATTAAAGATAACACTGCTTGGTTCACAAACCTCTACCAAAGATTAGAATCTAACACCATCAACAAATGCAGCTAAGAAATAAAAGGCCTCCAGCTTGTTATCTCATTCTTGGATCAGTGTGAACGTAACACTTTAATTTTTAACACCATTTTAAAAGAACTCTTTGATCACATACTTCCCTTAGGCAGCAGAAGTGCTTTTTAATTTTTTTTTTTACAGTTTTGAGTCCCTCTGTGTGAAGTTAGCACTGAAGAAAATTGCCGGATTGACACCCCTGGATATTTATACTCTGAAGAAGTGTAGCAGGAGCTGTGGCAGGGTAAGTCTATTTGTAATGTCCTATCAATGTGCTTCAACTCTCTTCTTTAGGGATCACCTCTAGGCATAAGTGTGTAGGGACCCACTCTTGGAATAGGAATCACCATGAGGAGAAGCAACAAAAATGATAAAAGGTTTAGAAAACCTGATCTATGCGGAACAGTTACAAAATCAGGGCACGTTTAGTCTTGAGAAAAGAAGACTGGGGGGGGGGGACCTGATAATGGTCTTCAAATATGTTAAGGGCTGTTATAAAGAGCACGGTGATTAATTGTTCTTGTCCACTGAAGAAAACAAGTAATTTGGAGAAAAAGTAATAGGTTTAAACTGCAGCAAAGAAGTTTTAGGTTAGATATTAGGAAACACTTTCTAACTATAAGGATAGTTAAGATCTGGAATAGGCTTCCAAGGGAGGTTGTGCAATCCTCATCATTGCAGTTTTTTAAGAATAGGTTGGACAAACACCTGTCAGGGATGGGCTAGGTTTATTTGGTCCTGCCTCACTTGATGACCACTTGAGGTCCCCTCCAGCCCTACATTACTATGATTCTATGTACATCAGTCCTGGAGATGCCAAACTGGACTCCAACAAAGTTGGAGTATGAGCTGTGCTGGTGGATTTTGTGACATGGACACTTACCACTAGGATCCAGACTGATACCTTAGAAACTCATTTTGAATTGGCCACGGCTAAGGGTTTTTGTTTTTTTTGTTTTATTTGCAAATGCAATGCTTCTAATTTATCTTCCATACATTTATACAGGTTACTATGACCACTAAAAATACTCTGTGATCTTTCGTCATTCATCGATATTCTTTGGCAAATGCTCAGTTAGCTAATTCTTGTAAGGCAGTTTGGGATCCTCAGTGCTACAGAGGTGCAAATTATTATCAATCTTATTTCTCTTTGTACAATTGCCACCAGTTTCCTGTATAAACAACAAAGTTCAAATTATATTTGTTTCTTTTTTTTTAAAGGTAAAATAATTAGCACTATTAAAATATCTGCCTAGCTGGGCATTTCTTTTTGTGTCCTCAGGAAGAAGGATTAATCTAATTAGAATGGAAATGATTTCTATTCTTGTTTCAGCACCAAGTGGCAGATTAGCTTAGGAGATGAAGTAATGGATGTTGGAGACATTCATTTTTAAGTCCCCATTTCTAATATAGTCTGGGTCAATTGTGACTGTGGGCTTAATTTTCAAATGCTGTCCAGTTTCATATTTGGAATACAAATGGTCAAATAGGCACTCATTTATCTCTTTCAGATACTTGTGTACCAATTTGAGTGCTTAATGAAGAACCAATCACCTTAATTTAGGGTTTCAAGTATGAAAACTGGGCTCTGAAAATCACTTCTGTCTGGAAGTTAAGATCTCCATGTAAAGCACACATGTAGCCATTTATAGAGCACAACAACAAAAAGTTTTATTGGCCCAACAAAACCCAGGAACTATGTTACATATTCTTAAGCAAAATCTGCTGGCACATTATCTAACTATTTACATATACACAGAATAGAGCTCTCCTGGGCTATTCTGTGCATAGAGAACTTCAGCCTTCAAGGCTCTTAATCTTAAGCATTACAGTGCATTAATTTAAGAGAAATTTTTTTTAAATGTTTTTAATGACATGGGGTTCCCGAGGGTATGTTAGGGACCATGACAAACATTCATTATGGGATCTTTTGTCCTCTTTACACACAGCACATAATTAAAATTAATGGTCACTTAGGTACAAGTGATCATGACTCAATCACATTTATAATGAGCAAACAGACTAAAGTCCAAACAAGTAATATATAAACTTGATGCTTTAAAGGGGCCAGCTTCACAAAGCTGAAAAAAATTGAGCCAAATCAGCTGGGAGAATGAATTTAATTTAAAAAAGTGAATAATACTTGTAAATTATTTAAGAACACTTTACTAGTTGCCCAAAAAGCCATAATTCCACAATCAGGAAAGGAGGCGGTATTAGTTTAAAAAAAACGGATTTAGAGGGGAAGTGAAGGCAACTATAAAAATTATATATAATATGAAAAATACATATATATTACGGCTGTCAAGCGATTAAAAATGAATTGTGATTAATCATGCAATTAAAAAATAATTGTGATTCATTGTGTGATTAATTGCACTGTTAAACAATAATAGAATACCATTTATTTATATATTTTTGGATGTTTTCTACATTTTCAAATATATTAAAATCTGGAAGTTGCTTTCAGTTTAAGCCTACAGCTGTTAGGGGATGTGGTTCAGATCCTGGGTCTGGGTTTGCAGCAGGCTAGTCGGTCTGGCTCAAACCAGGCAGGGTGCTGGAGTCCGAAGCTGCCAGGGCAGGAAAGCCGGGGCAGAAGTAGTCTTGGCACATCAGTTGGCAGACCCAATGGGGTTTCTGTGATTCAACCCGTCACATATGTAACAAAAAATATTGACATTTGTAAGTTGCACTTTCACGACAAAGAGATTGCACTACAGTATTTGTATGAGGTGAATTGAAAATACAATTTCTTTTATCAGAGGGGTAGCCGTGTTAGTCTGGATCTGTAAAAAGTGACAAAGAGTCCTGTGGCACCTTATAGACTAACAGACCTATTGGAGCATAAGCTTTTGTGGATGAATATCCACTTTGTCAGATGCATGTAGTGGAAATTTCCAGAGACAGGTAAAAATATGTAGGCAAGAATAAGTCTAGAGATAACGAGGTAGTTCAATCAGGGGGGATGAGTCCCTCTTCTAGCAGTTGAGGTGTGAACACCAAGAGAGGAGTTGGCTAGCCATTCACAGTCTTTGTTTAATCCTGAGCTGATGGTGTCAAATTTGCAAATGAACTGAAGCTCAGCAGTTTCTCTTTAAAGTCTGGTCCTGAAGTTTTTTTGCTGCAGGATGACTACCTTTAAATCTGCTATTGTGTGTCCAGGGAGATTGAAGTGTTCTCCTACAGGTTTTTGTAGGGACTGTCCAGTTTGGCCGATGTACATAGCAGAGGGGCATTGCTGGCACATGATGGCGTATATTACATTGGTGGACGTGCAGGTGAATGAACCGGTGATGATGTGCCTGATCTGGTTAGGTCCTGTGATGGTGCCACTGGTGTAGATATGTGGGCAGAGTTGGCATAGAGGTTTGTTGCAGGGATTGGTTCCTGAGTTAGAGTTACTATGGTGTGGTGTGTGGTTGCTGGTGAGAATATGCTTAAGGTTGGTGAGTTGTCTGTGGGCGAGGACTGGCCTGTCTCCCAAGGTCAGTGAAAGTGAGGGATCGTTGTCCAGGATGGGTTGTAGATCACTGATGATGCATTGGAGAGGTTTTAGCTGAGGACTGAAGGTGATGGCCAGTGGAGTTCTGTTGGTTACTTTTTGGGCTTGTATCGCAGCAGGAGGCTTCTGGGTACATGTCTGGCTCTGTTGATCTGTTTCCTTATTTCCTCATGCAGGTATCGTAGTTTTGAGAATGCTTGGTGAAGATCTTGTATCTATTTCTTTTGTTTATCATTTTTACAGTGCAAATATTTGTAATCAAAAATAATATACACTTTGATTTCAATTACAACACAGAATACAATATATATGAAAATGTAAAAAAAAAATCCAAAATATTTAATACATTTCAATTGGTATTCTATTGTTCAACAGTGCTATCAAAACTGTGATTAATCGCGATTAATTTTTTTTAATCACGATTAATTTTTTTGAGTTAATCGCATGTGTAACTGAGATCAATCAACAGCCCTAATATATATACATATAACAAAAGGAAGAAAGGGAAAGTTGATAGTAATTAATATAACTCAGAAGCTAAGAATTGTAGAAAATTGATAAGGGAAGCAAAAGGACACAAGGCAATATCTTAGGCTAGCAGAGTTAAGGGCAGTACGAGAAGTTTTTAAGTATATTAGGAACAAAAAGAATCCTAACCATGATATTAATCCATTACTAGGTAAAAATGGTAGAACTATCAATAATAATATAGAAAAGTCAGAAGTGTTCAATAAATATATCTGTTCCATATTTTGGAAAAAACAGTTGATGTAATCATATCCTGTGATGACAATAACACTCTTTCCATTCCAATAGTATCTCAGGAGGATGTTCAACAGCAGTTAGACATTTTTAAATCAGCAGGTCCAGATAACTTGTATTCAAGAGTTTTAAAAGAGCTGGAGGAGGATCTCTCTGGACTGTTAATGCTGATTTTCAATAAGTCTTGGAACACTGGGGAAGTTCCAGGAGACTAGAAGAAAGGTAAAAAGCTAATGTTATGCCAATATTTAAAAAGGATAAAAGGGATGACCTGGATAATTATAGTCCAGTTGTCTAACATTGATCCTTAATAAGATAATGAAGCGGCTAATATGGGACTTGTTTAATAAAGAATTAAAGGAGGTAATATAGCTAGTGCTAATCGACATGGGTTTATGGAAAATAGATCCTATCAAACTAACTTGATATATTTTTTGATGAGATTACAAGCTTGACTGGTAAGTGTAATAGTGTTAATGTAATATACTTAGACTTCAGTAAGGCATTTGACTTGGTACCATATGACATTTTGATTACAAATTAGAATGCTATAAAATTAATATAGCACACATTAAAAGCTGGCTAACGGATAGGCCTCCAGATGTAATTGTAAATGAGGAATCAACATTGAATGGGTATATTTCTAGTAGGGTTCCACAGGGACCAGTCCTTGGCCCTATACTATTTAACATTTTTATCAATGACCTGGAAGAAAATATAAAACCATCACTGATATAGTTTGCAGATGACACAAAAATCGGGGGAGTGGTAAATAATGAAGAGGATAAGTCACTGACACAAAGTGATCTGGATCACTTGGTAAGCTGGTTGCAAGCAAACACTTTGTGTTTTAATATGGCTAAATGTAAATGTGAACAAAGAACATAGGTCATACTTACATGATGCGGGACTCTATCCTGGGAAACAGTGACTCTGAAAAAGATTAGTGAGTCCTGGTGGATAATCAGCTGATCCTGAGCTCCCAGTGCAACACTGTGGCCAAAAGGGCAAATACAGTTTTTGGGAGCATAAACAGGGATATCTCAAGTAGGTGTTAGAGAGGTTATTTTACCTCTGTATTTGGCACTGGTGCAACTGCTGCTGGAATACTGTATCCAGTTCTGGTGTCCACAAGTCAAGAATGATGACGATAAGTTGGAGAGAGTTCAGAGAAGAGCCACAATAATGATTAAAGGATTCGAAAACATGCCTTATAATGACCGACTCAAAAAGCTCGATCTATTTAGCTTAACAAAGAGACTGTTAAGAGGTGACTTGATTACAGTCTATAAATACATACATGGGGAACAAATATTTAATAATAGGCTCTTCAATCTAGCAAAGAAAAGTATAACAATATACAAAGCCTGGAAGTTGAAGCTAGACAAATTCAGACTAGCAAGAAGGTGTACATTTTTAACAGGGAGGGTAATTTAACCATTGGAACAATTTACTGAGGGTCATGGTGGTTTCTCCATCACTGGCAATTTTTAAACCAAGATTGAAGGTTTTTCAAAAGAGCTGCTCTAGGAATTATTCTGTGGAAGTTCTCTGTGTTATACATGAGGTCAAACTAGATGATCACTGTAGTCCCTTAAGGCCTGGGAAACTAACTTTGACATTAATGGGAATTATATCTGTGCTTATAAAAAGTAGATCCAGTTATTTTTAGAATCTGAGGGCCAATATTCAACTATCAACACTTTGGTTACATATTGTAGGGAAAGAGAAAGTTTAACATTATTCAGTCTGCTTGTTTATAGTCTGGAGCAGTTCAGATTAGGATTCTCAAGGCATAGTTGACTAGTTCCCTGGATAGGCTGTGGCTGCACTTAGAAGTGAGGTGTCCCTCTCAGATACCGCCTCTTAATCTGTCATCAATCTGTATTTGACTTCAGAATGGCTCTGAGTTAGGTGGAATTCATTGGTTGCTAACACTCTAATGCAGTGGTCTCCAAACTTTTTTGATCGCGCACCCCTATTAGTAAAAAAATTTTGAGCATGCACTCCCTGCCGCGCCAGCTCTACCATTTTTGCCCAAGCAAAAAAAAAAAAAGCCATTCGGACTCCAGCCCAAACTGACAAAGCAAAAAAAAAAAGCACTCCTCCTGCCGTGTACCCCCAAGGATCCTCTTGCACACCCCACTTTGGAGACAACTGTTCTAATGATCTGAACATGAGAGGTGTTGAATGCCAGACTCTCCCACTGAGTTCAGCACCCCGCGAGCTTGGCCCTTATGTAGTATAGGAAGAGTTTGCAAGTATGCTAGAATGGGGTATGTGGGTATTTCCCTCATCCCCATTAGCCTCCTAGTTCTCTCTGAAACGTTGGTTTTCTTCTTTCAGTAGCTTGAGCCAGTTCTATCTTTTAGAGGATAACAGTGGTCATGGTTATATAAAGGTTTAATTTATAAATTGTTTATAAGAGGTTAATAAATAACTAATAGATTTAATAACCATGTTAGACATGAGTACTACGTGTTATAGATGGTTATAAACATCACTGGAAAATCTTATAGCAAGGTTATTATAAACTATGGTTATTGATCTGTTGGACTCTATAAAAATCAATTAACAATTTATTAAAACACCTACTAATTAGTTATGAACACTTTAAAAAATGGAACTGTAATAAAGTCAGCCACCTCTTGTGCGCCCTCTTATGACCATTAGTGGCTTTGCAGAGCCGGGCCTCTTTTTCCCCTCTGGGTTCTTTAATAAATGTGAAAAGAGGCTTTCACAAATCCAGTAACAGCCCTTCTTGAGCTCTGGTTTTATTAGCACAAAGGTCCAAAACAAACATGAAAATTCTTCCACCCAGCCTTAAGTTGGGCACTGCCTCTCCTTCTTGAGGTACTGTCCTTTCCTGCTCTTAAGAGCTATAGAAGATATAAGGTCTGGCCTGCCTTCTTTGTCTTCTCCCTAAAAGGAAAACAACATTTTGGCTGGATCTTTCTATTCAGCCACAACTCCCTTCCTGTGGGACCACTGCAGGAGACAGCTTCTCTCTGCAGTTCCCCACTTTCAGCTGTCCATGGGCCTCTGTTTCTCTGTTGCCTTAGAAGCCCGATATAGTCACATGACCACCTGTCACATGACCACCTGTCACATGACTTTCTTTGTTCTCTCTGCCTGGCAAGGCAAATCAGCTGTGCCATAAGTGGACTGAGACTTATTTTCCTTTGGAAGGGCCAGCCACCCTGTGACATGAACCTTAATATAAAGTGTGACCGTTAGCTTTAGACACAATTTATTATTTCCTTCTCTTCATTTCCCCACTCCCTTGTCCTCCCCGTCTAACTCCTTTCATTTATGCAGATTGTTGGAGGATATTATACAAGGACCCAAATCATGTTGTCATATCTACCTGTGAAACTCCTCTGAAGTCAGATAAGCTGCACAGATGTGACCAAGAGCAGCACTGGACCCAAGATGTCCATCTCTGCTTACAGCTTCTTTCCCATCACTCATATTCTGCTTGTTATTTTCTTTATCACCTTCTTTTTCTATCCTTTCACCTCTCTCCACTGGGTGCCTAGTTCTCCCCTGCAGGATACATGTCACCTCCTATGAAGTCAGTGGGGAGAAGATAAAAAGGAGAGGTGGTAAGTAACTTCAATGGGAGTCACTCATACCCTGCAGGGAGACAACAGGCTCCACAGGGTGATGTCGGCTTCGGTTCAATGGTATTACATTGTGGAATAGGGATTTGATAAATGTCAAGTTTCTGTTCACACAATGTATTTATTAGAATCATAGGTGGTGGGTATAATAGGCCACGGTCGCCAAACGCCAGGTTGTGAGTTTTTGTTGTTTGCGAGGGCTGGGAGTGGGCTGGGCTTCTGCCGGAAGACGTTTTTGCCTATTATTGTGTGCCATGCAGGTTCTGGGGTGGCTGAGGAGGCAGTATGTGCTACTCAGCTTCCTGGGTTCATCAGTAATCTCCCTGGACTCCATTGATGAACCCGGGAAGCTGAGTAGCAGATACTGCCTCCTCAGCTGCCCCAGAACCTGCCTGGTGCATATAAAAAGCTGAGTGTTCTTCAGGAAGAGCTTCTGC
Organism: Trachemys scripta elegans; assembly: GCF_013100865.1. Lineage (NCBI taxonomy): Eukaryota > Metazoa > Chordata > Testudines > Emydidae > Trachemys > Trachemys scripta. The sequence goes on along the minus strand of NC_048298.1, from coordinate 14,577,477 downwards.
TTTTCCCGCCAGGTGGCTCAAGGTCTCAGGAAGGGAGGCGTGGTGCATTTAAAGTGACCAGGTGTCCGGTTTTGGACCGAAACACCTGGTCATAAAGGGATCCTGGTGACTCCAGTCAGCACCGCTCACTGGGCCATTGACTGTCTGGTTCATGGTGCTGCGCAGCGGGGCTGGCAGGTTCCCTGCTAGTCACCACGCGGCGCAGCTCCCGGGTCGGGAAGCAACCGTCATGTCTGACTCCTAGCCTTAGGGGCTGCTTGGGGGGATGGGGGTGTCCGCGTGCTGCCCCGCCCCCGGCGCAGCTCCCATTGGCTGGGTCGGGGCAGGGGAGGAATTAGCGTGACTCATGAGCGCTCAGCAGGCGGCTGTTGAGGGTCGCGTGGCATGCACCTCTCCCACTGCTGCCCGGCCTCTTCTCCTCACGCTCCTCGTGTGGCTGGGCTCGAGCTGTGGCGCGTGCCCTGCTGCCCCATCGCCAGCACCCAGGAGTTGGAGGTATGTATCCCTGTCTCCGAGTGCTGGGAATGGGGCTGCACCCCCACCCCCCTCACTGCATCCCTCCCCATGCCACCCCCCTGCACTCCCATCCCCCTCACTGCATCCCTCCCTGTCCCACCCCTCGCATCCCATCCCCCTCACTGCATCCCTCCCCATCCCACCCCTCCGCACCCCAATCCCCCTCGCTACATCCCTCCCCGTCCCATCCCGACCTGCCCCCCACACCTTCCCATCCCATCCCTGTACCTCTTACAGCACTCTCCCACCCATCCTCTCCACCTCCCAGAGCTGCCACCCCCATGTCCCTCACCCCCCCCACCCCATTCACCTCCATACACTGCTGCACTCCCATTATGTCCCTGTGCCTCCCACATCCTCATGCATCTGTAGCCTTCTGCCTCCCCCTGCATCCCCATCCACCCCACATACCCCCACATCCCCTCCTCTCTCCTTCACTGCTCCCTTCCACCCCCACCCTGCTCTCATCCTTGGCCTCTTTCCCTCCCCATCCTCTCTCCTCTCCCCCCCATCTTTTCCCCTCCAGCCCACGCTTCTCCCTTCCCGGCTGGGTGATTTAGGCAGCCCTTGGAAAAGTGTATGAAAAAGTGTCTCTGTGTAGGCAAGTGTGTGCATGCATGCACTGTATGTGTGTAAGAGACTGTGTGTCTTTGTGTAGGGAGGTGCGTGTATTGCCGCATGTGTGTGTACCTGTGTGAATAAAAGTTGCAGCCTAACTCTTTGACTTTCATTCCTTTTGCTGGCGCGTGCACAAAAAAACTTGATGACATAAAATCTGTGTGTATTCATTTCATAACAAGTTTTTAAAAGAGACGGGAACTCTAGAAGAAATGTATTATTTCTTAAACAGTGAATGTTGGTGACTAGTAATTGCAGAAGAGCCGGTGGATCAGACATTTCTCCCCACCTCTGTCTAGCTACATTATAAACTCTTTCTTGCAGACTCTCTCTTTTTATGTGTATGACCAGCACCTACTACCCTGGAGCCCTGATCTTAGTTGGGGTCTCTAACACTAAACAACAATTGTAATAATAAATAATGTGGAAGTATATGTGTTAGTGCATACTAGGTGTGTACACATGAATACATGTGTGTATCTGCATGTAGGTGTGGGAGTCAGTTTCTACAGATTTATTTATATAGGTATCTGGACAGGCGTGCATTTCTGTGCTTGTGCTCTGTGGATTTGTATTTGGGCTTCAGGAGTGGGCCTTTAATGGCCCCATTGCAGCTGTGATAATGTGTGGTCCTAATGGAGGGTGGGGAATGGAATGAGCAGGGGGCCAGGGCCTAGGGAAGGGGCTGGACAGGGGTGTTAAGTTTTCTGGAATTAGAAAGTTGGCAACCCTAGTTGCATTTCCCATTCAGGGGCTGGGGCTGGCCAGGGACTTGGGCCAGCCAGTGCGCCTGGGGCAGCTTAGGCTGACCAAGGGCTCCTCCGGCCATGGGGGCGAGGGGCAGGAGCGGTGGGGGGCTTGGAGCTGTTGGGCGGGGGGCAGGGCCTGGGGCAGAGGGGACGGGGCGGGGGGGGCTAGCCTCCCTGAAAGGGGGGTCCACTCACCACCCATGAGAGACAGGGTTGTCAACTTTCTAATGGCACAAAACCAAACACCCCTGTCCCACCCCTGCCTTCCCCGAGGCTCCACCCCTGCTCGTTCCATTCCCTTCCCTCCATCACTCGCTCTCCCCCATCCTCTTTCACTTTCACTGGGCTGGGACAGGGGGTTGGGGTACAGGAGGAGGGTAAGGGCTCCAGCTGGGGGTGCAGGCTGTGGGGTGGGGTGGGGCTGGGGATGAGGGGTTTGGGGTGGAACGCTTCACGAATTTGCATGTCATCCTTGTGCAGGGGCCATGCTAATCTTCTCTGTATCGTTCCAATTTTAGTATATGTGCTGCTGCGGGGAGGGCTCCAGGCTGGGTTAGGGGGTTGGTGTGGGGGGGGATGTGAGGACTCCAGTTGGGGGTGGAGGCTCTGGGGTGGAGCCAGGGATGGGGGATTTTGGGGAGCAGGAGGGGGCTCCGGGCTGGGGCAGGGCGTTGGAGTGTGTGGTCCCTGCAGCACATACCACGGCTCCCAAGAAGTGGCTGCCAGGTCCCTGTGGTTCCTAGGTGCCCGGGAGGCCAGAGAGGCTCCACGTGCTGCCTTTGCACTCACGGGGGCCACCCCCACAGCTCCCATTGGCCAGGAACCGCAACCAATAGGAGCTGCAGGGGCAGCACCTGTGGGTGCGAGGGCAGTGCATGGAGCCTCCCTGGCCTTCCATGCACCTAGGGTCTGTAAGCACCTGGCGGCTGCTTCCAAGAGCCGCGCAGAGCTAGGACAGGCAGGGAACCTCCCTTAGTCCCGGACCCCCACTGCACCATCAACTGAACTTTTAACGGCCTGGTCAGTGGTGTCGACCAGAGCCACCAGGGTCCCTTTTCAACTGGGCGTTCCGGTCAAGAACCAGATGCCTGGCAACCCTAATGAGAGAACTTACAATTTTGGAGATAGGCCCAAATCACAAGTTCCAAACCAGGTCTGAACTTCCTGAGAGCCTGGGGAGACCTGGATCTGCCATTTTGGTTTGACCCATTATGCAGAAGGGCCCCAGTCATGGAGCTCGAATCCACACCTGGATTGGATCCTCACTGATGTCTGGCAGAGTTCTGAGCAGGGGTTTGGATTTAGGGATTTCTTTTATTTATAAGCATTTCTATAGCACTCATCACCACAGTATCTGGGCCCATCTCTAGATGTTATAACAATAACCGACTGATTTATACAGTGTCTTTTATGACACTGTCAAAGTTATGGTATTTGTAAGTAAAAAAGTCACTCCTGAAAATGGAACTTAGGCTGCTAAGTCACACAGATGCTTTTAAAATTTTTACCCAGAGTGCTGATCAGGGTACTGTCTGAGTGCTGGAGCTTTATAAAATTACAGACTATACACATGTAGACATCCCTTAACTCATTGGCCATTATAACAGGGCACAGCAACCCTACAAATTTTAGGGGCAGGAAGCAAAGAAGAATAATGTATTTAGTTAAAGCAACAGGGGAAGTTGAACAGATATGTGAAAACTGAATAAAACTTTATATATTAATAAGGTAAAATAATACAGTGTCAACTTGGACTATGTTGAAATGAATGGCTTTGATACTAGACATTACTTCTTCTTTGCTCCTTTGCATATCTGTTCAGTTTTTCATTACCAGGCACAGAGAGCAGAAATCAATAGTACTCTTGCATTAATTATTGATAGTAGCAGCCAGCCAACTGAATACAAAACTTCCCTAATTCAGAATCAGATTAATCAGTCTCATAGTTTGAGCTAACATATCTGAAAAATAAGCGCAGTGAGAGGTCTAGATTTAAGATGCAATAAACAACACTAACCCCCCCTATAAAACCCTGCAAAGCAGTCAGAGCATGCAGTGGTGTCATGGCTCTCACAAAAAGAGCTGCAGAAGTGAATAATAATGCAGTCTCATATTTATTTATATAGCTCCTTTCCTTTAAAATGATCCCATAGAACTTTAGGCTGGGTGAAATCCCACAGGATTTCAGAACCATCTCAAACGTCACCACGTTCTGTTCCAAGCGCCAGGCACTCTCCTTTGATCTCATCTTCAGTAACAAACACACATAGCACCACTCGCATAACGTAAATTAGAAAACCAAAACCAACCCTCACATAATTTTTGACTTGGAGAGAAATTTGGAAAAAAGGGGAAAAGAATCTAGTCACATTGCTTAATGCACTTCTGGAGGTTCTCACATATGACCATGATCCGGGTAGTAGAATTTTACAGTGTATATGGGGTGGGGGTCACTTCACACACTGAAATGCAGCCACCTCTAGACTGGCATGCAGCAATCCTTTAATATCCCACTGTAAAGCTGCAAAACAGTCTGCGAACAGGCTATCCTCTCCAAAACAAACTATGGGACAGATGTGCAGTGCGGAGGGAGTGTTAGGTAATTTTAATCATGATACCCTTTGCAACTTGTGTAGATATTTCAGGCATGGCTTGAGAGTGTGGAGGTGCTAAACCTGAAGGTTTTGTGGTTGATCAGGTTATAGAGACACCATTCACTATGCTAAGTTTAAGTAAAAATGTTGTAAACAGGGGATTCAATGAATAGCTTGGGTTTTTAATGAAGGATTTATTTGGAATGTATGGATTATTCTCTATTGATACAGTTCCAGCAAAGCAGTAAATATTAATTGGAGGTCTCCAAGTAGTGTATGAAAAGAAATCCAGTTGCAGTTAATGCCAAGATGGCTATGATATGTATGATGCAGAACTAAAGGACAAAAAGTACAAAGTAAAGATTTTCTTTCTTTCATGAGAATCCCAGGAGGGTTTCTGCACAGCCTAGGTGGCAAGTGCTTAGAATTCTAAGTAGCGTTGGTGAAGGGGCCACAGGACCAATGGAAGAAGTGGCTGAGAGAGCCAGAAGATTATTATGGCACCAATCGAGAGGGACAGCAGAACAACTGAAAAGCAAATGGGCAGCCACTGAGCACCACAGATGGTGGTTAGCCTGCACCTGATCTGCACCAGTAGTGAGCAAGGAAGTAAACGTGTCCAAGCACTGATGAGAGATGGGATGAATGAGCAGAAGCAGCAGACACGCTAGAGAAAAACGAAGGGCTTGGTTGTGAGAGATGTTAGTGACTTCAGTGAAGCAAGCGTTTTGGGGTAAGTTATGTGGTGTACTGTTGCAGTTCTTCCATAAGTTTAACTGGTACACAGTCAACGCAGTCTATAGAGAATCATGTGTCATTTAAAGAAGGAATAAGAATTGGAAAACCTTTTGCATTTGAGTATGCAGGAGTTCCACGGCCTAAGTCTCTAAATTCCTCCTTAAAAGGGGAAAAATTGAATGAAGTTGTAAACTCAGTTTACAATACCTGAAGTTGATATATAGAATTAGGGTGAGTTTCATGGGACCTCAATAAATTATCAGTGCAGCCCTTCTGCTGGGTGAAGTTTGCATCCCCCTTTCAAACAACAGCCAGATCGGATTCTTTAATTTTCTTTTTTGTGATCTTTATTTGCTGTCTGCATAGAGACAAGAATAGCTTGAAGATACTGTGATTTTAAACAAACACAAAACAGAAGTCTTGTTAGACACAACCCATCTGCCCCTCCTGTCACAATGTATTTTCTTCCAGCTTTCTTCCCAGGGCCAGATGGCAGTGTGTACAAGCCCAGGAAAACTCTCTGTAACCCATTGGTATGTCTACACTGTAATAAAACACCCTCGCTGGTCCGTGTCCCCTGACTCAGGCTGGTGGGGCTTGGACTGCAGGGCTATAAAAGTGCAGTGTGCTGTAGTCATTTGGGCTCAGGTTGGAGTCCAGGCTCTGGGACCCCATGGAGGGGGAGGGTTCCAGAACCTGGGCTCCAGCCTGAGCCCAAATGACTACACTGCAATTTTATAGCCCCCCAGCCGGAGCCAACTGACCCGCACCAGCCACAGGTGTTTTACTGCAGTGTAGACATACCTTGAGTTATTTCTATGGCCCTCCATTACAGTAGTAATTGAGCGGCTTACATTCTTTAACATATTTAGCCTCACAACTCCTGTGAGGTAGGGAAGTGCTGATATTCCCATTTTACAGATGGGGAACTGAGGGCACAGAGAGACTAAGTGACTTGTCCAAAGTCATACAGGAAGCCTGTGGCAGAGCTGGAAATTGTACCCATGTCTCCTAAGTCTCAGGCTAGCACCTAGCCATGATCTCCAGTCTCTTTGCCTATGAATTTCCAAACTACCCCAAGCACCTGCAAAGAAAGAGGAGCTAAAGGGAAGCAAATTTAAAAATCAAGGACCCGTCAGAGAGAATGGTCTGTTAGCAGCTCCCTCCATTATACACAAAGGGTCTTTCGCACAAAATGCCTCTTCTGACCTCAGTTGTGGATGTATGGCCCAGAGAGCTGATCCAACTCACTTTGAAGTCAATGGGAGGTTTTCCATTGACTTCAGCTGGGGTTGAATCAGGCTCTTGCAGATTATTAAGATTAAAAACTCCACACCAGAGACAGTACAACTCGCCGAGTACTGAATACTTCCTGTGTATTGCACTAGTAGTCAACAAACAAACAGGGGGCAGCATTCTGTATTAGCTTGAGCTTTGGAGTGGTCTAGGCCCAAGTAGAATGCATTGCAGTACTAGAATGAATATACTTCTGTTGCTATAAACTAATTTCTTAGTTAGACTGCAATAATGTCTCATTAATCATGACATTTTAAATATTTAAAATGAACCCCACTCCATCCTACCTATAATATCACAACTCATAAAAGCCAGAGGGAAGCATATCTAGAGGCAAAATTAAATATGGATGAAAGCGAAGTACTGATTGTTAACTGGAATGGGGCCAGAAAAACACAACTGAAAAGAGGAGAGAAATCTCAGTTTTTAAAACTGGCCCTTGGTCTTATATAGCCAGTTTCAATGTATATATAACTTGGCCAAGAGCCTGTTATTAATTTTGATTTAACACAAGCAGACTTGCACTTTTTGAATACAAAACTTACCAGGTGAAAAAAGCATTACCGAGTATACACTCTAAGGCCTGGTCTACACTGCGGGGCGATCGATCTAAGATACGCAACTTCAGCTACGAGAATAGCGTAGCTGAAGTCGACGTATCTTAGATCGATTTAAAATTACTTACTTCGCTTTCTCGCGGCGCAGGATCGACGGCTGCGGCTCCCCCGTTGACTTTGCTTCCGCCTCTTGCACTGCTGGAGTTCAGCAGTCGATGGGAGAGTGATCGGGGATCGATTTATTGTGTCTACACTACACGCGATAAATCGATCCCCGATAGATCGATCGCTACCCGCCGATCCGGCGGGTAGTGTAGACGTACCCTGTGAGTCAGATTATACCATTGAGTCACCTTCGGCAACTCCCATTGACTTGAGTTTACACAGAAGAAGCTGGAAAGCTTGTCTTTTTCACCAACGGAAGTAGGTCCAATAAATGATATTACCTCACCCAGCTTGTCCCTCAGATCTTTGAATCTATATGGCTACAACACCACTGCAAACAACGATAAAAGATATTACTCCTCACCCACCTTGTCTCTCAAAATATTTTAGTTTCATTTGTTACAAAACAAATATTGGCCCATGTATGATCTGAGCCTGAACTTTCTAAAAATTAGTTTACCTTATTTCACTTAATCCACAGGTGTGAGTCAGCATGTGTCTCCATTAGCACACCGTTATTTCAGTATCATAAAGACTATCAGAGGTGTAATGACATTAAAAGATGCAGGATGTTAGATATCATAGCAACAAAAAATAACATCTGCCTTTATGATGGAGACTTAAAAACAAAGTTGCCATCTGCTGAATGTGGATGTTAAACACCCCATTGCCTAAGAATAGAGGTTTACTCAGACCCCTCCCATCCCCTGCTGTGTAGCTGGCTGAGTGTGCTGGTTCATTCGTGCCCTCCACTCCAGAAGTGGCTGCTGTTCATTTGAGTTGTGTGTAAATGACCTTGATTCAGCCCTAGGTTTTTCTGCCTTCTACTGGCATGGCCCAGGATGCAGCGCTCTCAGCAGCGTAATTTCTGCATGGGAGGACTGTGCTGGCACAAGGAGCCTGCAAAGGCCATGCTGCAGTTGGAGAACCACAGCAGCTAGTACAACCCCTAAGGTGGGTGCTGCTAGCTGCTGAGGGGGCCTGATAAGGGTGGGTCAGTTCCGGGGACGTCCAGGCAGTCCCTGTCTGCAGGGCTTCACTACAGTCTAAAGCTAACCTCCCCTGTGGAGGGCAGAAGTGGGGAAGCTACCTGCCTTCCTCCTGGGAATAGATCCCGCCCTGGGGTGCAGCAGTCCCTGGTGTCTCAAAGAGGTGCGAATAGCCATTGCCAAGGCTGTGTCAACCAGAGTGAATGGAGCCCAGTCGGAAAGATTTTCAAATGTGCTCACTCCCAGCAGCTCCAGTTGCTGGGAGCTGGGCACGTTTGAAAATCTGGGCAGTTATTTCCAAAGCACTTTGGGATGAAAGTTTCTACATTCATGAGGAATATTCTTCAAGCAAATGTTTCTTTGTTTCAATGGGACCAATCGTAACAGAGGATACAAAGCTGACCCTAAGGCTGAAGGATCCACCTAAATCCCAGTTTATTAAAAACCCACACCAAACTTTTGATGCCTTTTTTAAGACTCTCTCGTGAATCACCCTAACTAGGGAATGAACCATCTGACGCATCAAAAGGCAGTTACTATAGTTCCCACAGCAGATAGCAGGACTGTACCATTTATCTGTTACACTTTCCTCTCTCATGTATTAATAAGACTTTTATCAGCAAAGTGATAGTCATAGAATAGCTAATTAAGCTTAAAGCAGAGTGAAGGAAATTGTGTATCCACGGCCATCCACAGCAACCTTTAAAAAAAAAAAAGTTAACACCTGTGCCTGGCTCAACATGCCATTTTTCAAGTTTGCAGTTGTTCTCCAGGGAATCAAAGTGACAGATTTATGCGGAGCTGCAGTTTGCATCTCCCTCGAGCAACACTTTTATCCGGTGTTTCTTTCCCCACCCTTAGGAAAACTCTTTTAAGAAGACGCTGAAGAGAAATACATCAGATCTGAGAAAGGCAAAGAAAAAAAACAACATCTTTCACAGCTGTTCCTAGCAGCTGGGATAAATCTACTCAGAATTAGAAATTAACACACCTCACAGCCAAGGAGAGATTCTTCTCCTTTTTCCTCTATAGTAATGTTATCACATATACAGTGGGGTGAGATTCTGTGCAGCACAGAAATTGCAGTCCTAGCAGTGAGGTTGTTTAAGGTAGCGTTAAGTCACCTTTGCACCATCCTCATCCCAGGATGCTCAAGGGACCTGAGTGGCCTCTGGTGTAATTTGGACAGTGTCTCAGGGCTGTCTAAATTATGGCAGTCTCGCCTGGCTGGCAGTGCTGTTCAAAACCCCCACAATACTACATGCTAAGACCCTGCACTTCTCCTGCCCCAGCCATACCCCTGACATGTCCCTTCATGCCCGGTCTTGCAACAGGGTCCTTCGAATGCAGGCTTATGGCTATCATCTGCAGTTACGGTGCTGGGGAAATCATTTCCCAGACAGATGCAAGACTTTTAGAGACCCATGATGTTGTTCTTGTCTTTTTACCTAATTTTTGAGTGTTTGACTTTGCAACCATAATAATGTTCTTTTAACTAGTTTTTGTGTGTCTAGATTTTTAAAAACGAACTGAAAAAACCCTGAAATTCCATCATGTAGCTTCATATTGACATCCACATGGATCATCAGCAGGATTGGAACTTTTAGATCCACCACACAGACCTCTTCCACTTGAGCTAACGAAGTAACCGAGAGCAATAGTAGGCTGCCGTCCTCTATGTGGACCAGCACTAGAGAGGAATGAGATACACTTTGCCCGTGGGCTTCACAGGTACTTGCTGACAGCAGAGGAAAGGTGAGATTCAGGAATCTTGGGTTCCAATCCAGGCTCTGGAAAAAGTAACAAATCCATATGTGACGGCCAGTGAAGACACATGTACAGCAACAGAGACAGAATGCTGGATTGTCTGCTTCAGCCACACAGCCCTCCATTGCTTGAGCCAAAGGAGAATCTTTGTTAGGAAGCAGTAGCATTAGGGCTCATAGCCTTTGCGGGCCAGTCACTAGTGGAAGAAATTATCATACACTTAGAGCAGCGCTGACATTCCATCCAGCAGAGGGCAGTGGTGCTCAGTGCATTAGCCAGGAGACTTCAAAAGGAAAAACGAAGAATTCATATGTGGAACAGTACCGGACCTGTTCCGCAATGTTTGTTTCTGCTACATCGCACATAGTGCCTACCACATTCAGTTTCCTCTGCTCAGAGTTGTGCTGCAGCATTACAAGAGTGCCCCATTTTGAGCCACGCTAACCATAATGTATTGTCCATTACACAGACCAATGCAACTACTAGGGAAGTACAACTAACCCCCCACATGTAATCCCAGGGTGAGTGTTTTGATAAAGTGAGTGCAAGGACTGTTTTTTAAACATGTTTTCTTTGTAAAACACCCAGTGAACCTTGTTTAAAGGTGCTCTACACAAGAGTGGTGTGTACTCCTGGCTCACAAAGTAACAATAATACACCGCTCTCACATATAGCACCTTTCACCCAGTAGTTTCAAGTCACTTTAGAGATATTAATGTCCTAAGCCTCGCAGTGTTTAGCTTTGTGCATCTCCTCACGCAAGAGATATTGACAGATTGGAAGGAGTCTAAAGAAGTGGGAATGATCAGGAGGCTGGAGGGATAGATTATGAGGAATGATTACAAGAACTAAATGTGTGTAACTTGGCTGAGTAACAGCCCAGGTGGCGGAGGTGGAAGCAGTGGTGATGGTTGGGTGAGTAGGCGGAATATAATGAGTGCCAAAAATATTCAAATGCTGTCAAAACCCGTACAGAAGCGCTTCCTGACAGTGAGATATATTGGGTTGTGGAACAGTCGCCCCAGAGACATGGTGGAAGCCCCCCATCCTTTGGGATTTTTATTAAAAACAGACTGGCCCAAACACTGGAGATGGGAGTAAATCTAAGGATAGAGAAAGGCCTATGAAGCAACAGAATGTGAGGAAAGCGGGGCTACGGTAGGGCCATGTTTAGGATTTATGGAGGAAATAGACAGTGAGAGGTGTCACTACAGCAGCTACAAATGTTTCAGGAATAGCATGACTAATGAAGGAACTGTACTAGCGCTCAGTGGACGTTGGGGGCCATACTATAAAACAATAACAAGCTATGGCCAAGATTTTCAGAAGAGACTAGTAGTGATTTTGGCTGTCCAGTTGGAGACTGTTAAAAAGGGGCCTGCTTTTCAGAAAGGGCTGCACACCTGCCCTCTGGAAATCAGGCCTCTCTAAGGTGTCTCTAGTTGGGCACCCAAAATCACTGGTAAATTTTTTAAAGCTTGGCCAAAGTCGGTTTTTTTGTCCCTCGTTTTCCTTTTCCCTTCCTACGAAATATATTTTTAATACAGCTTTGCTTCCCTCTTTGGGGAGTCCGATTTTTCCTCAGGTTATTTGCTTCTAATTTCTAATCCGTTATTTCCTCTATCTCCTCCTCTCTTTGACCCAAACTATTCCTTTAGTTCTTTCCTGCCTCCATTCCCACCTCCCAGGTCCACTCCCTGATCTCCCTCTCTTCCTCAATTGGTTCTCTCACTGACTCCCCTTTGTCTGCCTCACTTACCATGGTGCTCCCCTTCTTTCCATTCTGCTTGCCTATGTCTGTTTACTACAAGCACTGCCCTCTCTCCAACAGAGATGCTTCTCACTCTGCATTCTGTGTGACTTTGACCCTCCTCAGCCATCCACAGATCCACACATCAGACACACGGACACACAGGCCTTTGTGCTGGAACCAAGTCCAGTCAAGGATATTTCCATTAACTTCATAAGCAATGGATAGTGCCCTTTGTGTGTTGACTGATACACACACGTTAGTTGCATTGCTCAGTGCACTGCCGGAAGGTGCTCAGACAGTATAGTGATGAGGCTCTCATAAGAACCTGTGTAGAATAGAATAGTCTCTGCTGTTGGGTATGAAACATAGGCTGTCTTGGAATTTAAAAACATTTAAATAAAACCTTTAAGCATAATGGTTTTATTAAAATGCTTTCAAATTCCAAGGTGTTTTCAAATTCAAAGCACAGCTTTATAAGTAGACTATAATATGCTATGGGACAACTTTATTGGAAAGAACAACTGTAATGAGAAATAATTGTGACTAGCCTTTTATGCAGTGCTTGAAAGCAGATTTCCCTTGAGTTAAGGGGATTAATTTGCACTCTAGCAGTGGACAAATTAAAACTTTTTAAATTTAACATAAACAAAAGAGATTTAATCCAGAATCCTGATGCAAGCGTATTTTCTGCTCACTTAAAAAGTTCAGTAATTCCATAAGCAAGATGGACACTTAGGTTATTTGAATCTCAGCATAGAGTCGGACAACAATGTAAGGGACGTTGAAGGAAATTAGCTCACCAACATAAGAATCTAGTTTTGAAAACTAAGCACAGTTTGAGTTCAATTGCATTAACTATATGTTGTACCAAAATCACTCATTAGCAATATCTCTTCTCATTTTTAATCTTTTCCAGTCTGAGAGTAAGTGAAAATACTTGTTCGTACAGGCCAGGAGTGGGCAAACTTTTTGGCCCCTAGGGCCACATCTGGGTGGGGAAACTGTATGCAGGGCCATGAATGTAGGGCTAGGGCAGGGGGTTGGCAATCCAGTGGGCCAGACTGAAAACCCTGTTGGGCCGGATCCGGCCCGCGTGCCATAGTTTGCCCCCCCCCTTGTATAGGCTCTGATTTTCTTACTTCAGGTCAGTGCACACAGAGACCTATCCTGAGCTCAATGGAAGTCCTGTACATACATATTCCAATTCCAAAGGTTGTGGTGGATTCTCCAGCACTGGCAATTTCTAAATCAAGATTAGATTTTTTTCAAAGATATGCTCTAGTTCAAAAGGAATTATTTTGGGAAAGTTCTCTGGACTGTGCTATACAGGATGTCAGACTAGCTGATCACAATGGTCCCTTCTTGCATTGGAATCTATGAATATCTGAGGATGAAAGTAATCTCAGTGCAGGGGCCCACACAAGGATCCCCGAAAGCAGAATTTGGCTCTTGGTGAGGGAGGAAGAGGTAAGTGAGTGGTTTCTTGTAGAAACACCATTAGTTAGCCTGTAAACTGGAAGGCCGGCCTATGAGAGCTACCAGACATAGCCAATTCCCCTCCCTACAGAATGACAACAAAATATCTTTAATCCTTGCTAGCACAGCCTTCTACTAACAGTCTCGGCACAAAGGCAAAGATGGAATGGGCATGGAGACTTTATTCTCTTGTCCCCTTTCAGAGTTGGTCCCTCCCTCCAACTGAAATTTGGGGGGCAATTTGTTCTGCTGCTGCTCTTGCTATTCCTGTTCTGTGGAAAGACACAGAAATTAGGACTGCCAATCTGGTGCCATTTGAAAGCCCTAAATTCACTTTAAAAACAAGCAGTGTCAAGCAGATCTCTGAAAACTATAACAGATTCAGCTCTTTGAAAATAGGATAATGATGGGATATAAATACTAAAAGCTTGAGCAATAAAGACAAATGCAAAACACTACCCAGCTATGCTTTATGAACTCCATTCATTTCAGAACAGAATTTAGGGCCGTGGACTCAATCGACAATACTATAGCTGGATTGCAACTTAAGTACTTCAAATATTGCTTTGTCCTCCAAGACAATTATACCCCCCAGAAATGGTGTGGCTGAAGAGAACCAGTAAGAACTATCCGATCCTGGGGCTACAGCTGTAGAACTCTTTGCCAGAAGGGGTTAGAGTTGCCCTAGCTTGAGTGTGTTCAGGTCCAAGTGCAAAACGCACCTTTTCAATAAAACTCAGTAATCTGGGAAAAACCCTGGGTGCCTCTAAGAGGCAATACTTCCCCTCTCGCAAGCGCTGCGTCTGTGTAGGAAAACGAAAACTTTTAATAAAAGGGGAAAGGAACCCGGCATTAATTTGGGAAATCACCACAAGCATGATTCGAAGACATACACCATGAGCCAAACAGCCATCCCAGCATATTTTGGGCAATGTCCTTTTCCTCGGTCTCTTACCTTGTGGTGTGAAAGTCTAACAAAGGTCTCTTTAACCACTTCCCTCTCCCTCCACCACACTCTACTCACAGTTGTTGTCCTTGGTCAGCGGCGACCCAGAGTTCAGAGGTGCATTCGCATGAGCTCACTTCCCACTCTGGGGGTGGGGGAAGGCATCGAGCAATGCATCATCTCTGCTGCCCTGCCGTTCACTCTGCATCGCTCACTCAGGCATCAGTTGATCTGCTGTCAGCTGCTCCACCACCTCGTAGACCCCTAGACTTTAAGGTCAGAAGGGACCACTGTGATCAACTAGTCTGACCTCCTGCACATTGCAGGCCACATAACCTCACCCACCCACTCCTGTAATAGACCCCTAGCCTCTGGCTGAGTTACTGAAGTCCTCAGATCATGGTTTAATGACTTCAAGTTACAGAAAATTCACCATTTACACTCGTTTAAACCTGCAAGTGACCCATGACCTGTGCTGTTGAGAAAGGTGAAAGGTCTCTGCCAATCTGACCTGGGGGAAAATCCTTCCCAACCCCAAATACGGTGATCAGTTAGACCCTGAGCATGTGGGCAAGACACACCAGCCAGACACCTGGGAAAGAATTCTCTGTAGTAACTCAGCCTATCCCATCTAGCATCCCATCTGCAGCAGTTGGGGATTTTTGCTACTGGCAGTCGCCAATGGGCTACATGCCACTGTAGCCAATGTCATCATACCATCCCCTCCATAAACTTACCAAGCTCCGTCTTGAAGCCAGTTAGGTTTTTTGCCCTCACAGTTCTCCTTGGAAGTCTATTCCAGAACTTTACTCCTCTGATGGTTAGAAACCTTCATTTAATTTCAAGCCTAAACTTGTTGATGGTCTGTTTACATCCATTTGTTCTTGTGTTCACATTGGTGTTTAACTTAAATAATGCCTCTCCCTCCCTGGTATTTATCCCTCTGATGTATTTAGAAAGAGCAATCATAACTCCCTTCAGCCTTCTTTTGGTTAGGCTAAACAAGCAAAGAAGCTCTTTGAGTCTCCTTTCATAAGGCAGGTTTTCCATTCCTCAGATCATCCTAGTAACCTTTTTCTGCAGCTGTTCCTGTTTGAATTCATCTTTTGTAAACATGGGAGAACAGAATTGCACACAGTATTGCAGATGAGGTCTCACCAATCCCTTGTATAATGGTACTAACACTTCCTTGTCGCTACTGGAAATAGCTCGCCGGTGCATCCTAGATCTGCATTATCCTTTTTCATGGCTGCATCGCATTGATGGCTATAGTCATCCTGTGATCAATCAATACACCCAGGTCTTTCTCCTCTTCTGTCACTCCCAACTGATAAGTCCCCAACTTATAGCAAAAATTATTGTTGTTAGTCCCTAAATGCATGACCTTGCACTTTGCACTATTAAATTTCATCCCATTCTATTACTCCAGTTTACAAGGTCATCCAGATCTTCTTGTATGTTATTCCAGTCCTCCTCCGTATTGGCAGTACCTCCCAACTTTGTGTCATCTGCAAATTTTATTAGTGCACAACCACTTTTTGTGCTGAGGTCAGTAGTAAAAATGTTAAATAAGATTGGTCCCAAGACTGATCCCTGAGGAACTCCACTAATAACCTCCCTCCAGATTGATAGATCACCTTTCAGTATGACCCATTGTAGTCACCCCTTTAACCAGTTCCTCATCCACCTTTCAATTCTCATATTAATCCCTATCTTCTCCAATTTAACTAATAATTTCCCATATGGAACTGTATCAAATGTCATACTGACATCCAGTTAGATTAGTTCTACTGCATTTCCTTTGTCTAAAAAAATCAGTTGTCTTCTCAAAGGAGATCAGGTTGGTCTGGCACGATCTACCTTTTGCAAACCCATGTTGTATTTTATCCCAATTACCACTGACCTCTATGTCCTTAACTACTTTCACTTTCAAAATTTGTTCTGTAGTCACTCATGCTGCCACCTGCGCCATCGTTGTTCACTCCGCCTCTGCCCTCTCTCCTGCAGCCTCTAGGATGTCTTGAGGTCCCACCACTTAACACAGCTCTCAGTGATTTCAGCTGCTAGTGGGGAAGCCTCACTGCTTGCACAGGCTGTGCAGTCTCTTTCACCAGAGACACTATCCCATAAGCAGGTCTAAGGCTTAGCACTTGACCTGGTTATCAGTGATTTCAGCTCTGCTGATCCACAACAAAAGACTCTTAATTGAGTCTTAATCAGCTCTGTCCTTAAACAGTGGAGTGGGGGAGGGTCAAATGGTGTCTAGGACCCTTAGGCAGCACCACCAGGCAAAAACACCTATCCAGGGATATCAGTTGGCGGCTCCTGCACGGGGCCGTGAGCATGGGTGTGTATTTGGCACGGTTTACCGCTGTCCCAGACACCTGCCCCTTTTGCGGCGTGAGGGAGACCCTGGCGCACGTTTACCTGGAGTGCGCCAGGTTGCAGTCCCTATTCCGGCTCCTCTTAGATATCCTGTTACGTTTTTGGTTGCACTTTTCCCCTCACCTTCTTATCTACGCACTCCCTATCTGTGGCCCCACAAAGTCACGGGACTTCCTGGTCAACCTCCTCCTGGCCCTGGCTAAAATGCCCATCTATAAAACCAGGGAGAGGAGGTTGGCTGATGGGGTCTCCTGTGACTGAGGGGCTTATTTCTGATCCTCCGTCCGCTCATGCATCTGTGAGTTCCTCTGGGTGGCGTCCGCTGGCTCCCTTGACGCCTTCGAGGACCAGTGGGCGCTGTCTGGGGTTCTCTGCTCGGTGTCCCCATCCAGGTCCCTTCGTTTGGCCCTTTGACCTCACTCCCGTCCCTGTTATCTCATTAGTTGTCCCCCGGAATCACTTGGCTTCCAGGTCCTGTGGGTATGTCAACACAAATAAGGCACAGTGAGGATAATTACCTACTGGAACCTACCAAGGGATGCAATGAGGTCTCCATGGCTACAGACTGGAATTAATGTACATTTTAAACAGAGAGAGTAATTAAATATTGGAACAATTTACCAAGGGTCATGGTGCATCCTCCATCATTGACAATTTTTAAATCAAGATTGGGTGCTTTTTCAAAAGATCTGCTCTCGGAATTATTTCAGGGAAGTTCCATGACCTGTGTAATACACGAGGTGAGACTAGATGATCGCAATGTCCTTTCTGGCCTGGGAATCTGTCAAATCTTTACATCAAGAATGAAAGTCTTTCTAAGAGATATGTTTTAGCTCAACCAGAAGTTAACAGCTTGATGCAGCAATTACTGGGTAAAACTGTGCTCTGCAGGTCAGACTAGATATTCATAATGGTTCTTCTGGCCTTAACATTTATGAATCATAAGAGTCCAATGCAAATGGTATTTTCTCTCTCAACTCACTTGGATTACAATGGGAGTGTGACTTAGACAATCAAGGATCTTCATCTCGCTCCATTCCTCCGCAGCTGTATGAATGATATGTTCAGATATGTTTCCTCTTGTTAAGGCTGTCAGTTGTGGAAGTGTTTTTTGTTATGTAGATGTCTGTCCATTGGCATCTAGGCTGAAACACAGATTTGGTTCACATTGCTTAATGAGTAGACACCTGATTGCAACAACCTCCTGTTCTGTTGATTTAGGCTGGATTCAATCTGGGAAAGTATAGGTAGAACTGAAGACTCCATAATTCACTGCCAATTCCCTAATCCATCCCGAGCACTTTTACATTAAATTCTAAATTGTTTTAGGAGAAAGTCTTTTATTGTCATTTATAAAATCATGCTTGGCTTTTTGCATTGCTGTTCATTGTAACAGTGTATTACA
This sequence comes from Trachemys scripta elegans, assembly GCF_013100865.1. Lineage (NCBI taxonomy): Eukaryota > Metazoa > Chordata > Testudines > Emydidae > Trachemys > Trachemys scripta. The sequence goes on along the minus strand of NC_048298.1, from coordinate 14,559,523 downwards.
GCTGATCCCCAAAAGGCAGATCTTATTTCACCAGGTCATAAATATTGTCCAAAAAAAACAAAAAAGTTAACAGAAAATTTGGGGCAGCAGAATGTTTTGTTTGATAGGGGGAAAAAAACCAGATGTTGGTAGAAAAATCATGAAATGCAATGGAACAAATTTTAAAATGTACAAGAAGAATGAACCAAATTATGGAAACAGTCATAAGAAGGTAAGGAAAAACACCACTTCCTTTCGGGAACTAAGAAAGCCAAATATTCATCTTTCTAGGTCACCCAGTTTAAAGGAGGGAAGAAAATCTGGGTTTGATATTTTGTACCCTAGACTACAAAGGAATCGCTGAGGATATATAAATAAAAGACAGATGAGTTGAGGTTTCAGGTCACCTACACTCATCCGTAAGACAGCCAGAATCTGATACTGCGCTCTTTTGTTTGGTACCTGGACTAATACTCAGCTCAGTCAATGCTTTAGAGGCAAAGAGAGCAAGATCAGAGCTATGTTTATACTAAAATTCTTAAATCACCTGTATTTCCATAGAAACAGGAAGTAAAACGACAAAGCCCTGAGGGAGAAATCCTTGGCTTTAATGTTCATTAAAATGTGTGAAAAGGAAGGCGAGTTCCTGCCTGGGAAAACCACAAGTCTGTCTCAAAGTCAGAGGAGGAAGTGAATGAATAACCCGTGGCGCATGCATGAGTGGTTAGAAGCGTGGACGCAGCTATAATTGGCTCTATTGATGCTACTTTGATTAGTTAGTTTTGGCTACAGTGCTTGTCAGATCCATTCTGAGTTCACAGAAAAAAAATCACACGGCACTTCACAGGGCACTGAAGAATGTCTCAGATCAGTCTTAGGATCCCCGAGGAGAACCAGCAAACACAGATCTTAAAAATGCAGTCTCCTGGCTGGATTTCTTAATCTTTGCTTTATGTCACTAATACCTTGTTATCCAGAGCTAGAAGAAGAGGAACCCTGGTGAGAATTTAGAAGGTCTCGCTACATCTCAATACATCTGCCACTTACAAAAAAAATAAAAAATAAAAAAGAGCTGCAGTGAAAAAATTAGAAGCAACATTGCATTAATTGTCATGTCTTGAGTCCAGAGAGCTAAACTGCTCCACTAAAATATTGATCTAAAAGTGGTTGATAAAATCCCTAACTGAAACAGAAAACAGCCTAAGGGAGCCAGTTTGGTTGTGATGGCTCTGGGTTGAAAGGTCACCTACTGCTGATTATCAGGAAAACTTTCTAACAATTAAGCTACCAAAATGTGGAACGTCTCCCAAAAGGAAGCCTCATTGTTTTGGACATCTAGAACTAGACTGGATAAGGCACTAGCAAATATAAATGGAATAGATACAGGAAATATGAGTCTTTAAAATGAAAGGTATTGCTATTTTTATATATACATGATTCTTTATAAAACTAAGGATATGACAACATTTATGCTCAATGACTGAAATCCTGGGTCCATTGACATCCATGGGAGTTTTGCAATTGACTTCAGTAGGGCCAGGATTTCACCAACTGTGTCTCCTTGCCTGAAGAGATTGTAAAGGCTAGGACTATAACAGGGTTTAAAAGAGAACTGGATAAATTCATGAAGGTTAAGTCCATTAATGGCTATTAGCCAGGATGGGTAAGGAATGGTGTCCCTAGCCTCTGTTTGTCAGAGGGTGGTGATGGACAGCAGGAGAGAGATCACTTGATCATTACCTGTTAGGTTCACTCCCTCTGGGGCACCTGGCATTGGCCACTGTCAGTAGAAAGTGGGAGGGATAGCTCAGTGGTTTGAGCATTGCTAAACCCAGGGTGGTGAGTTCAATCCTTGCAGGGGCCACTTAGGGATCTGGGGCAAAATCAGTACTTGGTCCTGCTAGTGAAGGTAGGGGGCTGGACTCAATGACCTTTTGAGGTCCTTTCCAGTTCTATGAGATAGGTATAAAGGATACTGGGCTGGATGGACCTTTGGTCTGACCCAGTACGGCCATTCTTATGTTCACAATGTACGCATCATCATCACTGCTGGATCATGGAGAGAATTCCAAAGGAGAGTAATTACTCACTTCTACACCCCAGTAATCACCACAGAAAAGAAAATCAGACAGCTCCAATCTGAACCAAAGGATGCAGGCAAATATGTCAGCACACACATGCTTTTGGGGACTGCAGTATTTCAGATATTCTGGTCACACAATATATTTATTCACTTTATTAACAGTGGCATTAAGAAAACACAGCACTACAGTAGGGCTCAAAAAAAGAAAAAAAAAGAAAACCAAAGCAACCCAACGGTAATATTGTGGCTAAATGAAATAAAAGGAATAGCAGCTATGGAATTGGTCACAGCTCACATGAGATATTCCCAAATCTGGTTTGAGGATTGTTGAGCCATCTCCAATTAGGTATTTGCAACACACACAAAACAAAACAAAGAACAATGAACCTTCCACTGAAACTGCTCTCCTCTATCTAGAAAGCTACCAATTTCTTATTTAGATGATTAATAAATAGTATCTACATAGCTATTCAAGTATAATAAAACTGCTCTAAATACACATGTATCTATCTAGGTATAAACACTCTTCATCAACTACTTTTGTCCTATGACAATGGTGCACCAAATACCCACATATGAACATGTGGATAATAATGCTGCACCAAGTACCTGTATATATATTCCTCCACAAAAAAACGGAGTTAACTTGGAGTTAAAGTTGGTAGACTTCTTTCCCAGGAATGCAAACCATACAAAACAAGGGCGGGGGGGAGAGGGGGGGACAGTTGAATAATTAAACAATCCACTCATCCATTCTCTTTCTCAACTTCAAATGCCTCCCTTCTATCACCCACAGACAATGTCTCCACCCTTGTCCAGGACAACTGACACAACAGACTTGACTCCAGCCTAGTTTATGAGTTTAGATTATTAATAGAATGGGTGTGGCCTGGATGAAAAACACGCTACATAGTTCTGTTCACGGTTTTGCATTGTGGTGCATAAGTATGTTATGATGTCAGATTGCTAAAGGTAGCTGTGATATATGATTTTCTATAATGGTTAGGAAGAGTTATGTTAATAGGTCAGCTATGCTTTTAGTGGTTATGAATTTGTTAGTAGTTTTTAATGTAGAAATTACAGAACATAAACTTGCATGTGTGTGTTGGTGTATTACACTTATGTTTGAGTTAAGGCTGCACCTTGGTTGGATGAAAATATATGGGCTGTCGGCAGTGAGAGAGAGATTCAACTGCTTATTTCCTTGCTATTCAAAATTTTAAAGATTTTTAAAACTTTTAAAGATTATCAAACATCCATATTCATAATGTAGTCCCCTTTGTAAGTATCAATGTTGCCAGATGTAACTGCTGATACAGCCAAACATTTCAAAACTAAATGTCATTGGAAAGCAGGGGTGCACAGTGGGGTAGGAAGAGCATGTTGACAAGGCCACCAGGACAATCTATGCAGGGGGGGCGGGGGGTGGGCATAGGATTCCCTGAATGGGAGAAACAGGATTTGTGAGAGAGGGGGTTTCCCCATGGCACTGCTGCCTTGGCCCCTGGGTGGTGAGGTTTGGAGATTATGGTTGTTTAGCTAGAGGAACCCAAGTAAATGTGAGAAAAACAGGGCAACATTTCAAAGAGGGAGTATTTTTAAATGTTTCCTTGGCAAACGTTAGTCAATATTTCTCTTTAAAAATTACATGGCCTATTCAAAAGTCCCTGGAAGAGTTACTGTGCCAAAAGTGGAGCCTAAATTCAATGACCGAAGTCTGACAGAGGGTTTAGTACTGTTTAAGTGCAATTTTCAATACAAACTTAACTAAGAGATTACTACCAATGTCTTCAGAATTGTTACATACAGCATTGCACAACAATACAATAGGGCCCAATTCAGCTCCTTTTGAACTCAATGGCGTTGAATCTTCAACTTCAGTCGGAGTTGGATCAGAACATTAGTTCTTATTTGCACCCAAAATCTGAAGAACAAACATGTGAACTATTCCCTAATAATCACAACTCTGGCCCAGTTTACAAAACAAAACAAAACAAAAAAAACCCTTACCCTGGAAGATTACATTTTAAAAATCACATGTAATTTGTTGATTCCTTGACCTTTATTATTATTTCTTTTTATTGTGGTTTCCCCATCAAGCTTTTCTTGACAATTATGAAACAATATGTTGCTCTCCAAGAAACGGATTCTGAAGAATGCTGAAAAAGATTTGAGTCCGTCAATCAAATTTACTCTAGAATGAGTGGGGGAAGGGGTGAATAAATTTTAAAAAAATCTGTTTCTAGGCAGATCTTTGATGTTTTTCCATAAAAATTATGAAGAACTAAGGTATAGGAGAACTGTCTACTAATGAAAAGTGAATATTGCATTTATTTAACATTAACATTGCTGCACGCTGATCCAGTGAGTAGTGTAGACATACTCTTAGTGAAGTTACTCCAGATTTACACCAGTGTCACTGAGAGCAGGAGTTGAGCCAGTGTTATTTAACTAACTTTGCATGATGTATAGCTGCTAACAAGACTGTTATAGGTGCCTTGGGCCTATTCCTGGCTCTTATCAACTTTAGTCGATCAGGTTTGGGCCCTTTGAGATCCTCAGATAAAGGGCAGTAATAATAAATGTAATTATTATTATAACAGAGTTGGGTGGTCTCCAGTGCCATTGGACTCAGGAAATACTTGTAAGAGGTGTGAGAACCAAATGCTCCCTCGTAGATGTATCCTGTTGCTGAAGTGGTAGTCAGAAACTTGTAGGGTGACCAGACAGCAAGTGTGAAAAATCAGGATGGGGGTGGGGGGTAATTGGAGCCTATATAAGAAAAAGACCCAAAAATTGGGACTGTCCCTATAAAATCGGGACATCTGGTCACCCTAAGTCAGAGCCTTGGAGATATTCTCCAAGGCCTAATAGTCCCGCTAACCAGAAGAGACCAAAATGTGCCGCTAGACACCTCTAGGTTGTGATGAGATAGGATAAGATGGTAGTAAGAGGTTGATGTGCTTGGGCCTGCCTTTCTATTTTTATCTTGTTTCTTGTGATTTAAAAAATGCCTAAAGCTAAGGATAGGAGCTTTTAAATATGTGTGATTGAAACAAATTAATATAGATAAGCAGTGCGGGAAAGCAGGAGGTGGAGGAGAGAAGTGGCCTGGGGTAACCTGTGGCTGGTCAGAAAAAATGGGCTGGCAGGAAGGGGTTCTCCCCTGCCCAGAGGTTGGTCTTCTTCCTCCTCATCTGCTGTGCATTGAATGAGAGAGAGAGGGAGGGAGGTTAAGAGGAATTCTCCCACTCTTCCCCTTCCCACTGGGTGGGGGAAAGGAGGATACAGGGAAACTGTAGTCCACACATTCTCCTTTGCTTTCTTCTTCAATCATCCCTCACTTCACCATCTCAATCCCGCTTCCTTTCATTTCTTACCCCATTCCTCTTCTCCCACTCTAATTCTATGACTCAGTCTCCACTACCCCTTATCATCCACTCCTCACCCCATTCTGCCTACCTGCGTTCTTATGTAGGGTGCCCTCAGCACCACTGACTCCGAGTGCCTGACAAACACCGTCATTCTAGTCTATTATTTGCACTGCAGCAGCACCCACAGATCCCCACCGTGCCAGGCACTGTACAAACCCACCGTTCCTGCCCCAGCACGGGCGCAGGGGTCTGCCCACCCAGAACCAGCTGCAGGAGTGGGGACCAAAGCACCTTCATGCGTTTTATCTCCACACGGGTGGACAGGGACATAGCTTTCTCATTTGACAGATGGGGGAGCTGGGACGCAGCTCCCCAAAAGCAGGGAGTAAAGCTTTCAGTGGGAGTAAAGCACCGAAATACCTTTGAGGATCTGGGCCAGGGAGATTAAGTGAGGTGCTCAAGGGCACAGAGAGAGGCAGAGCCAGAGATGGTTTGCAGTCCAGATCTGCGTCCCAGCCACAAGGCATCTCCCTTACTCCTGCTTCTCCTCCATCACTCTTCGTTTCCCCTTCTCCCCACCTACCCCCCCGTCTCAAAACCCCTCCCCAGCCCGCCCGAGCCCAAGACAGGCTGCGGCCGGGGGCCGTGTTCCCCCCGCAGGCAGACGCGCAGGGGCAGCAGACGCCTTGCTCCGATTTTGAAACGTCCCCTGTGCGCCTGCGCTCCCGCTGCTGCCTGTAGCCGGTGCGAGGCTGGTTCTGGGCAAAGCGCAGCGGCCGGGCTGCTGTCACTGCCCCTCCCTCGCTCCCCGTGTGACTCCAATTGGGCGCCGCCTGGTTGATCGGTGGGGCTCAGCCCCCAGTCACCAGCCCCTGCCTTACCCACAAGCGGGTTCCGTGCGCGGGGATCCAGTTTCACGCGGTGCAGCAGCCCAGTAGCAGCAGTTTTTGCCTTGGGAAGCCAAAGTGTCCGGCGTGTGCTGCGCGTTCATCCATCATGCGGCACATGCTGCTGCTAGCCCTGCTGAACCTTGGAAGGCAGCTCAACCCGTGCTGGGGCTGTCAGCTGCCCTCAGACTGGAGACCCTTGAGTGAAAGCTGCAGGGCTGAGCTGGCAGAGATCATAGTGTACGCCAAGGTGCTGGCACTCCACCCGGAGATGTACAGCATGTATAATTACCTGCCCTGGCAATATGAAGCCAGCGAGGGGGGGCTCTTTTACTCGGCTGAGATAGAGATGCTGTGTGACCAGGCTTGGGGAAGCATGCTGGAAGTCCCTGCAGGCTCCCGGCTGAACCTCACTGGACTGGGCTACTTCTCCTGTCACTCCCACACAGTCATGCAGGATTACTCTTACTTCTTCTTTCTCAGGTGAGTAAAAACGTGTGACCCAGGCCCTGCTTGAAAATGAGAGAGAACATTTGCTCCTTCATACATGCTCTGCACTTCTATAACACTTTCACCCCAGCATCTCAAAGCACTTTGGGTGCAGCTGAATCTCTAGAGCTTCTCCGAGGCAAACAACAGTTAGCCCGGTACGTTTTCTGTAACTAAAATACACAGGGAGCCACCAGCAATGACTTAATGTTGTATAGTGAGTGAATAAAAGGAAATATTCTCTGGTGTGTAACTATATCATGGATGAGCCTTGTACATTTCTGTTAGAGATAATATTACCGAGCTGCAGCACGTGTGGGAGAGCAAGTCTCCTTACTTTGGATAGTGGAGTTTCATACTCCTTGTTGCTCAGGTAGGTACAAATTCACCTAGCAGAGAAGACGTGAATGTTACGCATTTCAAAGGAGAATACTTTTTGTTGTGATTTTTCTTGGAAGGAGTGGTGCTTAATTAGTGCTTTCCTAGACTACAGAAAGTGGAAACAAACGTGTTCAATTTATTTGAAATCTAGCGTGTGTGACAGACATATCTATAACAACAAAAATCGAACAATGCGTTTTACTGTAGCTTGTTTATAGTTGGTGTGGTTTGGATCTTACATTTTCAGTGTTCAATATTTACATTGTTCTGTAAAATGTAATCTGTGTCAGTTTCTTTGATGTGAAGTGCTGTATAACTAGCCAGCTGAAGTATGTAAATGCACCATGATATATGCAGACAGTTTGGAAAGTTGTCCTTTAGAATGTTTTCGACAGACAAGTTGGTATGTTCATGGAGGATAGGTCTATCAATGGCTATTAGCCAAGATGGTCAGGAACACAGCCCCATGCTCTGTGTGTCCCTAAACCTCTGACTGTCAGAAGCTAGGACTGGATGAGAGGATAGCTTACTCAGTAAATTGCCCTGTTCTGTTAATTCCCTCTGAAGCATCTGGCACTGGCCACTGTCAGAAAAAAGGAGACTGAGCTAAATGGACCATTGGTCTGACCCAGTACGGCCATTCTTATGTTCAGGTTTAGAACTGAGCATGTTATTGGTTTTTGTCCAACTTGAGATAGAGGGTGTAAAGTTTTTCAAGCATTCTAGCTAATAACTGAGATGCAAATCAAGTTATCTTTTGAAAACTAAACTCAGTAAAAGTGATTCACCCCCCCCTCCCATATCTGTTTTAGAAGCCTGCAGCAGATAAAATACTAAATGATGAAGAATCACTTTCTAAAGAAAAATAAACATCCCAGCAGATGGCATTTGTTCCCATCTTGTTGCTAATTTGTGCTCAGTGATTTGTGGTATTAACTTCTTAGTGATCTTGCTCATTTACAAACCATGGTAATGTCTTTCATGACCAAAAGGATACAACATTTCAAAACAATAATTTGGCATTCCTATAGAACAGATTTATTTTGAGCTGTTATTTAACTGTGTACAGCTCAGCCTCTCTTTGTTTCTATGAAACCACAGTAGGTACACTAGATTCTGGTCAGTTTTACAGGCTGGATAGGTGCCAGTGTCTATTCTCCCAAAAGTTTGGCACATGGGTTTAGCACTGATCCCCAAGTATTTACTCAGAAGATTTCTCTTTGCTCTTCTGGGTACTAGCCAAATCCTCATTTTATTCTAATCAAAAGAATAAGAATAAGAAACTACAATGTGGAAATAAAGCCATCACAGTGAACCTTTAATCCAAAAATATTTGTGAAATTCACTCAGTAGCTTGTTTAGAAACACTCAGTGTATCTCAATCCAGGGGAGTAGTGGCAGAGAAGCATAACAAAACATGTTTTGATGGTGCCTCCTAATGTCTCTAAAAGCTAATTTTGTATTAGTTATTAATGGATTATTTTAAATTGTGCTCATCTAGATCTGTGGGTACCTGGAAAGAAATGGCAAACTAAAGCATAGAAAAATCAAACAAATGCCCAAAATATAGGACCATCCCAAATTATGCCCCCAGTTGTGCAATTGGCCCTCGGTGGGAGGACCCCTGTGCCCCTGAGGAGCCCCATTGACATCGGTGTGGTTGCAGGGACCTGCCTGTGTGGAACTCATTGCAGGATTGGAGCCGATTGGGCAGAACCATTGCTAGTTTACAGTGCTGTCATGATAGCGGCTGTCATGGACCAATGGCTGTTTACACCCTCTATGAATATATGCCTAGGAGTCTCCTGCCACCCAGTGTAGCCCATTCAGGCAACAGTCCTGGTATAGGCGAGAAACACATCATAGATGGGGGGAAAATACCCCATGATTTGACATGACGTAAGTACGATCTGATTTTTGTTTCAGAATGGATGAGAATTATAACCTCCTTCCTCACGGAGTAAATTTCCAGGATGCAATATTTCCAGACACACAGGAGAACAGAAGGATGTTTTCCAGTCTCTTCCAGTTTTCCAATTGCTCTCAGGCGCACCATGTCATAACTTTCTCCAGTGACTGGGAGATTCAAGAGGACAACAGGGTAAGCCTCAGTGGGTAGGTGTATCCCCACATCACTTGCAAACACAAGTGTGTGAAATATACAGCAGTTGCAATTGATGGTACCTTTCTTCTAGATGGTCATGTAATGTTTTAACGTAACATGGTATTGCCACAAGCAGACTCCCTGCTCTGGTCTTATCTGAAATGCTTGAATGTTCCAAGTGGGATATTGTTTCAGCCAGTGTTTTCTGTATTATGAAGCTTCTAACCTCACTCTTGCTGGCACCAAATCTATGTCCTTGATTGGGTCACTCTGCACGCTAAAAACACATTTTTAGTAAGCAAAGTCTCAGATGCAGATACCACTGGTGGGTGTGTCTACAATGGCTTTTGGCCTTTGCGGGGGGAGGGGGGGGGGGCGACATGTGTGTCACTTGCAGGTTTAAAATAAACAGGGGAAATACTTTGTTAGCAGTTTTGGTGGGGACAAGTCATGCTTATTTACAGAATTAAAACTTTTGGATTATGTTTTTTCTGCCATTGCTGATAGTTTTATGAAGTTGGTGGTTTCTCCAAGGAGCTATGAGAATTGAAAGTGTCTCTCTAGCTTAGGAATGACTGGATATTTGTCATTGGTTGCAACTTCTGTCATGCTGATTCATGCAAGGTCTACGAAACCACTGTTTACACGTAGGAGAAGGAGCTCTATTGCCTTGTTCGGGAGAATGATGGTAGAAGCTCAATAGCCAATTGAAGGGCTCTTATTTACAAGCTGGCTCATAGCCAGCATAGGAAGTTTTAGCTCCTGGTTTTCCAGCTGGCCAGAGGTGCAAAATAATCAGAACACCGCTCAGGTCAGAGAGCAGTCACCATCAGGTGGAATTTTTATAGAACCCTGGGGGTTTAACTGTTTAACACTAATTTTCAATCATGTATTGGGGTGGGCCATAGAAATCAGGTGGTTTTTAAGAGGGTGGCGACGATTTATCCTACAAACAGATCCCATAGTTATAGAAATATTAGGACAGGAGATAGGACAGGCTTGTAGTCAAGGCACAGGGCTGGGAATCAGGGTAGTCTAGATCCAAACCTACTTCAGTTTCTCCATCTGTAAAATGTGGAGAATACTTACAGGTTACAAAACACTTTGAGATTTAGGTGTAAATCCGCCCACACTGGGAAAGCCCTGCTGGTCCTCTGCTCCAGATCAGGGATCTGGATTTGAGCAGATAGGGGATAGCTTCTATGTTCAGACTCCAGTCTGAACCGCCTCAGAGTCTGAGATGTTTGCAGGCACGGTCTTGATTTGGGCTCAACTCTACAATTAATTAATGGGGAGGGAGGTTTAACTGAATTTTCAGTTCTCCAGAGGCTGCTTGGGGTGAACATTCGGCAGCAAGGAAGGAGGTGAAGGGCATTTTATTCAACTTGTTTCACCCATCCCTGTTAATACACAGGGATAGTGCAGGGGGACTGGGAGCTGCATTCTCCAGCCCTCAAAGGCCACTTGGCAGGCAGGGGAACGTTGCGGGCATAAATCTTGACGAGGTGGCTCCTACACCAGCACTGCTCCAGGTAATGAGAAAGAGGATGGGGCATATTCAGAACAGTGAAGGGAACGGGATGTGGCAGAGAAGAGCTCAGCTATACCATGTGCTCCGGTGGACCCTTTGCAGCCCTTACTACAGCCAGGGGCAGGCAGCCCTGAATCAAGGAGCAGCGACCAGCCCCGTAACTGTCAATGGGTTGGATATAGTGGAGGATCAGGGCCTGAATCACTTTGGTCAGAAAAACCTCTTGTCAGCACAGCATATATTTAAAACCATTGTTTTAATATGACCCTCCCGTGCTGCACAGTTTTCCACGTGCCTTAGTAGAATGGCTCCAAATCGAGTTGACTTCGCTGGCATAGCACCTGGCTATGCCAGCAGTGAATCTGGCCCATTCACTTTCATGGAAGTCACAAGGCAAAATCCCCAAAGGCCCCTTGGGGAAACAAACAAATGTAGCAAAAGTGTGTTTCAACTGTTGTGCTCTCTGACCAGCTTCCAGCGTGGAATTATTTTAGCTGCTTGCTTTACAGGTTTGGACTGAGATTTTTATCCACACTGAGTGGATAAATTCCATCCAATTAACAGGCACCTTGTCTCCCCTCCACCTCCCTTTACAATAAAAAGTAAAAGCTTCCTTTGCACAATTTAAAAACCATCCAGGGTGGCCTCTCTCTCATTCATCTGGGGTCCCCTAATGTCTCTGTTCTCCAAGCTGAGTGCTGGTTTTCCTTTGAACTGTCCCTTCAGGCAGGCGTTCCCCACCCTTGGGAAGGGCTGCAATGATGTGGAGGTGTCAGGGTTTTATCCTCACTCCTTCATGAAAAAAGAGTAATAGAAGTGTCTCCTTCCAAAGGTAGTGCCTGATCTCCTCTGTTGACCGCATGTTTAGGCCTTGTGTACACTACAGTTTAAGTCGATGCAAGTTATGTCGCTCAGGGATGTGAAAAAATCCACCTCCTGAACAAAGTAACTTGCATCGACTTAATGCTGTGTCCACACCGCGCTATGTTGGTAGGAGACGCTCTCCCGCTGACATAGCTTCTGCCTCTCATTGAGGTGGATTAATTACATTGACAGGAGAGCGCGCTCCCATTGATGTGGTGTGTCTTCACCAGATACACTTAATTGACGCCGCTGCGGCATGGTAGTGAAGAAAAGCCCTTAGTGTCTTCTTCACTTCTTCCCCATATCAGACAAATGCCATGCCTGTGATTTCCCCATTGTTCTCTCCCATTTCCCTCAGTTATACTCATCCTACCAAAATCCAAACTATTTCAATTTCCAAATCCTGCCAGCTGAACAACCTCTCGTTCCCTTTTAAACTGAAAGGTACTATAAATGCTGAGTTCCCATTGCAGTAAATGAGTGAGTTTTCGGGAAAAATTGATATTGTTCCTTCAAGCTTTTAAAAGTAAAAAACTATTAAAGGGGCGCCCAGAGGGGAAAGGAGGCAACACAACAGGGGACTGTCTCTTTGACACTGTCAGGCTTTAGGATTCCTATGTGGAGGTACAGAGTTATTTTCTGGACTCGCCCTGTTAATCAGACCAGAGGGGTCTCATTAGCTGATTTGCATTAGTATAAATGGCTACACAAGGTGCAGGGCAGTGGAAATCAAGCACCAAGGGTTTCTTTGAGGTAACTGAGAGCCTGTCAGGGAGAAGAAGTCATGGGAATAACCAGCCTAGGAGGCTTGGGCTAAGGTCTATGCTGAAGTGTTAGTCACAAACCTGCACACAGGCAACCTGGGATTCTGGTCACTCGGCCTTGGATTCTGGGCCGCCAGGCTGTTTGGCAACACCCCAGTGGCTGAGCAGCCCTTTTTAGTACATTAATGCTCATTCTAGTAAGGGAAGGGGTTAGAAAACATGACCTAAACATTGCCTGCCAAACTTTAATTTGCCTAGTTCACCACGACTGGGGGGAGGGGGGAAAATCATCCACACACCAGGCATTCTATAAGAAAAACAAGATCTCACTGTGGAGCCATGGAACGTGCAGGCTCTAGTGGACAACAATAACACCTGAAAGACATACAGCATTAATTGCAACGGAAGCTACTAAATATAGCATTGACATAGCTGCCCTTAGTGAAACCAAACTTGCAGTCGAAGGGTCATAAAGGACCCTTCGGAGGTGGCTACATCTTCTTTTGGAAAGGGAAACCAGCGGAGGAAGACAGAATTGATGGCATTGTTCCTGTTAGAAACAGCCTCCTGAAATCACTGAAAGACCTTACCTGTAGGCAAAACTGAATGCCTAGTGACTCTACAAGTTCCCATTGGAAATTCATGCTTTGCAGCTCTTGTCAATGCTTATGCTCCAACCATGAACAGTACAGAAAAAATAAATCAACCGTTCTATTCTGGTTTGATTATGTCATTCTAATCTTAGGGGAGACAAACTCCTACTCCTGGGAGACTTTAATGCCAGACTCAGAAAAGTCAGTGAGGCTTGAAGTGGTGTGATAAAGAACAGTGGAGTTGGAAAAATGAACAGTGGTCTTCTTCTACTCAGCAAGTGTGCTGAACATGAGCTCATTCTTGCTACAAGCTTTAGGAAAGCAGACAAATACAAAACTTCCTGGATGCATCCAAGATCAAAGCACTGGCATCTGACTATGTCATTATACAGCAAAGAGATATCAGGGACATCACAATCACTAGAGCCAAGTAAGGAGCAAACTGTTGGGCTGGCCACAGGATGATCGGAGCCATTTTCAGTTTCCACATTGTTGCCCCTCAGTGAAATAAAGAATTCTGAACAGATTTAAACTGAAACTGAACATAGCAAAGTTGAGACATTCATTTAATCAAGACAAACTGAAGGAAAACAAAGGAAAAATTTGATAGCATTACATCCTCACCCAAGAACACACTCAAAAAGTGGAACATATTCACATCAGCCATCCTTCAAGACTTGGAAGACAGCACCAGGATAGGTTTGATGAAAATGATGAAATAAAAAAGATCCTTCAGGAAAAGAACGAACAATGTTTCTGTGTTGACAAAACAAAGAATCAGTATCAAAGAAGGATAAAGTCAAATACGGCTTCATGTCCTTCAGGATAACTGGGGGACAAAGAAAGTGGAAATACAAGCTTACATCGATATAAACAACATAAAGTTGTTTTAGGACTCCCTGAAGGCCATTTAAGGGCCATCGAAATGGACCAGCTCCATAAAGCTGTTCAGATGAATCTACCTCAATTAAAAAAAAAAAAAAGGCATCTCTGAAAGATAGGGGCAGCACTTTGCTGAGCTACTCAACCATCCTTCTACTGTCAGCCAACAAGTGCTAGAGGAACTAACCCAGCACCCTATACATGAAGAAATTGCCCAGTTGCCTACTGTTGAGGAAGTGCAAAAGCTATCAAACAAATTAAGTCAGGTAAATCACCAGGCAAAGACAGCATGCTGCTGTAATCTTTAAACTTGCAGGCCCCAAAACTGTCATCTATACAAAATTATTAAGGATATCTGGGAAACTGAGAAAATTCCTCAGGATTTCAAAAATGCAATAATAGTTTTATAGTTACACAATACAAAAATAAAGGCAACAAATCTGACTGTGGCTACTACCTGGGCCTCTCCCTGCTATCTGTAAGTGGCAAAATCCTCGGTTGTACCTTGCTCAATTGGCTTGTCAAAACAGTATCAGAAAAGCTTCTACAAGAGGCCCTATGTGGGTTTAAATCAGGTCAAAGCATCACAGACATGATTTTCATTGAGAGAGAGAGAGAGAGAGAGAGAGAGATATTCAGGAACAATGCATTGAACAAAATACAGAACTCTACGCTGTCTTCATTGATCTAAAAAAATAATTTGCAACTGTGAGCAGAAATGGCCTGTGGAAAATTCTTGAAAAGTGTGGCTGCCCCACCAAATTCATTATTGTACGTCAATTCCACAAAGACATGACTGGGCAAATGCTCTCAGAGGGTGGCCTCTGTAAACCATTCCCCATAGCTAAGGGTGTGAAACAAGGCTGTGTGCTGGCACCAGTCCTCTTTGGTTTCTTCTTTGTAGCTGTTCTAAATTACACAACTGACAACCTTCAAAAGGGCATCTACACAAGGTACAGAACTTATGGAAAACTCTTCAATCTCCAAAGGCTTTCTGCAAAAAGCAAAGGCCTTGAGGAACTCCTATCTGAAGCTCTTTTTGCGGATTATGGTTCCCTACTTAATCATAGTGAAAAGTGACCTACTGTTTATGCTTGACAGATTCTAAGAGACCACTAAACAGTTTGGACATGCTGTCAGCCTGGAAAAAACTGAAGTCCTCTTCCAACCAGTCCCGGCAACCACTACCACTGAACCAAATATCATAGACTCATAGACTTTAAGGTCAGAAGGGACCATTATGATCATCTGGTCTGACCCCCTGCATGCTGCAGGCCATAAAACCGTCCCTACCTCTTCCCTGGACTCTGCCGTTGAAGTCCCCAATCCCGTTTTTAGTGACCTCAATCGGCAGAGACCCTCCTGCTAGTGATCCCTGCCCCATGCTGCGGAGGAAGGCGAAAAACCTCCAGAGGCTCAGCCAATCTGCCCTGGAGGAAAATTCCTTCCCGACCCCAAATATGGCGATCAGTAAGACCCCGAGCATATAGGCAAGAGTCTCCAGCCTGACCCCTGTTAGCCATTTTACTATTTACCCACCATTGCTTGGTTTTCCTTGACTACTATGTTTTACCATTAAACCATTCCCTCCATAAACTTATCTAACTTAATCTTAAAGCCAGACAGGTCCGTCGCCCCCACCGTTTCCCTCGGAAGGCCGTTCCAATATTTCACCCCTCTGACGGTCAGAAACCTTCGTCTAATTTCAAGCCTGAACTTCCCCACGGCCAGTTTATATCCATTCGTTCTCGTATCCACACTAGTACTAAGCTGGAATAATTCCTCTCCCTCCCTTGTATTAATCCCTCTAATATATTTAAAGATAGCAATCATATCCCCCCTCAGCCTTCGCTTTGTCAGACTAAACAACCCAAGCTCCTCTAGTCTCCTTTCATATGACAGGTTTTCCATTCCTCTGATCATCCTAGTGGCCCTTCTCTGCACCCGTTCCAGTTTGAGTTCATCTTTTTTAAACATGGGAGACCAGAACTGCACACAGTACTCCAAATGAGGTCTCACCAGCGCCTTGTACAACGGAAGCAGGACCTCCTTATCCCTACTAGATATACCTCTCCTAATGCATCCCAAGACAGCATTGGCTTTTTTCACCGCCACGTCACATTGCCGACTCATAGTCATCCTGCGGTCTACAAGGACCCCTAGGTCCTTCTCCTCTTCCGTTACTTCTAACCAATGCGTCCCCATCTTGTAACTAAAATTGTTATTAGTCATCCCCAAATGCATCACCTTACACTTTTCACTATTAAATTTCATCCTATTTCTGATACTCCAATTCACAAGCTCATTCAAGTCTCCCTGCAGAATATCCCTATCCTCCTCCGAATTTACAACGCCTCCCACCTTCGTATCATCCGCAAACTTTATCAGCCCACTCCTGCAATCGGTTCCGAGGTCAGTTATAAATAGATTAAATAAAATGGGTCCCAAAACCGAACCTTGAGGCACTCCACTAGTAACCTCCCTCCAACCCGACAATTCACCCTTTAATACGACCCGCTGCATTCTCCCCATTAACCAATTCCTTATCCACCTCTGGATTTTCATATCGATCCCCATGTTTTTCAGTTTAACCAATAATTCCTCATGGGGTACAGTATCAAACGCTTTACTGAAATCCAGGTATATTAGGTCCACCGCATTTCCCTTATCTAATAAGTCCGTTACTTTCTCAAAGAAGGAGATCAGATTTGTTTGGTACGATCTGCCCTTCGTAAAACTATGTTGTAATTTATCGCAATTGCCATTAACCTCCAAGTCCTCAACTAGTTTCTCTTTCAGAATTTTCTCTAACACCTTGCACACTACAGATGTTAAACTTACAGGCCTGTAGTTACCCGGATCACCTTTTTTCCCCTTTCTTAAAAATAGGAACCACATTAGCTATTCTCCAGTCTAACGGGACCACCCCTGAGTTTACAGATTCATTAAATATTATCGCTAATGGGCCTGCTATTTCCTGCGCCAATTCCTTCAATATTCTCGGATGAAGATCGTCTGGTCTTCCCGACTTAGCCCCATTAAGGTGTTCAAGTTTTATTTCTACCTCGGATACGGTAATCCCCCATCCTGAATGCCCCTCTGTAGTGGTGCTAGTATCCCTAATACCTTCATTGGCCTCATTAAACACCGATGCAAAATATTCATTGAGATATTGCGCCATGCCTAGATTGTCTTTAATCTCCTCTCTAACTATAGTCTTCAGCGGTCCCACTTCTTCTTTCTTTGCTTTCTTCCTATTTATGTGGCTGTAAAATCTCTTACTGTTGCTTTTAATTCCCCTCGCTAGGTCCAACTCTACACGGCCTTTGGCCTTTCTCACTCTATCTCTACATTCTCTGACTTCACTTAGGTACATTTCCTTACTGATCCCTCCCCTCTTCCACTCTTTGTGCGCTTTCTGTTTTTTCCTAATCGCCCCTTTGAGTCGGTCGCTCATCCAACTCGGTCTAAATCTCTTGCTTAGTAATCTTTTCCCCTTTTTTTGAATACAGGCCTCCGACAGCTCATGCATCTTTAACTTGAAGTAATCCCAGGCTTCTTCTGCCTTTAGATCCATTAATATGTTTGCCCAATCCACTTCCCTTATCAGTCCCCTTAATTTGTTAAAATTGGCCTTTTTAAAATTATAAACCCTAGTCTTTGACTTAATTCTGTTACTCCTTCCATGTAGTTTAAACCAAATTAGCTCATGATCACTGGAGCCCAAACTGTCCCCTACTACCACTTCCTCAACGAGGTCCTCACTACTTACCAGAATCAAATCTAAAATGGCCTCCCCCCTTGTCGGTTCAGCTACCACTTGATGGAGGAACTGATCAGCAAGCACATCTAGGAACATCTGAGCCCTATTATTGCTACTAGCGTTTGTTCCCCAATCTATATCCGGGAAGTTAAAGTCCCCCATAATTACACAGTTTCTATTAGTAATTACTTCTCTAAACACATTAAATAGTTCCTTATCCATATCCTGGGTCGATCCCGGCGGTCTATAGCACACCCCAAGCACTATCTCAGGAGAGGCTCTAGTAGTCCTTTTACCCAGTGTGAGTATTGCCCAGACGGACTCTGTGTTATCTATTCCATCAACTATTATTTCTTTACAGCTTATTTCACTATTGACATACAATGCCACCCCCCCACCTTTACCTTTGTCCCGGTCTTTCCTAAACAGCGCATACCCCTCCATACCTGTGTTCCAGTTGTGACTGCCATTCCACCACGTTTCAGTTATTCCTACGATATCTGGTTTCAATTCTTGGACCAAGAGCTCCAATTCCTCCATTTTATTACCTAGGCTTCTGGCATTGGTGTATAAACACCCTAATGTATGTCGTTTAGCCTGTCTCCCCTTAGTAGCACTATATGTTGCGGGCCTCCTTGTGTCCGTCCCCCCTGTCCTTCCTATGTCCAATCTCATCTCCCCGGCTATGTCTCATTGGTGGTAAAGATCAATCAATCAATCACTTTACATACCTTGGCAGTACTACTTCAAGTGATGGTTCAATGGGTCAAGAAATATCAAACAGAACACGAAAGGCAAGCCAGGCTTTTGGAAGACTTCACCATAGGATACTCAACCAGCATACCATCAAACTGCCAACAAAACATGATATCCATTGCAGCAGTGATAGCATCCTTTTCTATATGGGTGTGAAATATGGACAGTTTACCGCAGACACATCAAGCAACTTGAAAAATTTCACGTGCAGTGTCTTCACTCTGTTCTGAGGGTCCGCTGGCAAGACCACGCGTCAAACATCAACATCCCTGAAAAAGCCAAAACAGCCAGCATCGAGCCAATGAGCATCAAAACTCAGCTTAAATGGAGAGGTCACATTATCAGAATGGACAATGATACACTCCTGAAAATAGACCTCTGTGGTGAGCTGAAACTCGGAAAGCCCTAGCGCGTCAGTCAGTGTAAACGCTTCAAAGACACCCGTAAGCAGAATCTCAGCTCATACTGCATAACTATTGATAACTTTGAAGACATAGCCAAAGACAGTCCTGAATGGAGAGCAACCCTCAATTAACGTAAACACTTTAAGAAAGACAGAAATGAAAAACCAATTGAGAAGGACCAACCATCATGCCAAGTCTTCAGTGGGAGCCTGCCCATCCCTATGTGTAGACGTGGCAGAATTCAATTTTCATTTATTTATTTGCAATTTCAATGATTAATATGGATTTCTATTTTTAATTGTTTTTATTTTTACAGTTGTGGGACATTAAGGAGGGGAGAGAGAGGGGTTAGGGTTAGGGAAGCGCTCGCAGTGGAGCTGCATTCATGGTCCCCCAAGGTGTGGGGGAAGCTGCATTCCTGGTCCCATGGAACAGAGACCCCAGCCCAGGACTGTAAGAAGGAAGACAAGCCCTCAGCTGCATGAGAGTCCGCTCTGCTGCTGAACAGCTCCTGCCCGGGGATGGCCCCTCAACTCCTGGCTGGCGAGTGCGCGAGCGGGGCTGTGACAGCAGAGCTGCAGAATGCTCCCTGCACGGCCACAGGGCTGCTGACACCCAATCCCTGCAGGCGCAAGGAGTGGCGTTGGGCAGGCTGCTCTTGCACCAACTGTTACGGATGGATTTTTTTTTTTGTCATCAATCTCAGCGTGTCAGCTGAAATCAACGTTCACTGACAGATACCGATTTAAATCTAATCCTGCCAAGCCTACGTTTGTGACATCTGGTCGCGAACTTGCTCCCTGCAGATCGGATTGTTCAGCCACAAGAGAACGCACGAGATGCTGTGACGTCATTGTCAGATAGGATGGATAGCCATAAAGTCCTGCCTCAGGGCCTTGCTTCTCAAATCTCTGAGACAGCAGAATACTGGGAAATGTCAGGGAGGGGGCGAGTTTGGACAAGAACAGTGTGTGCATGATGGGAATGAGGAAACCTCTTGTTTACAGTCTCAGGTTCATTCCTTGTAGGGGGCCTTCTGAAATCCTAAATTTGCCTCTGGCCCTCTGTCTTACTTTTGATAGGTCTCTGGAGTGGACTTTTAAAGTTGTGAATGCACATACAGTTGCACTGCATATTTATGTGAGTATTTACCTGATTTGCCATGTATATCTAGTGTTTGCAAGTATAAGGCAGGTGCACCCAGTTGCTGGATTGCAAACATGTATGCACATCTTTGGAAAATCTGGCTCTTTTTGCCTGTCACTTAATGTAAGATCACTCCTAATGACTCAAGGGATGCCTTCTGTTGAATGTATTTGAGTTGGGAACTTGGTTGAGCTTGCATTGTGGATTTTTGCTCACACATACTCTTCTATGCCACTGTGTAGACTTGAAGGAAGTTGTACACTGCATCCGTGCACAAAAAACCTTCATAACCATGTATTCAGTACATCCTTCTTATTAAACTTTTAGGAATAAATTGTTGTCTTTCCTTTTCTTGGCTGTGCAGAATTTAAATCTAAAATGTATTTCTTTAACTGGACCTCACCCAGCTGCATAGCGCAAGTTACTTTGCAAAACTGACCAAGTGTACTTTGGAATTATACTACCAGTGTCTCATCGGGCAAACAGATTAGTATTATGGAAGTCAGTGCCAGGCTTGTGTTGCAGGCCCCAATTGGAACTCAGGTGACAGTTTCACATATGTGGTTGTGGTGGGACATAGGAGGCAAAAGGCATGTGGGTTGGGATCCCTGGAAAGAGGCGTAGTAAACTGAAGCATGGCCTACCATTTGCACCATGTGAAAATGTTTTTCTTAGAAACCACTTGGGCATGTAGTAGAGAAAACTCATAGTAAAGAGCCCAAACTTGGGTATATTTGGTTGTTGATGAAGCACAGACCTTCCTCCATGTGGGCCTGCTGCTGCTGTTGTAATCTGGGACGACTGAAGGTCATGCGATATCCATGGTTTTCAAACAGCCCTTTGAATTGAATTCTCAGAACTTCACTCAAGTGGCTATACTCAGCACGGGGAGGAGCTGCAGTAGGTCAGGATGTCTTTTTTGTAGCAAAAACAAGAAGTTCTTGTGGCACCTTAGAGACTCTGAAACCTGTTTTCTGTATAGGGTGACCAGATGTCCCGATTTTATAGGGACAGTCCCGATTTTTGGGTCTTTTTCTTGTATGGGCTCCTATTACCCCCCACCACCTGTCCCGATTTTTCACATTTGCTGTCTGGTCACCCTATTTCTGTAGCAAGTTGCACTTTGTTTCTGTTGAGAGTAATTGAGCTTTGTCTTGACTCCTCCCAAAGACCACTCCCCCTTTGTGATGTTTGTAGTTCTCCTGCAAAATACCAACTTGCTGCTGTCCTTCTGGTCTGCGCTTATACCAATTTCCTCAAAGTCGCTCATCAAGCGCCAAACCCCAGGAAGGGTTTGTGGCCAGCGCTTCAGCTTCCAAGGCTGGATTTGTAACAAGTTGCTATATTTTTCTCTACGCTGCCAGGGGATCATATAGCCCTGTTGTAATTCCAGAACTGATGTAGGTGGAGATGATATATGTGGAGGTGCTGCTATTTTTCCTTTTAGTTACAATTTTAAGAAGTTATTGTTAGAGTTGGTCCTTTTGGCCTCCCCCCACAAGTCTGGAATATTTGCCTAGGAAAAGGGATCTTGCAGTCACAAATGTTTCTTTTTATTTTAACAGGACATGAGCATGCAAAAAATTAAAAAGTAATAAAAAACTCTCAATAACTTTCTTAAAAGCTGCATATTTTTACTGTGCTCTCCTGTGGGCCCCCTCAGGGGAGAGCCACAGATGGATCAAACAGTTGGTGAAATTTGACAACCCAATAAATAGACATACCAAACTGCTCCTGTATTGGCTCCAGAACAATCGCTAGCTCACTTCTGGCTCTAGAAATTGCCTCAAAAGGTCTCTTCATTTAACAAAACCCCACAGATAGTTCCCAGAACCTTGTATGTCACTTAGTCATGTGCATTCTCAGAGATCTGTGCAGCCAAGGCCCGTGCTGTCAGTAGCAGTCGCTTTACTGGTACCTTGTGCTACTTGTTAGACCCAGTCCTGGGAACCCTCCCTCACACAAGCAGACCCAGTGACTTCAGTGAGACTCCTCACATGAGTCAGTGTCTGCAGGATTTGACCCTTACTCCCAGGGCCATCCTTAGGATTTATGGGGCCCTTCACAGTATTATTAAACTGGTGCCCCAGAAAAGCTCCCCCACCTTCGTTGTGGACACATACTGAGCTTTCTACGCAGCAGATGCTGCAGCAGCCCGGGGAGGGGGGAGAAGGAAGGACGAGGCAGCAAAGGATACCAAGCCTCCTGGCCTGCCCCATGGCGACGGAGAGTCACAGTTCCCTGCAGAGACCCCCGTGCCCTCTCCCTCACGCAGAATGCGCCGTGCCGGTTCATTCCGCTCTGTGAATACGGCCCCTGCCTAAGGAGACTGTAGCAAGCGCTGGGTGTGTGGGAGCCGACCCGCTCTTACCTGCTGTCCCAGTGGTGCCCCAAATTTTCAGGTGCCCTAGGTAGCCATGTATGCTGCGTACTCCTAAGGACGGCCCTGCTTACTCCCTTCTGTAGACTGTACTCAGAGTCTCCTCTTTATAATAGAGAATGTGACTACTAGGAATTTCTGTAAGTTTCCCAGCTCTGTAGAGGAGCAACTCCTGGTGTGATCATAGTAACCAGAAGGCATTAAGTGGCTGTAGAAACTTTCTACCTGTACAAATGCCAGCGTCACACCGCTGAAGCTCAGACATCTCAGGGTATGTCTACCCTGCAGTCTGAGGTGTGACTGCAGCCCATGTAGACATACCTTGATCTACTTAGCTCGAATAACTATAGCAATGAAGCTGTAGCAGCAAGGGCTGTACAACCCTGTCTGGGAGCCTGGGTATGTACTCGAGTGGCTAGCCTGTGCTGCTGCTGTGGTTTCACTGCTATGGTTATTCTGTCTACACATGCTGCAATCACAGCTCTGATTGCAGTGTAGACATATCCTCACACACCCACATGCATTGACTTTAATTTGAGTTGTTCATGCAAATTGGGAGCTAGTATTCGTCCCTGGGACTTTCACTCTCTGGCAGTGCACACAGCTAAGCCTGTGGATAAGACACCGGGTTGGGTGTCAGGAGTCTTGGGGTGAAATCCTGGCTCTACTAAAGCCAAGGAGAGTTTTGCCATTGATTTCAATGAGGCCCAGACTTCACCCCTGTTTTTCGTTCCCAGCTGTGCCACTTTCTTGGGCAACCTTGGGTGAGTCACTTCACCTTTCTGCTCTGCAAAATGGGGCTAATAATCCTAATCCAACCCTGAAAAGTGATTTGAGATCTAGGGATAAAAAGTGCTACCTGTGTGTTAAATATTTCTTTGTTTTATTATTATGCTGAGATTTTAATTTCCTGAGTTACTAACAGGAGAGCAGGAAAAGCTCAGACTTTTAGCCGTCTTTCCACTTTGCGGTGAGCCTGCTGACCAATGCCTGATGACACATGATGCTTTCTTTACAAGCCAGGTTTCCCCTATTTTAAACATAGGAAATCAGAGAAATGACCCAACATGTATATTAAAGGGATCAATACGGATGCATTAACTTCTTCTTGAACAAGCTGTTAAAGTAGCACGGGCCTGATCCAGAACCCACTGACATCAATGAGCATCTTTCCAATGACTTCCATGAGCTTCCCATCAAGGCCTAGGAGAGAGAGATTCAGCCTTGGAGTAAGCCTTTAAAGTCCATGGTGTTGTACCAGAGATGGATTTGATCCCTTGTTTCTATGTATCTAGTGGGCTCTTTGCAGACTCAGTTCAAGGCCACAAGGATTTCTTCACAACCATAAGGGCTAGACATTTAATATTTATAAAATGAAAACTTAAAAAGAAGCTGATTGTGACACCAGAGAAGTACTTGTACATTTCACCATGGAGAACCACTCAATCCAACATCTGGCCATGAGTAGAGACTACAGAATCTCCATTAGTACTGCTCTTAATCAGTATCAGTTGTGTCACTAATGAAACCAAACTTAAAGAAGTCTTTCTAAGAACACTGAGTAAATGATCGTTTAGGAGCTGGTTGGGTTTTGCTGTTTAGACTTTCCCTCACCCCACCCCAAAGGGAAGGCTTCTCCTCTCCTCAAAACATTTCAGGAACACTCTAATTTTTCCCACACATATGCAGAATGAATTTTGTTATGTGCACCAATATGGAGGTGATGTGTGACACATCACCTTCATATTGGTGCACATAACAAAATTCATGTGGTGGTGGTGGGGCCAAGGGTTTTGAACTGTGGGAGGGGGCTCAGGGCTGTGGCAGAGGGTTGGGGTACAGGGGTGTGAGGACTCTGACTGGGGGTGTAGGCTCTGGGGTGGGGCTGGGGATGAGGGGTTTGGAGTGCAGGAGGGGGCTCCAGGGCTCCCCCCACTTCTCTCTCCCCACAGCAGCAGCAGCAGCAGCACCTGAGCTGGGGGGGAGAGGCGCCTCTCCCCGCCGCAGCAGTTCTGGGGCTGGGGCCGCAGGATAGGTGCCGTGGCAGGTCTGGTCCAGGGCTGGGTTCAGGCTGGGGGAGGGGTGCCTGGCCGCAGCACGTCTGGTTCGGGCCGCCCCTCCCCCGGCTGTGGCAGGTCCGGGGCAGGGCTGGGTTCAGGCCAGGGGAGGGGTGCCCCAGCCACGGCAGGTCCAGTCCAGGGCTGGATTAGGGTCGGGGGAGGGGCAGCCCTCCCTCAGCCACGGCAGGGCTGAGTTGGGACTGGGGGAGGGGCACCCCGGCCACAGCAGGTCCGAGCCGGGACTGGGGGAGGGATGCCCCTCCCTCGCCGCGGCAGGTCTGGGGCTGGGTTGGGGTCTGTGGCAGGTCCCAGCTGGGCGAGTTCCCTGAGCACCTGCATGGCGCTAAATAGGTCGCTGTGCAGCTTACAGGAGACTTAGGTTTCCACCCATCTTTTCCCCTCCTCCTCCTCCTCCTCATTAAATCCCTTTCTTCAACTTGTGTCAGAGCTGTGGCTAAATATTGCAGCACCCACCTTTGTAGCCCTGAACTGTCTTTCAGAGGGATTATGACTCTTCAGACTGGTGGCTACAGGAATCTACTTTGCCCCTGAGAGGATGAGAGCATGAAGCAATTAGAGAGAGCAGACTGAGCATTGATTTTGTTTGTAGAGTTATAGTGCTTCTAAAGGTTCTACGATGGCTACTTGTGGGAGCCGGCGCTGTAGGTAGGGTAGCGTGGCAATGTACAGTCATTTGCCAGGCCCTTTGGTACAGATATAGACCAAGCTTTTTAAATGGGGTGGGGAGAGCACTCATTGAAGGCAGTGTCCTCAGTCTCATCTGTAGAAGCTGTATTTGCTGTGGAAGTGGGGTCAGCTCTCTAGTATTTCCGCCTCGACAGCTCAGACTATGAGGCTGTCCCTGCGATGGCCAATCCTGTGAGTCAGAGCCCTAAGTTAGACCTGGCCTTTCCGCATGCCTGGGCAATGTGCTGTCAGCCAAGCCCATTAACCCTGCCTCTATCAAATGCAAAGGTCAGTCTTGGGGCAGTTAATCTCAAAGGCTTTTAGTAATAGGCCTTCTGAGAACCAAACCCACTTCATAAATATGATAAGAGCCTCTGTTCCTTTGTCTCCCTGGCGAAACACACCCACATAATGTGTAGAGGGTCAGGGCAGTGCATCTCCCCCTACCCTCTCCGCACTATGAGAGTGATCACAGCTGGGTTGAGGAAAAGAAGACTGCCTGGAACTCCAGGTTCCAGGCCATCGCAGTGGAGACTGGGCAGAGCTCTATGACATGGGCACAACAGGCAGTTGGTACATTAACTCTCCATTCACAAGGTAGGCAGGGAAGCAGTAGAAGTCTTGTAGCCTCATCCCATTGATTTTCCATGGCACACTGTTCAGAGAGCTGCAGTTGTGTGGTAAGATTCCCATACACATTCTTCTCAGAGAGACATTCCCCTCCACTAATTTCAACCACAGGGCCAGTTAAAAATAATAATGCTTTTAGAGTTCTGCACCACTGCGCATCCACAGAATTTATGTCCCCTGCAGATTTCTTTGCTTCCCCGCAGAAAAATGACTCCCTGACAGGGAAGCAAAGGGAAGCCACAAGAGCAGTAATGCAGTCCTCTCCATCAGTATGTTTTGGGTGCCCTGGGCAGCCGACAAAAAGGTAAATCACTGTGGGTCAGGGGCCAGGACTGGGAAAGACCCAGTTGGTGGCTCCTACCCTCGTGCTGGGCTGAGCTGCTAGTTGTGGCTGGGCTGGGAAGGACGGGACTTCCTCTTCCCCTACACGGGATCTGGGGTAGGGTCAGACCCACCCCCAGATTTCTCCCCGAGCTGCAGGAAGCTCTGCAAACTCTGCCACCCACCCCAGCTTCCTGCACCCATGGTTCCTCTGCTGCAGGGGGGAGGATCCCTGTACAGGGAGCTGCTCATGCATCCGCCCAACCCCTGTGCATCCAGACCCCCTCATACCCAGAGCCTCCCACTAAGCCTCACTCTCCCACACTCAGAACCCCCCTCTCGATGAGCCCCACTCCCCCGGCACCTGGACCACCTTGACAACCCACCTGCACCCCCACCCCACCGAGCTCCAACCAGCTGCACCTGGATCCCCACCCCACTGAGCCCCCCACACCCAGATCACCCTGCTGAACTCTACCCCCCACACCCAGACCCCTGCTGAGCCCCAACACCTTCACCTGGACCCCCTGTTGCACCTAGAACACCCCCCCCAACAAGCCCCTGTGCAATCTGATCTCCCCCCCACACCGAGATTGCCCCACACAGAACCCTCTCAACCCACACCTGAATCCCCCCACACTAAGCCCTTCCACACTTGGATCCTGCCTTGCTGGTGCACCTGGCATGGAGGAACAGGGCCCTGGGATGTTTGTGGGGCAGGCCCAATCCTTTCACTGTGTCAGGGTTGGGTGCAGCCTCACTACTGAGTCCGTGTCCTGGGGGAGAGCTGCAGTGATCTCCCACCTCTGTGCAGCCAGTGGCCTGTGCTCCCCAATGCCATGGTGGAGCCTCCACATTTAACTGACAACTAAAATTTGCAGAATTTTTAACTTTTGGGCACAGAACTTATAAAATAAATCAATTGAATATAAATATTTTACTTACATTTCAGTGCCTAGTATATAGAGCAGTATGAACAAGTTGTTGTCTGTATGAAATTTTAGTTTGTATTGACTTCGCTAGTGCTTTTTATGTAGCCTGTTGTAACACTAGGCAAACATCTAGCTGAGTTGATGTACCCCGGGAAGACCTCTGCATAGCCCTGATTGAGAACCACTGTTTTATAGCACAAGAAGGGAGCAGCATTTCCCTTTGCCCCAATCACTTTAACTAAGCCTCATTAAACAGCCCTCTGAAATAGTTGTGTGGTCATTTCATCCACCACCACAGACAGGCTTACGCATACATGGTGGAACGTGGTAGCTGCAGGGCACTGCCCAGTTTAGGACATTGATGAAGAACACCATTGCCAGCTGAACTGCAGGGGAAAGTTGGATAGGATTGCAAGCTGGAATCTGGAAAGCGAATGGGAGCTGACATCACAGACCGGTGTAATTTTAACACCATCTTAACAAAGCAAAAACAGTGGGATCTTTTATCACCAGCAGGGGCTAGAGCATTATTTTACAGCTGATCTGAAAGATGGCACCTTCAACAGCACCATTGTCCCTTAACACTCTGCTAGTATATGGAAACAATGTTGGCTCATGGGACTGGTGTTCCTTAGAGCAGTGGTTCTCAAACTAGGGCCACTGCTTGTTCAGGGAAAGCCCCTGGCGGGCCGGGCTGGTTTGTTTACCTGTCGTGTCTGCAGGTTTGGCCGATCGCAGGTCCCAGAGGCCGTGGTTCGCTGTTCCAGGCCAATGGGAGCTGTAGGAAGCGGCATGGGCCGAGGGACGTACTGGCCGCCACTTCCCGCAGCCACCATTGGCCTGGAGCGGCGAACCGCAGCCACTGGGAGCTGCAATCAGCCGAATCTGCAGACACGGCAGGTAAACAAACCAGCCCGGCACACCAGGGGCTTTCCCTGAACAAGTGGCGGCCCTTGTTTGAGAACCACAGCCTTAGAGTTAAGGAGACCTCTAACCGGGCTTGTCCCCGCTTGGTCTGAGACTTGACTGGGGTTGAACAAATCAGATGGTATTGGCCATTTAAACTCGTTTAAAACACAATTGTTTTGCTTTATTTTCCTGCATGGGAAGCCGCTTTGTCACAACTGCCAGAAGAAAGATTGGCAGTAAGCTAGTTTGAAAGGTGGGCGAGGTAATGTCTTTTATTGGCCCAACTTCTGTTGGGTTGGTGGGAGACAAGCTTTCAAGTTACACAGAGCTCTTCTTTCGGCTAATTTACCATGGCATTAGCACATCAATGAAAGTGGGATCTACGTTAGTCATTGGAGGTCCTGTGCACTAGAAAAGTCGTCCTAGTAATGCCAGTAGCTTTCAGTTTAAAGACTCAAAATATCCAGTGGGGTAAAATAAAGAGTGAAGGGAATTAAGTTTACTTTTTTAAGAAGCTTGTTTTATAAACGTATTTACAACACTCACCCTAGTGCTTGAAGAACTGCCTCACCGTCCAGGGTTTAGAATGGAAGGAATGCTGTGTGAAACAGAGGATAAGACCCATCTCTTCTGTACACACTCAAGAGGCAGCCTGAAGCTGGCCTGCCGTTTACATCTGGCTTGTTGGCTACAGGTCGGTTAAGTTCAGTGGGCCTGATTCTCATGTATGTTAAGGCCCCTTTGCATTGCCCTGGTTGTATAAAGGGGCCCGAAAGTGAGTGTAAATAAATATAATTTGCTCTCACTTTAAAACACACAGCAGTGCAAAGTGGCCTTGGTTATAAATCAGAATCAGGCCCAGTGACTTAAAAGTTACGCTTTTGTATAAGGGTGAGCGGGAATAGCCCCCCCCCTTCCATTTAATAAAGCAATCGTCACTACATTAGCCTAGCAGCATGAAATGCAACTGTGCGCAGAATTTTTGTAGTTTGAACAGCAGTTTGAATAAATTGCTCAGCTTGATTTTCCTTCCTAATAATCCATCACAAAGACAGGACGCCCATTCCTACGATCTGTGTTTAATTTAAAATGCATGCAGGCAAGATTTAAAAAAAAGGGTAACTGCTGGCAAGCATCTGGGATGAGCTGAGACGAGGAGACAGTCGACATATTTGGGTGACATCACGGACTTCTCGGTCTGGGGAAGGGACATGATTAATGTCTAAATCTTCTTCTACAGAGGTAATCAACTCTTTCAGGGTTGCTTGGTATCTAATTAGGGGCTCAGTCTCCTCCCACATGCATGCACACAGTTAACAGAAACACATTGCAAAAGGAAAACGGAGCATTTACGGGCACAAAATAGTCTCTCCCATCCATGGAAAACATATTCCTTACAATTTTTATTAGGTTTACAGCTCCCAAAGTGTTCTGGGCACTTACAATATAAATAGAAAGACAAGGCGTTGGATTTCCTTTGAGAATCTAGGCCCAAGTGACTTAGGAGCACAGGTCCCATTGATTTTAAACACATTTGGAAATCCTACCCAAGATCCCAGCACTTAAGGAGCCTCCAGTTATAGTTTGAGGATTCTGCTACAAGTGGGGATTACAAGCGGTAGAGAGAGGATTGGGAAAGGGGTGAAGTTTACAGTGATAAGATCATGGGGGTTATTCATCTCAGACATGGGCAAAGTCTGGCCCATCCATTACAAGGGCTGGGTTTTTTTTTTTTTTAATATATAAACAAAAAAATATTCTGGTCAACCCACTTCTTATGATCATCTTGGAAGCAGCAAGTCTTCAGTGATGCTTTTACTGACAAGACAGAAGCGGCTTGGCACTGCACAGTCGGGAGGACATTTCATGCACGTGGGTGGCATGGGAAGAAACGCAGAGATGGCTGTTTGAGAAACACACAAACAGTTCACGAAGGCAGACATCACTGGCAGAGAGGAGATAAAGGGATACGAGGCTAGGATGGATATGGTGGCAGAGGTGCAGTTATGTAGACCCTCAAAGGAGCAGGGTATGGAGTTTAAACTTGATGTCATGTAGAAGGGTTGGGATTCGGAGAGCGGGTGATGTGAGCAGATCAACTGAGAAACATTTCAGCAGCCACCTTTTGAATAGAAGGGAGCGGGGATATAACTGGATGTCAGGGAAGATCCAGTGGAGGTGGTATGGATGTAACAAAGTAAGCAAAAAAGTGCAGAATTTATTGTTATCCATCAGTGGAGCTTGGAGGACTGTATCACATTATGCCTAAACTGCCTTTAATCCTTAGAAGGTTGGCAATTTCTAGCCTACCAGCCCAACAGATGCTGCAAGAGGTGAGGGTATATGCCTCTCTCCTGTCTCCAGAGGGTTAAGTGGGAATCCTTTCGCAGTCCAAAGATGAATGAAGACAATCATTGCTTAAGGCTGCTTTTAGTTATTCAGAGCCACATGTTAAACAAGTTCTGCCAAATTCACGAAAGCACTTAGTATTTTGTGGCATGGTAATAGCTGCTGTCCTGGATCTTCACAGGAGGCAGGCAGGCAGTGAAATCTACCACAGCTGAAATACAGAGCTCATGCGTACAAATTGGGTTCTCCTTCCACAGCCACAGAGTGTGGGAAATTGCAGATGGCAGTGGGGACTCTGATTACCGATGTGCTCAGCTCCATGTGTTTAGAGATTCAGAGATAGGCTGGCGTTCATCAAGGGCTTAAGAAACCTGTCGTTTCCTCCAGAACTTTTCCAAGTCGTGTTCTGCGCTGGCACTGCCAAGGTCCCAGGAAGGATGCAGTCAGCTGGAGCGCAGTAATGCTGCAGTGCTACTGCTGCAGCATTTCCTCAGGTGGCCCAGGCAACATCTCAGTTCTTTCTGACCACTGATCTGCTGCTCTCGGCCAAGGGGGTGTGGTGTGAAGTGATCAATTTCCTTCTGTTGGCAGGAAGATGAACTGGATTAATTAATAGAGCCTAACTGCCCCTCATCCCCCATATTCCCTAAACTAACCTGTAGGATACAGTTCAGCGACACCCCCTCCCACCTCTGGAGCATGAAGGCTAGAACATTCAATGTGGTGGGGTGTATTGCCCCTATATTTGTACCAAATCTGGCCTGAGGGGAAAGACAGGGATGAAAGGGGCCTCTCCCCCAGCCCTAGATGGAGAGGGACATTGTAGGATATGCTTAGATTTAAAAACAGTTGCATCATTTGTCATTCCCAATTATAGGCCTGTTCTGGGGCATCATTCCTACCTAGACCTTCTGCCCGGCCACATCTAACTAATGGTCTTTGATGAGAACCATTCTCTGAATGGGTTTGCCTCCCCCTCAGGGAACGAATGTCAAGCTCCACCCCCACATCTGAGTTAAAATAAGCATTGCCTCTGCTGAGAGAAGCATCCAAACTTGGGGTGCTAACTGTAGCCTCTAGAATGTGAAGTTGGGTAGGAATTTGGCGAGAGCTGGTTCTCTCATGAGATTGTCTATGTCTGGAGATAGGTCAGAAATACTGTGCAAAGAGCACTTGTGTTATTATATACAGATAGAAACGTGTATATCGGGGTAGGCAACCTATGGCACGTGTGCCGAAGGCGGCACGCGAGCTGATTTTCAGTGGCACTCACACTGCCCGGGTCCTGGCCACCGATCTGGGGGGGCTCTGCATTTTAATTTAATTTTAAATGAAGCTTCTTAGACATTTTAAAAACCTTATTTACTTTACATACAACAATAGTTTAGTTATATATTATAGACTTAGAGAAAGAGACCTTCTAAAAACGTTAAAATGTATTTCTGGCACGCGAAACCTTAAATTAGAGTGAATAAATGAAGACTCGGCACACCACTTCTGAAAGGTTGCCGACCCCTGGTGTATATCTAGATTATAAAGAAAAACCCCAAATGCCCCTGCGCGCACACACATCTCTTCTTGGGGAAAGCATGAGAAAACACAGCAGGACCGATGTTAGTCACGTCTCTTAATGCACCGGAAGGTGCTCAGATCCTTCAGCAGGGGTGGGCAAACTTTTTGGCCTGAGGGCCACAGCGGGGAATAGAGATTGTATGGTGGGCCAAGAATGCTCACAAAATTGGGGTGGGGGGAGGGGGCTCTGGTTGGGGCTGAGGAGTTTGGGTGTAGGGGGGTGCTCTGGGCTAGGATCAAGGGGTTCAGCATGTGGGAGGGGGATCAGGGATGCGGGAAGGGGTGCAGGTTCCGGCTGGGGGTGCAGGCTCTGGGGTGGGGCTGAGGATGAGGAGTTTGGGGTGTAGGAGGGTGCTCTGTGCTGGGATCAAGGGGTTTGGAGGGTGGGAGGGAGATCAGGGCTGGGGGAGAGGCTCCAGGGTACAGGCTCCGAGCAGCATTTACCTCAAGTGGCTCCTGGAAGCAGTGGCATGTCCCTTCTCCGGCTCCTACACATGCAGTGGTCCCTGACCCTGCTAGCGCTGGAGCAGGGCCATGCGGCTGCTTCCACGACCTGCATGGTGTGGCCCCCAACCCTGTGCTCTGGAGCAGGACCATGCCATGGCTTCCGGGAGCTGTGTGGCATGGCCCCCGACCTGGAGTAGGCTAGAGTGGGGCAGTCCCCAGACCCTGCTCCCCAGCAGGATCTCGCGGGCCAGCATAAAACAGCTCATGGGCCGGATTCGGTCCACCGACTGTAGTTACCCACCCCTGTCCTACAGTGATAAGGGTGGTATAAGAACCTGTGGAGAATAGAGAAGGAATATTCCAGGGCTTCTGCATCTAGTCCTGGCTGGAATTGGGAAAAGAAGAGTTCTACAAGCAGGAAAAGTGAGAATTAAGAGCGTGTGTCTCCACGGCTCTGCACCGCGAGCCTTCCATTCTGCACCCTGTGGTATAGGAGTTTAGGCAGGGAGCATGGCCAATGTGACTCTTGGGCATGGTTGCTGGGATAGGGACAGCCAATTCAATCGTTTTTCAAGGGCTCCCAAGTTTTTCTGAACCTAAACCTGGCTGCTGAAGTCATCCAGATTCTACATGGTCCTAAAAGTCTGTAATCAAAGGAAGTGTTCTAGCGTGAAGAAGAATGGCTTAAACAGTAGGGAAGGATGACGCACATGGCACTAAACAGGCACATCTGGGCCAACTCCTCTTTGATGCATGCACACAGCCTCTATCCCAGTGATCTGGAGCACCACACACTTAGGGTGGAATACAGTCTTTTGGTCAGTAATTTGCTGCGTGCAGCACAGATCCCAGTGAAAAGATTCTTCTATCGGTTGTTTTCTCTCTCTCTTGCCCCACATGTGAATACAGAAACTGTGGAACAGGCCGTTTATTAAAAACAACCACCTCCAAAATCCAACTGGCAGCTGGCCATTGGGACACCTGTAATGTTGCCTGTAACCTAATCAGCCATTGTGGCTGAAGGGAGATGAGATCTTTCAACCCAAGACATAATTTATCCTGTTCTCTGTCTTTTGACATTTATTTTCACAAATCACAAGCCAGCTTGGCTGAGGCAGAGCAGCAGTTTGAATCCCTAATGGATGCTACAGATGGAACCTTTTAAAGCCTGGCCTCTCTTCATGAGTTGAACAATGTTTCCAAATTCATCCTATGTAATTTCCTTTCCTTACTGTGCTTTTCAGAAGCAGCAACAATTTCAGAGACTCGGTTCCTTTATTTGCATCTGGAAATGCAGAGCACATTAAAAGGGTGAAGAAAATAATGAGACATGACAAGCGAGAGCAGCAATTCTGGGAGCTGCGAGTGTAGTTTGTGTGTGTTTGTTCCTGACCAATAATAGCTGGGTTCTGCTCCTGTCGTTCCAGGTGCTTTTCACATCTGATGCGATTACTAGCTCCATGTCCCCCACCCCTCCCCCCATTCCTTGCATTGGTTTTGTTTTTTTGGAGATTACTACTAGGACAACAGTCCAGTCATCTGTAAAATGAATGAGAGAAGGAATGTGCATACCAAAATAGATGAAAGTCTCCAAGATTCATCTGTATAAAATCGAGGAAACAATACCTATAAAATAAAAATCCAGGTCTGAATCTATGCCCCAAAACCTCAAACTAAATGTGACCATTTTTCTTTGAGGTCTGAGACAATTCAGTTGATGTCTGTTTTTGGCATTTCTCGGTTTCCTAGATTTGTCTTAAACCATTATTAGCTACAGCAAGAAGAATTGTTACTGCAGTATTTCTGGTCCAGATAAAACTAGAATGAAAGAATAACCTGGCACTTACATAGCTTCATCTTCCAAGCACCTTGCAAGTATTAAGCTAATAAATCCTCATAGTGTTCTCTCTGTGTGTGTGTGTGTGTGTAATTATGCCCATTTTGCAGATGGAGAAATTGAAGCAGGGAGATTAAGAACCATATCCCTGGTCCCATAGAAACAATGTCAAATTCCATTTGATTTCAGTGGGACCAGGAGTTGCCTCGACTTGACTTATCCAAGGCCAAAAAGGATGTCAGAAATTGAGTTAGAACTCAGGAGTTCCTGGCTGGCTCCATGTCAGGTGCTGTAACTACTATACCATGCCTCTAAAAGTCTCATAAGCCAACCCTGTTTGCATGAGAATTCCAGCTCTGCTTCCTGATTTAGGTAAACTTCACACAAGCAGACAGATTTCTGGTTGTTTATTCAAACTGAAGCTTTTGAAGCTCAACCATCAGTTGTGTTTACCCCAGCTCACTTCAAGGAGGAAAGAGTGATGTACGGTCGCTGCACTGAGCCACAAAATTTAATGAAGTTGTGGCTTTTGTTTCTCTTTTCTGTGAGCCTGTTTCAAATCATTCGTTTGTTGGGTGCTTATTTTTCCTTCTTTCTTTTAAACTTGTATTGGATCTGAGCACAATTACTTTTCCCAGGATGTTTTTGATTATATGTTTATTGTGGGGGGAAGAAAAGTTTAACTAACAGCATAACTAGACAGCATCTCACAAGAGGTTTAAAAGAGAAAAGTCAAGATGACGGCACAGTTTCTATCAAGGCGGACTAAGGATATGAATAGAAATAGAGTCCAAAAAGATTCACATCAGATTGGAAGAGGAACCCTATTTCACACCCTTTGAAATGTGAATACAATGCACTTGTCCATTGGAAGTCCCCTATTTATCCACGGAACAGGCAAGCTACCTCCAACTCTCTATAAATGTTAACTGGATTCTTGGATATATAAATAGGGAGATGTTGTGCAGAAAGTTAATATTACTTCTGCATATGGCACTGGTGAAAACATTACTCGAATCCTGCATCTGATTATGGTGCCCACACTTTAAACTAATAATATCTAGCTCTTATAGAGCACTTTTCATCAGTAGCTCTCAAAGCACTTTTACAAAGTAGGTCAGCATCAGCATCCCCATTTTACAGATGGGGAAACTGAGGTACAGAGAAGCGAATTGAGTTGCCCAAGATCACCCAGCAGAACCCAGATCTGTGTCAGATTTGGGAACAGAACCCAGGTCTCTGTAGTCCCCCTCTAGTGCGCCATCCATGGGCCACATTTCCTCCACCTTTGGAAACCTGCAGGGAGGTTAGAGAAGAGCTAAAAAGAATATTAAAGTTCTAGGGAACATGCCTTATAGTGAGAACTGTAAGGAGCTCAATCTCCTTAGTTTGCAAGAGGGAAGGCGAAAAAGGCAACTTAAAGTCTAGAAGTAGCTGCACAGAAAGAAGGTATATGACATTAAGCGGCTCTTTAATTTATCAGACAAAGACATAAGATCCAAGCTGAAGTTAGAAAAATGGTGCAATAAGGAGTGATTTTTTTTTTATATATATATATAAAAAAAAAAAAACAGTGAGGGTAAATAGCCATTGGAAGAATTTAACCACGGTCTAATGTAAATTCTCCTTCACTTGTGAGACTTTAAATAGCAATTAGAGCCCTTTCTAAAAGACATCTTCCTTTTTATGTAAAAAGGAAGAATAATTAATTCCCTTCACTGCCATGGCTACTGGCTGAAATTCTAGAACCCATCTTATGTAGGAAGTCAGACTAGATGATCATAGTGGTCCTTTCTAGCCTTAAAATCCAAGAAGTCATGACCTAGAGGGACTACCACAAGGTGTCAGAGGGTAGTTCAGTCTGACTGTCCTCTCTAATCCTTTGTCTCTAATGACTGACAATAAAAGTGTGAATTGTGACCTGTCCACTAGAAAGTGGGCTTAGTTCACCAACCCATTTCATTTAGGCTACTGAGAACTGTAAGGTAATAACATTTGCTCTTTACCTCCATTACCTAGCTTTGAACCAATACCCTACAGATGAAAGGCTCTAAATCCCATGACCTAGTCTTAGCCACACAGACAGCTGCAGTCATATTAGACACGAAGAAAAATGTTAAGAAAAGGTTGCTAAGTCCAGTCCTAAAGGAGACTCAAAGGAAGGTTGGTTACTAACATCAGTGCATTGGGTGTTTGCCATTTGACAAATTTAAGGCTCAGTCCTCAAGACTTTGCTTAAGTGAAGACTACATGATCAGTTCCTTAAAAATCTTCTTTGGTTCACCTTAAAGTAGAATTTCCACAAAGCACAGGGCAGAAGAATGTCATTCCGGGTTCCATTTCCAGAGATGCCCAACTGTAGATTAAATGGATTCAAGAAACGGTATTGTATGTTTGAGCCTTTCCTGCGTCGATCTAAATCATTCAAAAATAAAATTCAGCGACAAAACCGTACTTTATTTAACCACGCTCAAAAAGCTGCTGAAATACTGACATGAAAAGTCCTGAAGCTTCCAACTTAGTGGCATTCGGTAGCCACTGGAATGCATCCCACCCATTATAAATGATCTCGGCTCTGAAAACATTTTACAGATGTTAAGACGCAGGCTCCATCCTCCATAGTGTTGAGATAATTAAGGGATTAACCAACCCCCTTCCCCTCCCCATCACTACCAAACTCAAGGCATTCTTATGGCAATTGCAAGGCTCATCTGTTTGTGCACTTCAAAAATCAACCTCCGCTTTGGTTTCAATTCAGCCTCATAAAAGTTAAAGATGGAAAAAACGTACAGTGGGCACCACTAAAAAAGCTACATTTACTACGCCATGGTAATTGCACTTACCATGGTATTTCCTATACTCAGGATAGGAAATACCACAGGAAAGACAAATATTGCGTTTTTTTTGGTTCTTCTCCCTCTCACCCCAGCACTGCATTTGGTCATATAGCTTCACTTATCTTCTGTAAAATTACTCGTTAAGGGCAAAAATCAGCTCTCAGAGGCACACAAGATCTCTTCATTCTGCAAGATAGTCATGACTTCTCTGAACATGTACATAAATGTTTCCAGCATCAGGGACCAATATGAACAGCACGTTTAACCATTTACATGGTATCGATACTGTATCAAAGGGGAATATTTTGTTCCCTCCTCTGCAGAACTGGGCAGTCATTTTGGTACTGCTGTTGGGGGGAGGGGCTGAGGTGTAGGGGATAGACTGACACCTGCAGGCATGCCATGCATGCCGTAGCTCCTGGGAGGCTAAGGAGGGGTTGAAAGTGGGCAGTCTTTCAACCCTAATCGGAAAGAGGGCTGTGTTAGGCCAGCAGAGGCTAAGAGCCTTTAGGCTAGAGTAGGGGTCACTGGAGTAGCTTTGTGGCTACAGCTGAGGAATCTGTCTTTCCCCAGCCCAGGATACACCAGGAGGTCCCCAGGTTCTAACCCAAAAAAGAAGAACAGGAGTTCTTGTGGCACCTTAGAGACTAACAAATTTATTAGAGCATAAGCTTTCGTGGACTACAGCCCACTTCTTCGGATGTTACTCAGAGGTTGCATGCTTCTACTTAGCCTATTAGAAACGTGGTTCCAATTAGCGTGGAGTGTCTTAAAACAACACGCCATCAAAATCACAATCAAACCAGTTTCATGATATAACTTGAACCCAAGAAAATTCAGGGCTGAGGCAGGTCATTGCTAGCTCCATCTCCACGTCTTTAATAAATTTATTTCTGAAGACCCACAAAAGTTCCAGCTGTGACCTGTCCAGGAGAAAGTGGGGTTAGATCACTAATCCATTTCACATAGGCCACGGGGACCCAGGAAGTGATAGCAGCATTGTCACTTTGTTATTTTGCACCATTTATGATTTCTTTTCTTGCGCCCTGATCTTACAGTGGTGAGTGAAAGCAGCATTGAATATAAACATTCCCTTGTAGCTGTATCACTTTGGCATATGATCTTGTAAAATCTCACAAGCTAGGCAGCTTCTGGTGTGGACAGTATTTGGACAGGCGGCTTCTACCCAAACCCCATGTAACAAACTATGCATTCTTACAGAAACAAATGTCTTCAACAGAGACTGAACTTGGGTTCTTCAGTGCCAAAACCACAAGCTCCTACTGTTGTAGTTAAAGGAATAACCTCTGTTAGATCCGAGTATATGGCAGACTATTATCACTATTAGGGCCTGCCACTAGACAGACACTTGGACCTTGTCTACACAGCAATGTGCACTAGAGGGGTATGAAATCTAACGTGCACTAATGTGTTGCACACTATCTGGCCCATATAGACCTTGCTGGCACACACTAAAATTTCCCGAATGCACATTAATGTAGCCTTGTTTCAAACAGCACATGCACTAACCCCGTGTATCACATTCAGGTATTAAAGGAAGTGATACTGGTGATTTAGGGTGTGTCTTCTCTGCAATTAGACACCCATGGCTGGCCCAGACAACTGACTTGGGCTCGCAGGGCTCAGGCTAAGGGGCTGTTTAATTCTAGATGTCTAGGCTTGGGCCACAGCTTGAACTCTGGGACCCTCCCACCTTGCAGGATCCTAGAGCCCGAGCTCCAGGTGGAGCCTGAATGTTTACACTGGAATTAAACAGTCCCTTAGCCCAAGCCCATGAGCCAAAGTCAGCTGGCACAGGTCAGACGAGGATGTCCATTTGCTGGGTAGACATACCCTGAGTACTCCAGGTGGCATTTCTTTCTCAGAGTCACTACTCCAGCATGGTATTAGAGATCACTGAGCAAAGGATCTTCTAGGAGGCCTCCAGAACCAAGGTCTTGACCATTTGTGATCCTCTGATGGATTTGACACAAGTAAGGGCATGGGTCAAATGTCCAGGTTACCTTCAAATGTGGGTAGTTCCTTTCTTTCAACCTAAACTATCCTTGCAGTTTCAACAGTGCACTGTTCTGGGACCTCATCCTCGTAATATCGGAGCATCTGTCAAAAAGCTGCTACATTCCACCCCTGGAATCACTGCATTTCAGCAGAGGGTGAAGGGACTCCTTTGCAGCCAAAGTCAGATCTGTAGTGGTCCATGGCCATCGCTCCCAGTCAGGCTTGGAGGGAGGCCACTCTGCCTCACTACAAGATCCCACTCAAATTGTGTGGAGACAGGTGTATATTAGTAGCGCAAAAGGAGTGGTGATGTGAGCGTATATTCTGATCCAGACTACACAGATTTATTAAGAATATGAATGATCTTAGTAGGCGAGTTAACAGTCCTGGAACATGTGTACTAAAACATTCGGACCAGTATCTCTGGCCTAGTCTCCCAAAAGAGGAAGTCAATCAGCAGTGCAATTTCTGGGGGTTCCACAGGTTCCGGGAAAGCTCTGAGCTGATGTTCCCTGCTTGACTTCCTCTTTTCATGTGTGCGCATCTGTGGAAAGGTGGCCTGAGTTTAGTCTATAGCTGGTAATGCCTTTTGGATCCTTGATCCTTTAGCTTGTGAAAGCTTTTGGATGAGAGCTGCAATATGCCTGCGCAGTGTGTTTATTTTGTGGATTTCAATCCACTCTTCTAAATTGCTTTAACGCAGTTCCTTGTGTTACTAAATTCAAAATCTCTTCTTTTAAAATCAACCTTTGTGGTCAATTACAAAATGGTTTAGGAAATGATGCAAACAAACAAAGTTATATAATCTTTTAAAAAAAACCTATTTTAACACACAAAAACACACGTTACCAACAGTATAGCAAAAGAGCAACAATTTCTCCATCCATTGAAAACCCGTGCTAAAGAGATGAAAGTGGAAATTAACCCTTGCTTGGAGTAGCAACCAAAATGAACTTTCCAACCCATGGAATACTGTGTTGCAATCATCATGTGAGAAATGGCTCATTGTTGAACGACATTATAATTGATTTTAGGAGACTGTCTAATGGACGCTCACACGTATTCTCTGGGGAGCTGAAGGTGCAGGTTAGAAGGGATTTACAACTCCTTTCCCCAAACATTTGATGTATTAATATTCTCAAAGAGGGTAGTTTTAGGCAGGTTGGCTGTTTTCTTGTTT
Source organism: Trachemys scripta elegans (assembly GCF_013100865.1). Taxonomy (NCBI): domain Eukaryota; kingdom Metazoa; phylum Chordata; order Testudines; family Emydidae; genus Trachemys; species Trachemys scripta. The sequence goes on along the minus strand of NC_048298.1, from coordinate 14,519,363 downwards.
TTTAATTTTTGGTAGTAAAAAAATTATGTGACATCTCTGAAAGCTCCTGCAATATAGTTGTTTTAAAAGAGGTGCGAATTTAAAAAGCCATTCAAATTCATATGCTAGGAGTGGAGTTAGTGTCACCAGGTACAGAGTGCATTTCCAAGATTTTCTTGGACGTGGTGGTGTGTTGCTGGGTTTTAAGATGCTTGAAATTGAAAACAAATTGCTTTCAAGTGAGGTGAGCCATCAAATAGCATGATCTACTGTGCCTTGTAAATTCTACTTCTGAGGAACAGACTAGGGGTTGATCTTGTTCCTATTTTAGCTCCCACCGAGTTTAAAGGAATCAGGCCTTAGGGGGCAAATCCAGCCTGTCCTGGCTGGCCCAAGTATCTGGAAAGGGAGGAATTCTGCAGAGCCACTTATCAGCCACTACAGCCCCGTGGAAGTTGCCTATGTGAGGTGCTTACAAAGAGCCCTCTAAGTTGTGGGGGAACGGAAGGAGCTATACAGCTGCACCCAACCTATGCTCAGCCCCCCAGCCACACACATCTAATCCTGGGCCTCTCATGGAGCAGCTTTCTGTGCCTTTGTGTAGACTCCCTCTGTGAAAGAAGGGGAAGGCTGGATGTGGGAATTGCTTCCTTCAGCCATGGAGAAAAGTACTGGCTTTGTCCATGAGAGAAAACAAAAGGTTCTGGGCAGCCTTGCTTTCGTGAGAGATTGAGATACATGGTTTATAACTTATTTGGGCTTTGTTTGTTTTGAGTTAAATGACAGTCATGACATTTCTGGTTGGGCTCTCTGGGGGAATTGAGCCTGTGACCTCTGGATCTAAAAGCCCAAATCTCCACTGCTTAAGCTAAAAGACCAGCTCCAGCAACTGACTCAAACCCCCATATGTGGGCTAGTCACTAGAGAGAGTCAGTGAATGACACTGTTAGCAAGGGGGCATAACAGCGGAGGAACAACTCCTACAGTGAGGCCTACCCATGAAGTAAATTTAAATTTCTAAGAGATTAGCCATTTTTAAAACTCGGCCCAATGCTGGGTGGTACTTGAGAGCTTCCTACAAGGTGTTCCCACTAGGCCTGATCTTTTAAAGTGCGGAACACTTCCTCGAACTGGTGGCCTCTCAGCGTGGTTCAACTTCAGACCTTGTGTGCAAAAAAAGCCTGTGTGATTGTAAACCACTGGTGAGCATGCGTTACAGTCACCTCCTCCCCCAGTGCCAGATCCACCAAGGATATGGTTGGCTAATGGCTCTATGTACTGATCTCTTTAGCTCAAGCTGTAGGAGCTCATGCTTTTAGCTCTGGAGAGCCTCATGTAGAAGGAAGAGAGCCTAAGACATAAGCCCTTGTATCAGAGGCCTGGTATTAGGCAGGACCTGCTCACTGAATCTGGCAAGAATAGGGCTGAGATTGCAAAAATACTCATTCCTAAGAAGTGCTAAGCTCAGAGTACTCATGCAAACACATCCCAATATCCAGTGGTACCAGAACATCCCAATATCAAGGATGGTACAAAAACATTCCCCCAAGAATAATGGGAACACACTAACCCCTCCTAAAAGATAAGGGCAGGATGAAAGTAGGTAATAAAGATGTTTAATTGAACCAACATGTACAAGGTAATAACTAGCCACATCAGGGGGCAGTAACTAACTATGTCAGAGGCAGTACTAACTTGTTTGTATCAGTGTATAAAAATGTATCTCCGAGGGAGTATCTTTGTCCAGCTGAGGGGGGAAAAGGAGAGTCCCGCCATTCACTGAGCTGCATCCATTGTCACATTGTCTTAGTATCCTCGTAGAGACTGCCATGTGCTATTACTGTGTTCTGTCGACAATAAACCTGGCCTGGTGCCTTCATATATTAACAGATCTTGTGATCATTGGGCAGTTTGCTCGAGGTCTGCTGTGCCGGCTGTCTGCGCAGAGCTGGGGCAGCACACAGGGAGAACACACACAGCCAAACATCTGACTACACCCCAGTTCAAGCCATGTTGTGTATTAGTCCAGATGGTGGCCATCACATAACTAGGGACTTGTCCATGATTTGACTGCTGTGGGATGAGCTTCCTTTGTTCAGATGAACTATGTAACCCACTGGTAAATGGTTTTTAACCTAGTGGTCAACCATATGACCATGTTGGTCTCTTACAGACCAAGTTAAAAAGCCCAACCCGTTAGTTCAAGCTGAAAAGACCCATGTCAGCTCTGCCAATCCCTTGTTCTAGCCCTGGTGTTGACCAAGAAGGGGGCAGGGAGAAATATAGTATTTTTTTTTCTCTTGCTCATCTATCTCAAAAATGGTTGTGGATTTTCCTTGAACAGTCCATTAAAACATAAATAGTTTTAATTTGGGCAGAGACCAAGCCTGAGACACTACAACCTAAAATTCTCTTAAAATAAGTTAATTGTGAGTGAGTATAAATGGGTTCCTGATGAAAGTGAATTTGCAACTTGAACTCTAACGAACTGTATTGAAAGCAGATTTTTAGATTAAATAATAAAATTTCCATCAAGTAATGACTTTAATCTTCAGAAACTTCACTAAGTGAAAGTATGAAGTGACTGACTTTGAGGTGGTTGGTAAAGGAACACATCACCTTTCTGAGAAACTGCCAGGTCAATGCCAAGTGTTGATGGGGTGCTATACTATAGTCCTACAACTGTTCAAGGGCCTCATTAGGAAAATATTTTACAAAATCCAAGGCTAGTCTAAAGTCCTTTTCAGAATCTCACTCCTACTACTTCTGTTACCAAGGAAACACACTGTAATACAGTGGTCCCCAATCTTTTCAGGGTTGCCCCCCCACCTCTGTCCATGCCCCCCGTGAGCTGCGGGCAGGGCCATGGCTTGGAGGGGGGATGCAGACAGGGGTAAGGGGACTGAGGCTGGGGCCACAGTGGGGTTGGGGACCAGGATCAGAGCCTCAGCCGCACCCCCCAAACATTCCTCTGTGCCCCCCAGGGGAGCACACCCCACAGTTTAGGAACCTCTTCTGTAATGGGAGTCCATGAAAATGATGGGGTTCTTTTCTTGTATGTTGAGTTCCACTTAAATTTGCTCCCACCATTCCCATTTTGTTTGTTCGGTCTTCTAACAAAATACACCCTGAGCCAGCTCCACAGAAAACGAATGCACTTCACAGAAAGGAATTCTTTTTGCATCCATTCTGAAGGCACAAGTCATCCTTCGCTTTCAGAGAACAGAGGGGAAGAGATCCTCAGTACGGTAGTCATTTACTGAGGAGTTTCGGATGAATATATATTTGTTTGTCTCTCCTTGGATAGTTTTACCCAAGCTACTCTATCCAATTTGCCATTCTACCCACCAACTCATACCCCCTCATTTTTCAGTTCTGTATCTGGTGCATACCTGCTTGGCCACACTCACCTGTCTTCCCCTACCCCAATAACATGCACCATTGCTAATGCCTCGCCTGGCAGTAAGCCACAAGGTTTGAATAGGTCAGGACTTCCTCAGGGCAAGTGTTGATCTACTTCGTCTCCAGGAAGGAATTCCCCAAAACAATGTCACAAGAAATTGTTCAGGGCACCAAAAGACGTGCCATGTTTTACCAAGTGTGACTAGAGCTATAAACTATGGCAGGAAAAAGCCCTGAGCGGTGAAAACTCATTTGAAAGCAGAAGTCTTTTATGTTCTTAATCAAAATTCTTTACAGAACAGCTTTAAAAAAAAAATAGGAAAAACTGGGGGCCAGGCTATATGCCATCACAACAATGACATCCAAGAAAGATTAGTCGGACCTGAGTCCATCTAAAAACATAGATTGTGCTATTTTGTACCCTTTGGGCTGTTTGCTGAAGTATTAAGGAAATGGGAGAAGTGCCAGAAAACTGGTTCAATTCAAACACTATGAAGCTAAAAAGAGAAACCCTAGCCAGGGAGAGTGAGGAATACAGAATACCGCTAGTTGCGCATGGAAGCAAGACGCTGCTATGCAGCATTGTGATTCACACCAGGAGCAGGAAGATGGTTGGAGCTGCTGAAAGTGTTTATATAAAACACGCACTCTGGTTCTAGAGTTTTCAGCTTGCTGACGGAACAGAGGCAAGGGGTTTCATGAGACACTTCAGAAAACCGTGGACTGTGATGATGCAAATGAGAGAGGATGCACTTGAACGCTGGAAGGTTGGCTTCTGAGACATGGACAACATCTGCCCCTCTGAGCCTCTTGTGGTTTGTCAGACTGAGTGGTGCTTGTCTCCTTTCTCTGGACTCCCTCCCTCATAGTTCAAACTTTGCAATCCCATCTCTCCCCCCCCCTCCCCCCCCCCCCCCCCCCCCGCACACACACACACAGACTTCCAGCTGATATAGAACTCTAGGGCCCTGATCCCGGAAGGACTCCGCTCACAGGCTTATCTTTACATACTGAATAATTCCATTGGCATCATAGTGTGTAAAGTTAAGTCCAGGCATAAATCTTTGCAGGATCAAGGCCTAGGTGTACACTTCCCCATGTCCTAAAGACGCTCTCTGTACCACAGCCTTTAAAGTTGTAAACTCCATTTTCCCCCTAAATGGATCATTTAAAGTCCAGGACACTAAACTGCATTCAGCTGATTCACTATATGGATTCTCAACACTGCTGTATCTGAATTAACGACAGGAACACTGAAGCTTGGTATTGCTATGTGGTGAACCAGGTGCCATGTTTCACTTTACAGATGCTTTTTCTGTAGTGATGGATGAAATATTTGTAAGTGACAGTATGTAGAAAGTAAGCTTTCCACATTTGTAAAACACTTGAGGAACCTGGATGAAATCGGCTATATAAATATAGTATATTGCATTATTATTAGAAATGGATCTGAGATAGATGCTTTGGACCTGGGTCTGATCTTTCTCCAAAGCTTGTAAGTGTTCAGAGCTTGGGCTTAGCTTTGGTCCATTACAGAGATAAAGTTCAGACCCAAGCATCCCTCAAAGGAAGCGTCTGGACATGGGAATTCAGATCTGATGTTGAATTTATTTGGGCACATCTCTGATTATCTCTATAATCTTGCTTATCTTCATAAATTACTCTTTGTTCTTACGTAGCATCTTTATTCTGGGGAATCTCAAAGTGTTCTACAAACAGCTCATTAAGTTTTGACACACCTAGGAAAGATGGGGATAATTATCCCCATTGTACTGATCAGCGAACAGACAAGGGTAAGGCCTAAATTTCCAAGTCTCCACTAAATTTGGGTGCTCAACTTAAGATACTTAGGCCCCCATTACCTTGCACCTTGTGGAATCCTTTACACCAGTACAATTTTCCATTCTTGGTAGTATTTTACACCTATGTTGCATTACACAAGCTACAGAGCAGTGACAAATTTGGCCTCTTGGGACTGATTTTTTGAGGTGCTGAGTGACTGCGGCTCTCATTGAAGTCAGTGGGACTTCAAGGTGCTTTGCAGCTCTGAAAATCAGACCCTAGGTATTTAGAGTTATACATGGCAGTATGAACAATTACTGGATAGTTTTTAGGTCAAAATGACTTGGACGAGGTCATTAACTGTGGTGGAACTAGAACCCAGGAATCCTCGGCCTGCTCACTTGCTCTTGCCACTAGCCACATTCCCATCTTTACACGTAGCTCTGGAACAATTACAACCTCTTCGTCTGTATTCGAATGTGTGATATTTTGAGACAACATATTAAAGTTTAGCTCAAGTGTAGCCAGTACAAGTTACAAGTGCAACTATATTGTGAAAGTCTGTCTTGCATTAGTACCTCTCCAAAAAACATTAAACCATGATGGGCTCTGCATTCTCCCGGTGCATGTTGATTCAACTGTTCTTAAAAATGTGGGTGTGAATGTCAGCACGAGTGGGAATGCTGAATGCATGTAGGAGGGGAAAACAGATCTAGCTGACTCGACCATCCTCTCCACTCACCCCCTCATGTGTAACTGGAAGGGTAAAGGCTCAGTTGGCTTCGGTAGCCTAGTGCTTTGGGGGAGCCACCAGCTGCTACTTATGTGTTACAACTGGATTAAACAGGAGCCGAGTGGAATGTGCAGGGTGGGTAGGAGCGATTGCACATTCATCCCCAGCTTCTGTCCGCAGCAGTTTAAATATAACGTACAGGCCTAAAACCAGCTAAACAAATGCTACCTAAGAAGTGTGGGAGGGGAGAGCCGCCTCTGGCTGAAAACGAGGGAGCAAATGCTGAATGGGCCATAGCAATGACAAGAACGTGCGTTTCTTATATACAGCATCTTTTGATCTGGAGGTTCCCAGAGCCCATTGGAAAACAATGGTTCCCCGTCCATTTCACAGTGTAGAGGGGAGCAAACACACACAAGGTCTGCACAAATGTAAGGAAAAGCAGGGGGGTCACCCCAGCATGCTCCAATCTCCCAGGCCATTAGCCACACAGCGGGACTATCTAGCTTCATGAATGCCCGTCGGATCCCCAGGGTTAGATGCTGGGATACCCAAGGGTCCAGTAGCTGTATGGGGCTTCAAGTCTGTGTGTGTGATGGTCTGTACACACCATACATTCTGTTTACCCACCACTGAAATATCTCCATCTCTGGTCTGAAACACAGCAGCTGTTTAACACTCCACAGCAATATTGCACAGCAGTGTGGATCAGGAATTAAATAATAGCATGTGTGATTGAAAGGCACAAGGAATTCAGGTCAGCAGAATGGAATTACTCATGTTAGAATTTACCAGGATGATTTCATTTCTGTTCAGTGAAAATGTCAAGATGTATTTTGTGTGTTCCAGTTAACCTTAAATCAAGCCTAACCATGTCACCACTTTCCTTTCATTTCCTTTTATCTACTGACTGATGGGTAGCAAGTGCTTCTTAAATACAACAGCATGGAACTATAGACCAGTCAGCCTAATGTTGATATCGGGAAAGATACTGGAACAAATTGTTACACAATCAGTTTGCAAGCACTTAGAGAGTACTAAGGGTATAAGGAATAGCCAAAATGGGTTTGTCAAGAACAGATTATGCCACACCAACCAAATTTCCTTCTTTGAGAGGGTTACTGGCCTCATGGATTCGGAGGGGAGCTGTAGACATGATATATATTGATTTTAATAAGGCTTTTGACACAGTTCCACAAGACTCTCATAAGCAAACTAGGGAAATGTGGTCTAGATTACATTACTATAAAGTGGGTGCATAACTGGTTAAAAGACCATCCTCAAAAAGTATTTATCAATGGATCGCTGTCAAACTGAGAGGGCATATCTAGTGGAGTCTCACAGGGGTCAGTCCTGGGTCTGGTACTGTTCACTATATTATTAATGACTTGGACAATGGAGTGGAGTGTATGTGTATAACATTTTGGATGACATGATACTGGGAGGGATTGCAAGTACTTTGGAGGACAGGATTAGAATTCAAAATTATCTTGAAAAATTGGAGAATTGGTCTGAAATCAACACGATGAAATTCAGTAAAGGTAAGTGCAAAGCACTTCACTTAGGATGGAGAAATCAAATGCACAAATACAAAATGGAGAATAATTGGCTAGGTGGTAGAACTGCTGGGAAGGGTCTGGGAGTTATAATGGATCATAGAAGATTAGGGTTGGAAAAGACCTCAGGAGGTCATCTAGTCCAACCACCTGCTCAAAGCAGGACCAACCCCAACTAATTCATCCCAGCCAGAGCTTTGTCAAGCCTGGCCTTCAAAACCTCTAAGGACGGAGATTCCACCACCTCCCTAGGTAACCCATTCCAGTGCTTCACCACCCTCCTAGTGAAATAGTGTTTCCAAATATCCAACCTAGACCTTCCCCACAGCAACTTGAGACCATTGCTTCTTGTTCCATCATTTGCCACCAGTGAGAACAGCCTAGCTCCACGCTCTTTGGAACCCCCCTTCAGGTAGTTGAAGGCTGCTGTCAAATCCCCCCTCACTCTTCTTTTCTGCAGACTAAATAAGCCCAGTTCCCTCAGCCTCTCCTGCTCTGGATCACAAATTAAATACGAATCAACAGTAATATGATGCAGTTGTAAAAAAAAAAAAAAGTTACTGTCATTCTGGGGTGTATTAACAGCAGTGTTGTATGTAAGACATGGGAGGTAATTGTCCCACTCTACTTGGCACTAGTGAGGCCTCAGTTGGAGGACTGTGTGCAGTTCGGGGCCCCACACTTTAGGAAAGATGTGAACAAGTTGGAGAGGGTCTAGAGCAGAGCACCAAAAAAAAAAAAAAAAAAAAAAAAAAAAAAAGATAAAGTTTAGAAAACCTGACCTTTGAGGAAAGGTTAGAAAAATTGGGCACGTTTCATCTTGAGAAGAGATGGCTGTGGGGGGACCTGATACCAGTCTTCAAATATGTTCAGGGCTGTTATAAAGAGGAGAGTGATCAATTGTTTTTGTCCACTGAAGATAGGACAAGAAGTAATGGGCTTAACCTGCAGCAAGGGAGATTTACGTTAGATATTAGGAAAAAAAACTTTCTGAAATTAAGAACCCAATAATAGTGGGGGATTTCAATTATCCCCCTATTGACTGGGAACATTTCACTTCAGGATGAAATGCAGAGATAAAATTTCTCGATACTTTAAATGACTGCTTCATGGAGCAGCTGGTACGGGAACCCACAAGGGGAGAGGCAACTCTAGATTTAGTCCTGAGTGGAGCGCAGGAGCTGGTCCAAGAGGTAACTATAACAGGACCGCTTGGAAATAGTGACCATAATACAATAGCATTCAACATCCCTGTGGTGGGAAGAACATCTCAACAGCCCCACACCATGGCATTTAATTTCAAAAGGGGGAACTATGCAAAAATGAGGGGGTTAAACAGAAGTTAAAAAGTACAGTGACTAAAATGAAATTCCTGCAAGCTTCATGGGTGCTTTTTAAAGACACCATAATAGAGGCCCAACTTCAATGTATGCCCCAAATTAAGAAACAGTAAAAGAACTAAAAAAGAGCCACCGTGGCTCAACAACCATGTAAAAGAAGCAGTGAGATAAAAAGACTTCCTTTAAAAAGTGGAAGTCAAATCCTAGTAAGGCAAATAGAAAGGAGCATAAACGCTGCCAAATTAAGTGCAAGAATGTAATAAGAAAAGCCAAAGAGGAGTTTGAAGAATTGGAGTTTTTGGCTAGCCAAGGTAATAACAAAATGTTTTTTTAAGTACATCAGAAGCAGGAAACCTGCTAAACAACCAGTGGGGCCCCTTGATGATCAAGATACAAAAGGAGCGCTTAAAGACGATAAAGTCATTGCGGAGAAACTAAATGGATTCTTTGCTTCAGTCTTCACTGCTGAGGATGTTAGGGAGATTCCCAAACCTGAGCCGACTTTTGTAGGTGACAAATCTGAGGAACTATCACAGATTGAAGTGTCACTAGAGGAGGTTTTGGAATTAATTGATAAACTTAACATTAACAAGTCACCGGGACCAGATGGCATTCACCCAAGAGTTCTGAAAGAACACAAATGTGAAGTTGCGGAACTATTAACTAAGGTTTGTATCCTGTCCTTTAAATCGGCTTCTGTACCCAATGACTGGAAGTTAACTAATGTAACGCCAATATTTAAAAAGGGCTCTAGAGGTGATCCCAGCAATTACAGACTGGTAAGTCTAATGTCGGTACCGGGCAAATTAGTCGAAACAATAGTTAATAAAATTGTCAGACACATAGAAAAACAAACTGTTGAGCAATAGTCAACATAGTTTCTGTAACGGGAAATCGTGTCTTACTAATCTATTAGAGTTCTTTGAAGGGGTCAAACATGTGGACAAGGGGGATCCAGTGGACATAGTGTACTTAGATTTCCAGAAAGCCTTTGACAAGGTCCCTCACCAAAGGCTCTTAAATAAAGTAAGTTGTCATGGGATAAAAGGGAAGGTCCTTTCATGGATTGAGAACTGGTTAAAAAACCGGGAACAAAGGGTAGGAATTAATGGTAAATTCTCAGAATGGAGAGGGGTAACTAGTGGTGTTCCCCAAGGGTTGGTCCTCGGACCAATCCTATTCAACTTATTTATAAATGATCTGGAGAAAGGGGTAAACAGTGAGGTGGCAAGGTTTGCAGATGACACTAAACTGCTCAAGATAGTTAAGACCAAAGCAGACTGATGAACTTCAAAAAGATCTCACAAAACTAAGTGATTGAGCAACAAAATGGCAAATGAAATTTAATGTGGATAAATGTAAAGTAATGCACATTGGAAAAAATAACCCCAACTATACATACAATATGAGGGGGGCTAATTTAGCTACAAGTCAGGAAAAAGATCTTGGAGTAATCGTGGATAGTTCTCTGAAGATGTCCGCGCAGTGTGCAGAGGTGGTCAAAAAAGCAAACAGGATGTTAGGGATCATTAAAAAGGGGATAGAGAATAAGACTGAGAATACATTATTGCCCTTATATAAATCGATGGTACGCCCACATCTCAAATACTGTGTACAGACCTGGTCTCCTCATCTAAAGAGATATACTGGCCCTAGAAAAGGTTCAGAAAAGGGCAACTAAAATGATTAGGGGTTTGGAACGGGTCCCATATGAGGAGAGATTAAAGAGGCTAGGACACTTCAGCTTGGAAAAGAGGAGACTAAGGGGGGATATGATAGAGGTATATAAAATCATAAGTGATGTGGAGAAAGTGGATAAGGAAAAGTTATTTACTTATTCCCATAATACAAGAACTAGGGGTCACCAAATGAAATTAATAGGCAGCAGGTTTAAAACAAATACAAGGAAGTTCTTCTTCACGCAGTGCACAGTCAATTTGTGGAACTCCTTACCTGAGGAGGTTGTGAAGGCTAGGACTATAACAGCGTTTAAAAGAGAACTGGATAAATTCATGGTGGTTAAGTCCATTAATGGCTATTAGCCAGGACGGGTAAGGAATGGTGTCCCTAGCCTCTGTTTGTCAGAGGATGGAGATGGATGGCAGGAGGGAGATCACTTGATCATTGCCTGTTAGGTTCACTCCCTCTGGGGCACCTGGCATTGGCCACTGTCTGTAGACAGGATATGGGGCTAGATGGACCTTTGGTCTGACCTGGTACGGCCGTTCTTATGACTATAAGGAGTGTTATGCTGTGGAATAGGCTTCTGAGGGAGGTTGTGGAATTCCCATCATGGAAGGTTTTTAAGAACAGGTTAGATAAACGCCTATCAGGGTGGTCTAGGTTTACTTAGTCCTGCCACAGTGAGGGGGTTGGACTTGATGACCTCATTTCTATGACTCTGAACATATGCATTGCTGATCACAGGGTATAAATACGAATAAGCCACAACATCCTCAAATCAGCAAAGCTAGTAGACGTTACAGTTTTAACTGGCCCACTTGTTGATCCAATTAAGCATTTAGGATTACATGTGGTCCCAACCCAGGCAGTCTAGGGGTGAATCAGAGCTACCCTATCCCAGCTGGAGCACAAGGAGGTATAGTGCCTTTTGGGACCCGGGATAGGGTAGGGATGTAGCATGGGCAATCCAGGTGAGAGAGGGAGTTAGGAGGAGCTACTTTTATTCACATCCTCCTTCTCTACAAGAGGGGAAGGAGAAAAAAAAAAAAAAAAAAAGCACACAGAGACTACTTCAACCACTGGCATAATGTAGCTTCTGGGGAGTGGCCCTGTAGCTTCCCCGGTGGCTGGAAGGCATAATTCTCTCCTTTCCACTCCTGTCCCCTCTGCCAAGCACCTGGCCAACACTGCTTGGGGCCAGGAGCTGTGCTGTGCCTTTGGCCATAGGATTTCCCCCTCCCCCCCCCCCGCATGTCTTACTGAGGCTGGAGGACTTGGGCTCAAAGGCTTCTAACAAGAATGATGTGGAATGCAGCAGTTTTGCTTGTCAGCAGCTCATGGGAACCTCTCATTAGGTTTCAGCTCAAGGGGTGTGTTCTCCCTAGGTTTCAAACAAATCCACAAGCTCCAAGCAAAACTCAGCTGAAACCACAACATTTCGCCCACTGTTGAGTGGAAACATACGATATCTCCAAGTTTCCCTCAGTTTCCACATGGAACCATTAGCTGACCCAGATTCACCTGGCTCAGCGGCGTGCACAGGAATCAAAATTTGGCTGTTTGGAGGAGCTGCCTCACCCCCTGCCCCACACTCCCCGGCAGCCAGAGGAGCTGCGTCTCCCTCCCTGCCCCCATGGCCCTGGGGCCGGAGGAGCTGTTATCTCCCACCCTGGCCCGGGGCCAAGGAGTTGACTCTCCCTGCTACGGCAGATGGAGCAAGCTCTCACCTGGCAGCCAGAGGAGCTGCCTCTCCTTGCAGTGGCCCTGGTGGAGCTGGCTCACCCTCCCTCTGCAACCCCAGTTTGCTGTCCCGGGCACCAGAGGAGTTCTGTGCCCCTGCTGATTGGAGGGCGGGGGCTGTGCCCCTGCTTGCCTCCCCTTACGCACACCCCTGGCTTGTGCACCTGTCAGTGAATCCCAGGTTAAGTTTCCAGTCTGTAATGAAACCTTTACACTTACACCTGCCGTTTTCCTTTATGCGCAAAGAGCTGTCTGCACTTCCACAATAAAGTCTCCCTGAGCCAGGCTCTCAGTCCTGTATAAGTCAGGAGTTACGTTATACAAGAGGAGAGACTAAGCAGGTCCGCTACCTTAAGGATGTACAGCTTGGCTACCAACACTGACTCCCAGATAAAACATGACAAATCAATCTCAGCTAGGAAGTAATTTGACTGTCTTGCCTTCCCCTCCACGAGCACATGCTATTTTGTCAAGTTAAATTAGTGCAAAAATGTGGTGTTTATGGAGTGCCAGTGTTGTTGGTACAGTACAATAAATCAAACAGAACATTGCCCATGCCCCTTGCAAACCAAACAAAAATAGCACATAGACATCAGTGGCCACCCAGTGACCAGATGCCAGGCTTATTTCTTGTAAAATCCCTGCACATTTCTTTCTAGAAGTGTCCTTTTGGCTGTTGGAGTAACCCTGATGGCCTCTATGGTCGAAGAATGTTTAGAGAAGGTTTAAAGCAGTCAGTAAAGGAGTTTCCTGCACAAAGGGGGGAGTGGAAGGAGAGAAACGTAAAATGCTACAATTTCAGATACTTTGTGTGCGCCTTGAACTGAAGTGTATTGAGCAGCTTTGTTTCCTTGTAGATAACTGCATAGATTGTTTTTTTTAAAGCTATAAAAAAACCCAAACCAACCAAACAAACAAAAAACTAGACAGACATTATCTGTGATTACACTAATGCAGTTAGTAAAGGAATTGAACAGATCAGTGCAGATCTGAGAGGTTTATTTGGATTGGAATCAGACCTTGAACAAGTTAGTCATCCAATCCTTCCACCTGCAGTCATGGCATGGCTTCTTATAGGAACCCTAAACCAGTGGTTCTCAAAGTAGGGCCGCCGCTTGTTCAGGGAAAGCCCCTGGCGGGCTGGGCCGGTTTGTTTACCTGCCGCGTCCACAAGTTCAGCCAATCACGGCTCACACTGGCTGTGGTTTGCCGCTCCAGGCCAATGGGGGCTACAGGAAGGGTGACCAGCACATCCCTCGGCCTGCACCGCTTCCCGCAGCCCCCATTGGCCTGGAGTGGCGAACCGCGGCCAGTGGGAGCCGCGATCGGCTGAACCTGCGGATGCGGCAGGTAAACAAACCAGCCCGGTCCGCCAGAGGCTTTCCCTGAACAAGCGGCGGCCCTACTTTGAGAACCACTGTCCTAAACCATCTCTGATAGATTGAGAGGCAGGCTTAGCCTCCAGCATCAGTCGTGAAAGTGACTCCACCACCTCCTTTGCCACCTCCTTCCTTTGCCCAGGGTTATGAAGTACTTCTCCTGCTCAAACCCCACCCCATTAGTTCTTGTGCAGGGTGACTAATGAGAATAAATAGCTCTGTCTGCCCTGTGATATCCCTTTATGTATCTGTGGATAGCTCTTGAATAAAAAAAGTAAACTAAGTTTCATTTGTGTTCCTTGCAAGGCCAGTGCTGTTTCAAACAGAGGCATGCAAGCAAGCCCATCCCCTTTCCAAAATGCCCTCCCTGGACTAGCTTAGTGGTAGGTAATCCAGGACAACCACCTTCTCACCACAGATGAGCTCCCTTGGGTGGTGCTGAGCTCTTCCTGCACGGACAGTGTCAAGTGCCTTCATCTCCCACTGAAGAGGGGTTGAAAACACTCAGCACCTCTCAGGACTGGGCACTAGAGTAGGTCACTTTGTAATCAACTACAGCCCAGCCAGTGGAGTAGACTTACGGAGGCAAATCCTGGCCCCATTGAAATCAATGGCCAAACTCCCCATGACCCAGTGAGGCCAACATTTCACCCCAGTTCTCAGCCTCCGGCCCAAGGCAGTGCCCACAGAAGTCAATGGAAAGATTCCCTTTGACCTCAATGGGCCTTGGACTAGGTGTCTAGTGTAGAGAAAATGTCCTCTCAGTCACCAAGAGGAAAGCAGAGTTCTAGTTTGGTTTGTTCTAGTAGCTTCAATTTCTGGACCCTAAAAACGTAACTAGGAAAAAATAAAAGGTGTGTCACTAATAAAATATCACTGCAATCCCCCCCTCCCCACCCCCAGCCCATTGCCAGGCTATCAATGACAGGTTCTTCTGGCAGCATCACACATCACAGCTTTCCCATGATTCACACTATACAATATAGCTCTTAGTGCTACTTGAGCATCATGTTTCAGGGGCCATAACAAGCCATATTTCATCCTTCACCAGGTAGGTTTGAAGACAAATGGAGAATTCGTTTCACTGGCTGGTTGAAATTACTCATATGCCCAAATGCCTGGCCCTAGGGTCAACAATCACATACCCAGCAGAGGGCATGGAGGTCACGTGTTGGTCACAGAATAATGGTCAGACTGTGTTTACCCTATTAATAAATGGCATGTTGCTCAGCTGTCGAGGCAGCTGTCAGCTGGTAAAGGAAGGAATTTTACTGCAGGTGGTGAAATGACTGTCCCTCATTTCCTAGCCCTTTGTCTCAGCAAGATGTAGACAGGTGTGGAGAACATTCATTGTCACCCTTTCATTTGTCCTCAAGAGAAAAGGAAGGGCTGTCTCTTCTTTAGAGAAATATATTTTACATCTGGAAATTCAGCAAATAGAAGATAATTATTTAATACTATAGAGATCCCCCTTTTTCAGGCATGTTAAGCTTTTGAAGTAGGATGCACAGACCCTTCTCTAAATCAGTTGTTCATCTCTCCCTTACTTCTGTGCCATCTGGCAGCATAAAAGATTAAAGGTTGTGTGGGATTTAACCCCATAACCACTGGCTTCCATGAGAATTGGGAGGCTAAATACCATGCAAGTCTGAAGATTTTCAAGGCTGTCTAGGGGATTTAGACATATCAGGTGGGATTTTAGATATGCCTAATTGATTTAGGAGCACAGTGACTGTCAATGGCATCTATGTTCCTAGCACCCATAGGTGCTTTTGAAAAGCCCACCCACCTGTCATTAATTTTGGTGGAACGTGTGTGTCTAAATCCCCTAGACAGTTCTGAAACATTTCAGTCCACGTGTCCAAGGAGCACTGACCTGTCTCCTACTCAGAAGTTTCTCACACCGTGCACTCAAATGCCTTATACCGATCAGTGGGAAAGTCAAAGATGCAGCTTTCTGGTTACCGAGATTCATAGGTTAAATGCCTCATGCTGTAATGTGACTCCACTGCTACAGACCATGCAGTGTACTTGCTAATAAGGAGGCTCTGGAGCAGCAAGACTTAATTGAACAACTTAGATACAGCAGATTACTGAGGGATGTGTTCTAAGTGCCCATGATTAATATGCACACATGGCACCAAATCATATTACAGTTCTCTAACTAAACTCCTATCTCAGAGCTGCCTCTGCATTTACTTCCTATTACTTATAGCACCAGCTGTGTGACGTAAATAGAAGGACACCGCAGCATATACTTATCTTGGAGAAATTTAGTGGGGGAGTATTCTTGAACAGAAGAAATGACAGAGCACCTCACAGCCAATTAGTTGTATCATGATTTACTGTATTTGCTCCATAAAAGCTCTGGCCAGACTTTGAAATAGGCCCAGCAGCATATTTTCCAAATATTTTAGATTGCGTTAGTAATGGATACTATTGTGGAGGGGGACAATTTCTAAGACAGCAAGGAGGAGCAAGTGTGTGTGTGTGTGTGTGTGTGTGTGTGTGTGTGTGTGTGTGTGTGTAAGATTTGGGGGTTACAGTGGATTGCAAATGGAATATGAGTCAACAATGTGATGCAGATGCAAAAAAGCCATATTTTTATAAAGAAAAAATCTCAGGGTCTTTTGGGTGCACTTGTTCATGTTTACAAGCTTTTCTCTGCAATGGTGAGGGCTAGAAACTTGCTTTCTTTTTAAATGAAAGTGAAGATTCTCATGCAATGATGATGATCCCAGCAGCTGGGGCCTTAATAGAAACACCAAAGATCACGAGACTCATGATAAAAGTCAGGCCAACACTTGCATCCACATGGTCAAACAATGAAGATGCAAATTCTGCCAGCATGTGCTCTTGCAATGACTCCACTGTATAACCTTTGTAAGGTGCAGATAACACCATAGTACAAAAAACATGTAATACAAGGAAGAGCAAAATAAACCTGTATATAGGAATCTGTACTTGAAGGAAAAAAAAACATGCATGATCCAATTTAAAAAAAGACACAAGAAGAGTAACACCAAGTGACCTGGGACAAATATCCTCAAACTTTTCCCTAATGACCTGGTCACTAGCAACAGTAGTTTCACTAGTAAATGCATCACAACAGCAGAATTTACAAGTTCCTACAGATTACTGTAATCATACTTAAAAGATCCCAAAAGTAATTGCCATGTGACCTGTGCACTGTAGTTCAGAAGACCTCAATAACCATGCATTTATCTTGTAATGGTGTGGCATCATGTAATTATCTAGCCGTGACAATTATTAACCTAGAATTAAATGGTCAAGAATTACCATAATAATATTAAAGAGCAGTTATAGGATATTATGTGTCCTGTAATTTACATGGTTTCCCAGATAAGTTCACCCATGGGTACACTTCTGCTCAGTGAACATGAAGTCAGATATAGCCCACTGTTCTCCCATATAAAGCAACCCAGCAAAGCTCCTCAAGCTTAAGTCTCAAACTCATCCCCTGAAATCAGGCTAGAAAAATAACCAAAGACATTTTCTGGCTTGGGAGATGAAGGCTGAATCTTGCTCTTTCAATTATTATCTGTTAATCAGCATCAAACGTATCATTATTGCAATCACGTAAACGCATTCCTTCGCGGAGTACTTACAGTTTTCCAGCAAAAGGCTGCATTTGCTGAGGTTTACTTAGCTATATGAAATATGTCTAAGCCGTTTCAGTTGAGAGTGTCTTGAGCTGTAAAAGTTGAGCATGGATTTCAAATATTCCACAGGACTTGCTGGAGGTCAAGGAGTCAAGGCTCTAAACTGGGCCCATATCTAATTTATGCATTTTGGGACCAATGTTCCTGGTGAAATCAATAGATTTACTCCCATTTACCTCACCTGGAGGGGGAGCAGGCCACTAGTAGCACTAATACTTAGGGCCAGTTTCTGCCATGTTTCCCACATGGAGTTGTTCCTCACTCCATGCAGAACCCCATTGTAATCTTTACTGAGTAAGATATTGCTCAGTGTGTATAAGGGAGGCAGAATCTGTCCCCTAGGGAATAAGAATACAGTAAATCTAAGTCTGCAAGTGGTATATACAAGATCACTTGGTGTCTGGCATGTTGGAAGCCGTTCCTTGTATGCATTGGACATGGTCTGTCTCCTCCTTAACCAGAAACATTGTGGAACCTGGGAACACAGACTGACCCAAGACCATCCTCCATAGTGAGCCTTCAACCTGGCACCATAAATCAGGCCCATGTCCTTCTGCTCCACTTTAACAATCATAAGTGCATTCAGAGGCAGAACAGAGGGGAAAAAACCAAACACCATTCCTGAGCCCTGAAGCCCAAGCTATTGCAGAATTCTCCCCATTCCAGGAGTGGTATGTTCTACCATTATCACACATAGGATCATCCGATTCATCTTTCAAGATTTATGGCCCTCTCACCAGGATGCATTGTACTCAGCCCCATCACTTCCACAGTCCACCATGAAAAGGAGATCTGTTCCATAAACTCCTCGATAATTAGCACTCTGTGCCGGTTTTCCAGATCCCCAGTTCCAACTCAGAGTTTTACCCTGTTGCTTCAGAACGACAGCATGTGCCAGAGGTATTTTACTAACTGCAGTCCTTTAATTTTCCATGTCTATGCACATTCTATTGCTACCTTACTGAAGCTTTCAGACTTCCTCTCTGTTGGCTCGTGTATCACTTCTAACACATTACTAATATCTTTAGTTTTGGTGACTAATCAAGCCATCAGCGCCTGATAGTGTGACACCAAAAGTGACAGGCCGTTCCTGAAGTCTCCTGGTTGCTGGTAGTTCACTGAGCCTCCTAGTAACCAAAATACAATGGCCTCTATGCTTTTCCTTACTCCTCTGTGTGAAGGGGAGCAAAACCATTCAGAAACCCCTGTGCAAACTGTGATGAGGTAAGGTGCTATGCAGAATGCTTCCACGGAACCGGCCTTTCCCCCTCTGCTAGATAATCCACATATGTCACTGAGCCACATTTACATTGTCCAGTCTCATTTTAATGGGGCTTCCACCTTCTCTGGATGTTTCAGACATTACTAGACATTTACATTGAAAATGCCTATTGGACCATCCTGTGCATCCATTGCCAGATTGCTCCCTAAAGTAGCCAATGATTGTCCAGTCTGTTTTCATATTACTCAAATGTTGCCATTTCCACCCCCTCTCTGCAGCGGCTAGTTTAATAGATCTCAGTCAGGAAGATCCTTCCTACTATTAAACCTAAATCAATTATTGCTCAACTCCCAGTTATACCCCTTGCATCATCCTAAATAGTCCTCTCCCTCGTGGGGCCCAACTCACTATTGCCCTCCATCTGCATATTCCTTTACACCAGTGCAAAGTGTAAAATGCCAGAATGGTAGTGCTTTGCACTGGTGTACGTGTCTATATAATACACAGGACAACCTGCATATTTATGCCCTTTGGGACACGACAACAATCTACAGATAAACACTCTACTTAGACATTATTTAGACAAGCACTAAAAGTTTAATCTTTTCCTTCCTCCAGCCCCTTTGTGTTTTGGCGCTCTTCCTTCTATTCCCTCTCAATTGGCAAGGCCCGGTATTACAGCTATGGCCAGACCTGGGTGTTCTTTAGAACTAGGTACTTACAGGACTTTAATCATCATAGCATCTGTCGCCTGACCGTCATTATTGGTTTTTATGCTCACAACACTTCCGTGAGGTAGGGTAGTTCTATCCCCATTTTACAGATGAGACTCTGGGTCACAGAATAAATTAAGTGACTTGACCATGGTCGTGCACAGAGTCTGTGACTAAGCCAGAAATTGAACCCACGTCTCTCGGGTTCCAGTCCCATAGCCTGTGCACTAGACCAGCCTTCCTACTTGTGTATCCTCATGTGTATTCATGATTTCATGAATAGAGCAAAATGAAAGTAGTAAATGCAACTTCACACCTGATTCTCAGAAACGATACAAGAACTCTGCACTTCCCAATCACAGCCAACTAGCAGCAGCGTGCTCTGAGCATATATGCATTTGACTTTCAAGCTCTGAACATGAACAGCAGCAACACATGTACAGTATTCGGCTAAGGAAATATTTTTTTAAAGGCACCTGAGCTACAGAGGCATATGTGGGGTGTGAAGTCAAGAGGTCGGGCCATGGAGCATTTAGAAGGATTATGATATTTATTAACTGTGTTTTAACTTTAAACTGATGCCCTGCCTGACTTAGGTCCCTTGTCCAAGTAAGTCTCTCGGTCAATAAGCAGGAAGCTTCCAGAGCAGCTATTGCTGTTAACAATTTTATCATCATGCAACAAGCCATCCCCCAAAACTTATTTGCCATATGCATATTGATGTTACACCACGGTTAAGGATGTCTCGAAACTGACTGCAGCGCTGTCCTTTTACACTGGACCTTGCTTTTTGAAGGGGATTTAGCAACTCTATAGCACTGTCCAACCAAGGATCTCAAAACATTTAGCATTAATTAAGCCCCTGTGAGCTAGGAGAGTGCTAATTCCTTAAGTTTAATTTAGCAAGAATTCCTCCCGGGACTGTAAGGCGACATGCCCCCAGGGTAAAGTGTACGCTACCACCCTCATGCAGCTGAGGAGGTGTGGAAGGGAGGTGGGATCCTAGCCTTGCTCATGCCTCTCTGGGAATCTAGAACCACAGGCAGCTCTAGACATGCAGTCCTTGCACTCCCTCGTGGGATTGCAGCTGACTTGTGCCCAGGGAAACAAAGGGGTAGATAGCGGAAAGGCTCCTTGGACCTTCCCCTTGATGTATCCCCCCCACCTCCAAGGTCAGAGAGAATTCCTCCCTCAGGTGTGGGACATCATGCTATCCATGCTCTGTATTTGAAAGCGGTAAAGTATGAGGTAGGAGAGGAGTTGTTTATGGAGGACAAGGAGGCTTAACTAGGGAGTTAAGTAGAAGATAAAGTAGGCTAAGTATTAGGGGAAACTTCCTAACACTGAGACATGACTCGTTCTCCTTAGGGAAGTGGTGAAAGCCCCATTGCTTGAGTCACTTATAACTAGTCAGGAGAAAACCCTGGAGAAGGCTCTGGGAGGGGAGCGAGTCCTGAACTGGCAGGGAGATGGACTACAGCAGATGACCTAATGGGTCTGGTCCATCTCTGAGGGATGAGGCTCTGTGAAGATGGATTGCCGGTGTTGGGGAATGGAGGGGTGCAATTTAGCAGAGCAGTTTAGAAAAAATAGTTTTCAGTGCTGCTTCGCAAGCATGTTTGGTGGGGAGAAACTACCAGATTCCATTTACAGTAGATTACACGGTTATGCTTTCTTTGAAGACACAGGCAACGATTTACTGTGTGACACTCCCCCGGCTACCTTCTGTCGAAAAGAACCTGCGGGAATTTGCTGTGCTTCTTCCTTCCCTGGTTGTATCTTACAGGTGACAGAAAATTCCCCACTTTGTCATTTTGCTGTCCACAAGTCATAAATCCCAAGGCTGACAGAAAGGGGCTAAGGTGGGAGGAGGGCACTCTTGATATTTCAAAGCATGGATCATCCATTTACCTTTACTCAGCAGAGGGGGGAGACTTCACTTTTTCTTGGCTGTGCTTTTTCCATTTGGAAGTACAAAGTCACAAATCTAGCACTTGGTCTGAGCTGTGTTGTAGGGGATTCTTATGGATAGAGGAATTGCCCGACTAGCTCAGACCCGAGGTCCATCTCGCCCAATATGCTGTCTCTGATAGTAGCCTGTACCAGAGGCAGGGGTGGGGTAATTTTCTGCATGAAATTTCCCACCTTTTAAATTTCATTTAACAGTCCCTTGTTCTTGTGTTGTGACAGATGGAGAACAGAAGCCCCCGCACTACCTTCTCTATGCCAGGCATTATTTTATATGCTTTTATCATGTCCCCTATTAGTCATCTGCTTTCTAAGGTAAATAGTCCCAGTCTTTCCCCTCTCTCTTCATAGGAATGTTTTTCCATGTCCTTGATCATTCATGTTGTTCTTCTGTGACCTCCCCACTCCAGCTGCAGACTATACACATCATACAGTAGGTGACTGAAGCATTAAAAATTCTGTGTGCACAGACAGACCAACATCTCTTTATTTAGTCACCTTGCCTATCTTTATATGCCAGATATTTTCCCGTCATGTAACCGTTTAATTTGTCTGCCTTAGAGTATGTATGTGGTGTTGAAATACATCTTTCCTATTTGGTCCATACAAGAAAAACTAAGGTTCCTAATAGGTGATCCAGATGGCATTTATAATGCTTTAGGTTGGACAGCATTGCTTCACTTCCCACTCCCAAATTGTTGTAAAGT
This sequence comes from Trachemys scripta elegans, assembly GCF_013100865.1. Taxonomy (NCBI): domain Eukaryota; kingdom Metazoa; phylum Chordata; order Testudines; family Emydidae; genus Trachemys; species Trachemys scripta. Next base: position 14,497,476 of record NC_048298.1, on the reverse strand, counting down.
GCTGCTATGTCTCACCTCAGAGCTGGCTGCATTTCTGTGGTGAATAAAGCAACCTACTGGTTCAATAGTTCATAGGGCACTTTGGGGGCAAAAGCACCACATAAGCATAAGATTTTTATCATGCCTCCAGAACAATGCCGCCAGTAATAGCTAGGCAGGTGACAAACTGAGACAATTTATCAATCAACTTAATTATCTTCACTAATAATCAAAACAACTCAGCACCTACAAATTGTGCACAGTTGGTCTATGCAAAAATATGTGAATGTTTATCATCCCATCCTCCCTCATGTTCAGAGCTTGTTCGTTTGCTTGCTTCGTCCACCTGTTACATCTCCTCTTAATCTAAGACATCAAAATCTGTGGGGCCTGCTTTTTTACTAATTGTACAGAACCTAGCGCAACAGAACCCTGCCCTGGTTGAGACTTCTTGGCACTAGAGTAATACAAAAAATAAATAAGAATGAAAAACCCATCCTCATAAAAAAAATCTTCTGAGCCAAGTTTAGCCCTGGCATAATCTGGTGCAACTCCAGTGATACTATACTGATGGAGATGGATATTTCATTGATACTGATGGAGATGTGTTTGTTTACCCAAGAGTTGAATCTGGCCCTCAGTCTTCACCATCATTAAATGCAGTGACTTTGAATAATTTTGTATGCCCCCATCCCCACTGCTGTCTAGTTACCCCAAGGTAGATAGTTTAACATCCCTATTAAAGAGATTAAGAGAATATGTAGCTTCTAGAAGTTGTTGTAACACAAGACCTGCAGTAAGATAGTCTTTTAAAGGTTTGTGTAACGGGTCGTTCAACTCACCACCTCGGCACCTCCTGCTGATCATCCTGGGAATTAGCTCGGGGTTGCCAGTGCATCCTCCTCAGGTGGTATCTCACCTGTCATCACTTCTGTCTCCACCTCCAAGACCACATCGTCCTCCTCTGGACATAGCCCTCCAGCCATGTCCCAGAGGGTTCTTCCCCGCCTCTGGGGGACCAACAATCCTCAGTCCTACCACATGCCTCAGTGTGAAATTGCAGTCCAGGTTCTAGCCACTCATCTCAGTGGCAAATTGCAGTTCATATACTAGCCACATCTCTCAGTGGCAAGTGGGGGCAAAGGCAGGGGGCAGGAGTTACCCGGGACCACCCGCTACTCTAGGCCCCAACCCAGGGACCATCAGACGGCAGCCATGTACTGCCCCTCCTCCAACTCTGCTGTCTCCTTCCCTGGGCCACTTCCCCACAGCCCCAGCACCTCCTCTGCCCTTGTATCCAGGCCTCAGTTTGGCAGCCATCAGCCTGGAGCTTTCTCATACTCTGCTGACCCTGCCCAGCACTGCTCTGTCCATGGTCTTCTAGCCCTCTAAGCAGCCAGTCCTCCTCCCTTGAACTCCAGAGAATGACTGCCCTCTGCTCTGCTGAGCAGCCCCTTCTTATATGGGCAAACCTGGCCCTGATTGGCTCCTCCAGTAAACCTTCCCCTAATTGGCTGGCACAATAAGCCTTTTCTTTATTGGCTGCCTCCTGCGCAGCCTCCCCAAGGTTGCTTTAACCCCTTGCATACCAGTGAGGGGCAGCCAACCCATTACAGTCTGCCATGGCCATTGTGCGTTCAACAGATATGGATGCTAGTTGCAAGATGCCTGGCTTTTCACACCAGCGCTTCCTAATTTCCATGCAGCCAGCGCCCTCAGGCCTTGTCTACGCTACAGAGGCTTTGCTAATACAGCGACCCCAGTATAGCTATGCCAGCAAAGCCCCCCAGTGTGTGGACACAGCCTATGTCAACAGAAGGAGTTCTGCTGTTATAGTAACATCATCTCCCCAAATGACATTAGTTCTGCCGACAGAAAAACTCTTCTGTTGATGTAGCTACATCTATGTGGGGGTAGTGGGTTGCCGGCATAGGGCTTTACTGGCTATATCAGTGATGGGGAGTGATTTTTTCATACCCCCCACCAACAGACCTAAGCTGACAAAACTTAGTACTGCTGACCTGGCCTTAGTTTCAGTCAGTGATGATGACCACAACACACTTCCATTTCTAGGTCATTCTGTTTTTATTCCTTCCTTGAAATGTTGTTAATTCGGGGGGAGAGGGGAATCGTTAAACCAATCCTAGTGAAAGACGAGTGAAGTACTGTAAAACAAAACTTTAGTGGTGTCAAGTTCACACAGCATCTTTCAATCTCAGGCCATGTCTACACTACAAAATTATGTTGATCTAATTTATGTTGGCATATGGCCACTGCAGTTATTATATTGCTTGTGTGCGTGCAAACGTGACTCCTTGTGTCAGTGGTGTGCATCCTCACCAGGAGCACTTGACTTGTATCTATTGTATTGCCAGTGTGGGACATTGTGGGATGGCTCCTGAAAGCCAGGAACAGTCTATGTAAGCAATGCAGTGTAGATTACTAATTACATCGACCCTGACTCTACGCCGCTCAGGGAGGTGGTGTTTTCTAAATTGGCGTAAAGAGGTACTTACGTTAGTGGGAGCCAAATTTAAGTGGAGCCATTGCTGCAGCTAGGTCAATGCAAGGCAGCTTATGTTAACCTAACCGTGTAGTGTAGACCAGGCCTCAGAAGATATACATAGGCCAAAGGACACTGACAAATAGTTTTAGGCACAACAGGGCCTTGTTGGGTTTTGTAATAATAATAATAATAATAAAAAATAATAAGTATGAGGAAAAAATAACAGAGTTAGAAAAGTTTATGTGAATTAAAAATAAAATGGATGGAAAGGTTTTATTGTATGTTTTATAGAGTATAAATTATATAGAGTCTTAAATATGAATTAAAATTGTACTAGGGCATAAATCTGAAATGAAAATGACTATTAAAAAGGAAACATTAGCAGTCTAATTTCAGTATCCAAGCTGAGTGAAATGCAAAAAGTCAAGAAACCGCATATAATGTAAACTAGATTATAAAAATCCTTTCAGTTATCATCAAAGGTGCTTTTAGTAACAGAGGGAAAGGTTTTATCCTTACTCAAAATGTGATTTTTATCTTGACAATGCCCCTTTAAGTGTAGTTCAGAAGCAATCAACCTAACACATGCATCCCATGCCCTATACTATACCTTCCTTTATTGCTCTGGGGATGGGGCAGGATAGGGAGGTACCCTGGTACATTCATCATCCCTGCCCCATCCCTTATGGGAATCCATGCAAAAGGCTGTATTACCCGGTCCATGCTGTGGACCTCCACTTTAGGTGGTCAGCCACACTGGAAGAGAACTTGGAAATGTAGCTCCAAGGTGGGCCTTCAAAAGGCCTGGGCTCAGGATGGAGGCGAGAGAGATGGGAGTTAGGCACTAAACGGCACTTATACCTTTGTACCGCAGCATGAAAACAAAGTGCTGGCAGCAGGGGTGGCTCTAGGCACCAGCAAAGCAAGCACGTGCTTGGGGCAGCCCATTTGCAGGGGCGGCAGGGATCCAGCATGGGAGCTGAGAACCACCGGGGGGGCCTGGGAGCTGTAGTTCCTTGGTTAGCTCCCTGCCTATAGAGTCAGCCCTGGAGCAGGGAAAGAACTACATTTCCCAGCATTCCCTTGGCCACTACCAACAGGAAAGAGGGGGAGGGAGGGAGGTAGCTGAGATCTCATGCTGCAGCCTGCTATGAGTGGAGAGCTGCACTGTGAGTAGGGATACCATATGTTAACATTCAAAAAATAGGACACTCCACAGGGAGGGAGGGTAGCCCTACCCTGCCACCATTCACCCCCTCTGACTGCCCCCACAGAAACCCCAACCCATCCAACCCCCCCCTGCACCCTGTCCCCTGATCACCCCTCCCGGGACCCCTGCCCCTAACTGCCTCCCAGGACCCCACCCCCTATCTAAGCCTCCCTTCTCCTTGTCCCCAGCTGCTCCCTCCTGAGACTGCCCCAACTTCCTCCCTAGGACCCTACCCCCTACCCGTCCCTTGACAAATCCCCGGGATTCCCATGCCTATCCAACCGCTGTCTGTCCCCTGACTGCCCCCCAACCCATCTAACCCCCCCTTCTCCCTGCCCCTGACTGCCCCCCCGAACCTCCGCCCCATCCAACCCCCTTACCGTGCCACTCAGACTAGCATGTCTGGCTCCGCGCAGCACCAGACACACTGCTACATACATGCTGCAGTGCCCCCCCACGGAGCCACAGCCCCCTTCCCCCCCCACCAGCACCTGCCTTCCAGATTTAAACACCTCAAAATTCAGGCGTGCTCAAGCTCAGTTTGGGCAGCTGTTACTTCATTTCTCCCAAATCAAATATACTGATCCATTGTAACTTCCTGTAGAAAAAGTAGGATAAAATTGAGCAAGAAATGCTTCCCAGTAGTTATTAGGACTGGAATTGCTATTTTCAACAGCCATTGCCTTTTGTTTGTTTGTCTGTTTAAAAGGAAGACAGTGATATTGCATTGGCAAATTCCCCATAGAAAGAAAGAGTGGAAGAAAAGAATAATAAGGGCACCTAAACTTTTCCTCATTTATGTAGGACAGTCTTATAATATGTATCCAGATATCCTCCAATCACACAAGCTGAAAATTGTTCCACTTTACTGCAGTTCTGTAACCATATGGGAACCAATCCTGTCTGTGTTCTGTGCACATCTAAAATTCATGCTGAATGACCTGCCGTGGGAGCGAGTTACCAGTGACCCAGGGCTGCGGCGGAAGGAGGATGCAGGTGGGGGCGGGGGGGAGAGAGCCCAGGGCTGGGGCGGCAGGAGGTGTGTGTGGGGGGGCAATGGTGGGGGAGGAATGAGGGAGCCCAGAGCTGGGGCGGCAGGGGGGGTGCAGGGGGTGGGGGAGAGCCCAGGGCTGGGGGGGCAGGGGGTGCAGCGAGGAGCCCAGGGCGGGGGGGGGGGGGGGGGGGGGCAGCCAAGAGCCGGCCCTGGCTGGCAGGGTGCTAAATCATCATAATGACCTGAACTCGGAGGTTAATAACAACACAGAAAGTGTTATTTTACTGGAAATTACCAGTCAAGACAACACTAGGAATACAGGTCTCAACAAACAGGTATGCAAGACCTCACCTACCCTCAGGGCTAAACCTATGGGAATGTCTCCCGCCCAACCCCATACATTAAAATCCTTAACATGAATGGTTCTCAGGCTACAGCACCGGGGAAGCTGCCAAACAACTGGAAGGCTATTTTAAATCTAAAAAGCAATAGGTATTCCTTGCCTCAGCTCTCACGGGATGCTCAGCCCCTTGCAGGGTCAGATCCGTACAGTGTAATGTGACCATGTTACAAATGTTAATACACGCAAAAGGAAGAAGAGTGCTTTAATCACCAGCCCAAACGGAGACTCCAGAGATGTAGGTTCAGTTCCCAGGTTTGCCACTGCAGTCCTATTGGACCTTGGGCAAGTCATTGGTGGGCAACAGATAGCAACTGGGCACCTAAGTCCCAGCTGAGCCGTGGAAAATCAGCTTAATCTCTCTGGGCCTGAATTTTAAAGGCATTTAGGCGCCTAACTCCCATTGACATTAATGAGAAATAGATGTCTAAATACCTTTCAAAGTCTGGCCCTCCACATCACCTCTGTAAGATGAAAATACTTCCTTCCTCCCACTCTTTGTCTTTCCAATTAATTTAGATTGTCATCTCCTCGGGGGGAGGGACTGTCTTTTGGTTTGATATCGGTACAGCGCCTTGCCCAGTGGGCCCCCCCAATACCTGACTGAGTTCAACTGCGATACAAATAATAGGAAAACTGATAAACATGGAGACAATAGTGCTCCCCTGCCCCAGTCTCAGCAGAGGGGCCATGGGCTGAACAGGACCTGGAATCTGTAGTGTTGTCTCTTCCGTAGAAGTGCTCCTTGCAGCTCAGGGTTCAAAGCATAGTGGGAAGGCAGTGTTGGGGACCCCATCAGCAGTGTTGTACCTATATGATGGACAGAGGGGGCTCTCAGGTTGTCAGGCTAGCTCCTTTCATCAGCACTAAAGCCACTCAAACCCAGCTGTACTGTCCAAAGCAAATCACCGTTTATTCATAAGAACTCAGAAAGGCTGGGAACTTGAAGACAAAGATGAGGATTTTAACATTGGATGTCTCCGATATTTACTACAAACAAGTACCCACCCAGAATCCAAACACCCCACCAGAAATGAAGGTTGTGCTTTCAAATTAATGGGCTCTTTGTTGTAGATACGTTTTTCAAGAAGTCCATCGTTGAGGTTAAGAACATGGTTCAAAAAATAAGAGCAAGTTGTGGAGTTTTTGCCCTTTCAAACACCCCCTACCCCCCCCCCAAATCCAACAACCCCTCTTCCCCAAAACAAAACAGTCCTGCCTGCTGAGTCAGTGCATTCTGGTGAAGCAGCTGGCACGTTGGCAACTGGGAAGTAAGTTTTGTCACAATTTGTAACCAGAGATCGCATTTTCCAGAGAGAGTGCAGGCAGCAGGAATCCTCGGCCTTTTCGCAGCCTGCAATAGGAATGTCAGCAACACATCCTAGCAAGCACAACACGTGCCTGGGAAAACAGCGCTTTGGTCAATGCTGCCTGCATCAGGCTCCTTAAGTTATCACTCAGGCAGCTTGTTGTCACTACAGAGGGGGGTTAGCCCCAACTATCAACTTTAGGAGAATTTTAAAACTTTATCACACATGGAACCTGAATTTAGGTTCAACCTCTCTGCCCCAGCTTCTAGGACAGGGATGAAAGCTTGGGGTTTTTTGTTTGTTTTTTGCAACTGAAATAGTGAGAGACACCGCCACCCCTTTTTTAAGAAAAATGAATGCTGGTCAACAGATGAAAAGGCTAGCCTTGCTCCTGGGCTAGTTCTTCATGACTCATGCTTTGAGGAAAGTGAATGCTTCACGTTGCTCTTCAGTAATCTGCTGATGGCTGGAAGCGAAGACAGCAGTCACAGGAAAACCATCAGGCATCCGACTATCAAAGCTGATGTGGGCTTCTTGCACTTGGAGGGTCACCACAGTAAAGGGCCTTAACTCTTCCCTGACAAACACGTACATCTGCGCCTAGGAGTCAGTGACAGGCATCCGAATAGCAAGGATAACCATCAAACTCCCCTCCCATGCACACAAACACACCCAGTCCCCAGCCAGCCTCTCCGTCGGTACTTTACATGAGTTTCCATAACCCTCCCACCTGCCAAAACCCTCCTTCGCTCCCTGCATCAGTGATAAGCAAGCGGTCACGGTTTCCTCTCACTAACTCCTGCTGACAGGGGCTGATACGCTGAGGAGGCAGCAGGCTCAGGCCCACCCATGGCAGGAGGCAGCACTTCAAATCTATAAACGATCCCACTGATGGGCTCAAAGGAGTCCCCCATCCAGCCCTCTTCAGCCAAGGCAGGGGGTAACATTTTGTGGGTGATCTGCATCATGTCTTATTTACCCTGGGGCACAGAGAGAGCCCTTCTCCTTGCTGGGCAGACTGACGGGGCTCAGTAAATATATCCTGTATAGAATTAAAAGAGACAGAGCGAGGTTTGGCTCCCAAGTCTTTCTAGAAAGAGTGAATCAGTTCTTTCTGTGGTTAAACAAATAAGGAGCCAGAGATCAGTGTCTGGGGCTGGCTAAGGTTTCACGAAGCACCTAAGCAACATGCTGGTCAGATTTGTTGCTTCTCCTGGTCTCGGTGATTTATGGCATGGATGGCAACTGGAGATAAATGCTGGGATGCAACAAGATCTGCTGTAGGGTAAGATACAGCATGTGCAGTGCTTAATTTGTAATGAAAGAGGGGCCAGGGCTCAAGCAATTAAGTGCTGGGACTCAAGCAATTTTTTTTACTTTCGTAACTGATGCAGCAAGTCCAGAGGTGCCGGCCCGGCACAAATTAAGCACTGAGCACGTGCAAAGGGAGCGGCCAATCCCTGCAGCTACCTATCTGTAGCATTTGCACCACATTCCCAGAGAGCATAGATGTCATTTGTTCCATCAGGCACTCCAGCTGCTGTTGGTGCGATCTTGGTTTTGGAACTCTGTTTTTGGGAAGAAAAAAAAATTCTGGACTGTGCATGCTGCTTAAGGGAGAGGCTGAAATCTCAGCCAGAGCAGTTACTTATATATGCTCCCTTTGAGCAGTGAGGATATCAGGGAAGTAACCGTCTCATCACTGAGGGGGCCTTCTTTTTAAAGCTAGGAATTACTGCGGGGGAGTAATTTAAAAAAAAAAAAAATGAACCCCATAGTAACAACAGAATGCAATAACAACAAACATCCGTCGACATCGTGCCAACGAACAAGGTGAGTAGGGATGGAAATTTTTGGCCCAGGACACCATGGCAATCCTCCCCCAACTCTTAGAAAGAGTACCAGAGTAGCTTTATTATCCACGGAGAGCGGAGGAAACCTTGTTTCATAGGTTTTAAGGCCAGCAAGGACCATTATGATTAGGGGTCTACTAAATTCGCGGCCGTGAAAAACACATTACGGACCGGGAAATCTGGACTCCCCCATTAAATCTGGTCTTTTGTGTACTTTTACCCTACACGATAGGGTAAAGTAAAGTATACAAAAATACACAGCGTTTCTCAAACTGGGGGTCCCAACCCAAAAGCCTATTGTAGGGCAGGTGCGGTATTATCACCCTTACTTCTGTGCTGCCTTCAAAGCTGGGTGGCCAGAGAGTGGCAGCTGCTGGCTGGGCACCCAGCTCTGAAAGCAGCACCACTGCCAGCAGCAGCACAGAAGTAAGGGTGGCCTGGAATATACAACTGTATGAACACATCTGCAAAATTTTGCTTTTTATGCCCTGACCAACCCGCAAAAGATGTGTGATTTTGTTGCAATTTAAGTAGACCCCTAATTATGATCATCTAATCTGAACTTGTGCATAACACAGGCTGAAACTACTGGTTGAAGGGAAACATATCTTCTAGAAAGACATCCAGGCTGGATTTAAAGACTTCAAGTGATGGAGAATCCACCACATTTGAAAAATCTTGTAAGTAAGTTCATTGTGTGTGGTTCTATCTGGAACTCAATTTATGTCTCTCAAATAGATGAAGGGCTGAGTTGGCACTGCTGGGGTTTGAACTTGTGGCTAACCTACTTGATCTCTTCTATGCCAACCTAATCATTTGTATACTGTTCATAATGTATAAATGCTACCATTGTGTCCCATTGCCTTGGACAGCAGAGCGATCACTGTTCATTATGCCGTTACTACAAAGCATCTTTGATTCAGCCATAGGAGAGCAGAGTCCAATGCTTCAGCCATTCAGAAATCAGCTTATGTATGAAGTACAGTTTTTATAAATAAATGTAATGTGTGTGCACATGCTATAAAAGTGCTCATTCTTGCAATCGCATTAGCAAAAGCAGTGTTGTTTGATACAATGCTGGTTGTTATTGGCTTGAATACATTTTGTTAAGCCTGTGGATGGAGTGAGGCTTAAAGGCAGGATACATTTGTAAGACAAAATATTTCAGACCAATACTTGGACAAATGAATCTCTGATTCCACAACAATAGACTCTCTGGGCTAAATCCTGAGAGGTGCTAGGAACCTGCAACTGAGGAATTTCCCATGTCTATGCTACACCTCTACCCTGATATAATGCTGTCCTCGGGAGCCAAAAAAAAATCTTACCGCGTTATATCGAACTTGCTTTGATCCGCCGGAGTGCACAGCCCCACCCCCCTAGAGCACTGCTTTACCGTGTTATATCCGAATTGGTGTTATAGCGGGTTGTGTAATATTGGGGTAGAGGAGTACCTGTCCTTACCTGGGTCCTGGAGTAGATTTGACTTCAGGCCACCCTTGAACTTTGCTAGTTAAAGAAACTATGGAACAGAGAGAGACTCCTAGCAGAAGTCATCTCAAGAAGAACAGATTGTTCTGAAGTGTTAGTGGCTAGAGGTAAACACAATACCAGCAGAGCCCAAAAGTGTAATTCGTAAGCTGTTCTAAGCAATGTGTAGTGCTGCAGCCTCAGTCTGGGGTCACTTGGCAGCATCGCTCAGTTCCATTAGAATTAGGGTGACCAGATCAGCAGTCCAAAATATCAGGACCGGGGGGGGGGCGGCAGAGCAAAAAAAATTAGAATGCATTGTAACTAAGTATTCCTTTCAGAAGGGGTATCTTATCTGTTTGGTTTTAGAGGCTCTGTGGGACTGGTAAGCTCTCCACTTGATTGGCCGTGTTCGTGTCAGTGCTGGCATTCAGTAACAGCTTCCAAGACAGTTTTGCTCTTTCCTCTCTAGTCTCCTCTCCTCATTCCACTATCCTCCCATGAGCCACATTCGATTCTTTCACAGCCTACTGGGGGGTCGGCATCCCGCTCAGCACACCTCAGGACCGATTGAGCTGCTTTCTGGTTGGTGGACATTCCCGAAACCGCCCTCCTTAGTCTTAGGGAGTAGGGGAGGAGCCTATGCCAACTCAAATATAGACACCGAAGTGTGCTGCTGAAGCCTGAAAAAGGCTTCAGATTCCTTCACTTTGGCACATCTGCCTCTTTCCCTCTAGCCCTCTGCAGAACTCATCCTTCTGCTGGAAGCGTGCAGGACGGCTCTCTTTAGTGACTTACTGTGCAGGATCGTGATGCAGGAGACTTCAGTGGCCTGTTAACTGAATCTGATGGGCAGGAAAGAGCATTTTACGTAGCTGGGTTTCAGCCCTTCTTAAAAACTTAGCTCACAGAACGTACGTGGTCACATGTTTCATGTTTTATACCTGAAGTAGCTTTCCAGGCACAAGGAAACTGAGCCTGCTGGCAGAAGATGCCGAATGAATGAGGCCACAGAACCTGCCCAGAAGCAAAATCCAGTTCTCTGTGGCTTTCAGAGGTGAGAGTGGTAATGAGTGATCCCATTTACACTAGTGTAATTCTACAGGACCTAAATGGGATCACTCCACATTTATACAAGTATAAAACTGGGCAAAATGTGCCCCAAAACCGGTCTATATTAGTGGAAAGCTCAACACATTTGGAAACCACTTTTAACGGAGGCCCCGTCTATGCTACAACTGGGTTTTTCTAACCATCTGGCAACGCAGTGGTGATTTCCAAGCTCATTGTGTCTCAGTGATTTCCAGATCAACTGTGCTTTGTGCACAAGTAGAGAGGATTGTTTTCTAACTGATAATCATGCAAATGGAACCAGGGATCAAAATGTCAAGCTGGTTTCGGTCTAGTACATGCCTCAACAGCAGCAATAAGAAGCTCCTCAGGACCAGTTCTGGCCTAGGTCTTGTGCAACCACACTGTCTTCAGTAGATTTACATAGGGTTCGCTGGAATTTAGTAAACAATCCTGTCGATGCACAAGGAGGAATAAAATCCAGCTCATGTACAAATGTATTGGCTGACAGCCTAGCAGAAGTTGAAGATATTCCGATACGAGTGACACCTTATAAGAAGATAGTGCAGATGGATAGATTAATAGTAATCAAAGCTTATTTTTGTCACTAACGTCAGTCAGGGATTCTGATACACAGTGTACAGGTCTTGGGTAACAAGGTGCCATTCTGACAGTCGTTTCTCACATTAGAACCATACTTCTATATAGGAATTGCCAGACTGGGTCAGACCCAAGGTCAATCTAGTCCAGTACCTGTCTCCAGCAGAGGCCAGCACTGGATGCTTCAGAAGAAGGTGCAAGAAACCTCACAAGAGGTTGAGATAGGATAATCTGCCCGCCGTGAAAGTCATGTAGTAATCCCTAATAGCTAGGGATTGTTTTAAAAAAACTGCAAGTGAAAGCTGTAAACTTGATTTAAGATTATTCTTACATGTTCAGGTTGAAGCTTCACAGGGGACTGGGAAACATGAAAGCCAAGAATTACTGGCTGTTTTCAAATAGCTTGTGGATATAGCTTGCAATATGCATTATTGGAAAAACAAAGTCTTTCTCTGACCAGCATTTGGCCCTTTGTTTTGGGGTTACCATTCTCCTTGGCATGCATTTATAAAGCCGCTCTGGTGGGAGTGTGGACACTGCGAACGGTTCCGTCCCTCGGAAAGTCTTACAGACGAGACCCAAAACGGACTGAAGCAAAGTAGCCAGCTGCAAGTGGAAGCTGCTGCAATGTTATCCCGCAGAGGTTTTTGATGGCTGGTGGATTTCCGAAGCATTACATTACATGTCCACCCACCACCCCCTGGGTTGCAGAAAAACATTACAAAACAAGATGGAAAAGATAATGAATAATGACATGCTGTTATACACTATCTCTGCAAGAATTCACATGTTTATTTAGATTTCAGTCTTATTAAATTCCACACCAAAGGAAGCCTATCCAAAACTCTGGGAGCCCTCAATGCCTATTTAAGAAACAGAAGATGATTGGAGATACAAAGTAAAATTTAATCAAAGAAACAGTATTCCTTTCTCTCCCCCCCCCCCCCCCCCCGCAACATTTGATGGCCTGTCGTGACCAGCGCAGCTTAAAACTCCAATCACACTATTAAAATTTAAGAGGAATATTTTCCTAGAGAGAATGGAAAGAAACAAAATGCTCTAGAAGGGACTTCACTTCCTCCAGTCACTACTGTACTTTGGAGTTTATTGGTAAGATGTACAGATTTACTAACATGATGCATTAGGAACTTAAATTCTTTGTTTCTCTAAACTCTGCCCTGAAACCATGCCTGGGTTCCAATTTTTGTTAGCACTAGTTTTCATTTTTAAAATTGATTTTTATAATCTTGTTATGACAACCACATACATGGGAGGTGAAACCTTAAACAAAGGCTGAAACAAGGAAAAACCATACAGTGAGCCTATCCAGAGATACAACAGCACTGTTGAATCATTACAGGAGAATGACTGTAGTAGTTTTGGGCTGAGGTTCAGCCCTCAGCGGGGCTGTGGGGTATCCCACTGCCTTGCTCTGGTCCGGCGGCAGTCTGGGACAGCAGACACACAGTTAGGGGCTCAGGCCTGTAAGCAGGAGCTGGGTCAGTTCGTAGCAGCCTAGGCCCTAGGTCAGGGCCGGGCAGTAAGCAAATAGTCAGAAACCCAGGCCTTTAAGCAGGGGCTGGGTCAGGGTTTGTAGCAGGTCCCAGCCTCTCTAGGCCAGGGAAAAGGGGGAGTCTGCCACCCAAGGAGTGGGTGGCAGGGGGGGACACAGGCCCTCCCACTCCACTGCGTCCCAGCCCGGGGGCCTAGCAGCAACGGAAACTCGCTGCTGTCAGTGGGGATCCTGGCCGCAACACACTGACATCGGCTCTGGCAGTGCAGCAGCCAGACTGGGGTCAGCTGCCCCCGGGCTACTTCCACACTCCCCCTCGTATGGTACCTAGTGTCCTCTGTGCTCTCCACCAGCATCGGCTCCTCAGGGTAGCTGGCACGGGGCAGGCTCGGCCAGTCCTCCTCGGGGTAGCTGGCACGGGGCAGGCTCGGCCAGTCCTCCTCGGGGTAGCTGGCACGGGGCAGGCTCGGCAGGCCTGGCAAGTCAGCAGGCCGGTCGCAGCCTGCGGCTGTCTCCCAAGCAGGAGCTCGGCCAGAGACGTCTGCTCTCTCCGCCGGCGTGGGCTCCACTGAGCGCTGCAGGCGGGCTTTTATACTTCTGGGTCGGCACCCTGACCTCTGAGGGACGGGCGCCAGACCCGGTGGCTCCACCCATGTTGGTATTACGGGAGGTTCGGCCCTCAGTGGGTCTGTGGGGTATCCCACCGCCTCGCTACAATGACACAGAGTGATGTGGCCATGTGATAGTATTTGATACATTACAAACAAGTTACTTAAATATTTGATACTATCTTTAAAAAACTTTATCAGTCCATTCCTCAGCTTTACAGTTCTACTCAGACTCTCTCATCCTGGAGGATTCCAAACTGCTCTGCAAATTATGTCAGCATTTCCTGTCATTGTCCTGCTGAAGTCAGTGGGAATTTTGCCTGAGTAAGGACTGCAGGAGTGAGGAAATTTAGTGCTCCTGAATGTATAAAATGCAGCAATCAACTGATGCATTGCACATTGTGCAACAATGGGGTTGGATTGGGGGAGGAGAAAATTTTTGACCAAGGGCAAATGTCTACTCTTAAGAATAAGGCCATGGGCGCTTTAATGTCCACATGGAGAGGACATGATCTTACTTTTTAAGGTCTCATCTAAAAGACCCATATGTAATAAACTACATAAAATCTGGGGGAAAGTGGCGGGGTTAAACTTTGGAAGGGCAGAGTCCAAACTTGCCAGGATTTGACCTTATGGTTCCAGGCAATATAGGCACATCAAGTGTGAGATTTAGATCATTGTGCCATCCTCTTCTGTCTCTAGTAGAAAGAACAAGAGGCGGGCTTGAACCAAAACCTGAACTTCAGAAGAGTTAAAAAAAATAATAATCAAACCCTGCGTCTGAGTATAGATTTTACAAATGGCAGAACCCAATGGGCTGAATTCAAATTCCAGATCTGAAACAGAGCAGAAACAGGCCAGATTGCCTTCTTAAGTTCAACTAAATGCCACTGATGACCTAGACCAGTGGTTTTCAAGCTGTGGTCCATGGGGGTCTGCAGACTATGTCTAAGATTTCCAACGGGCTCCACACCTCCATTCGAAATTTTTTAGGGATCCACAAATGAAAAAAGGTTGAATACCACTGACCTAGGTTAACCTCTTGTAGAGCTCATTAAGGTGATGTTGATAGCTAATGTTATTAAGATCTGAAATAGTTTGTTCTTGTATTCAGAGAAGACTGAGGGGTAGAAGATTTTAGGAGAAAACTGCAAGATGAGGAGGAGCTTCCGAAAGCGACCATCCAGTTGTGGGGTGTTCCAGCAACAGAATGTTTGGGGAATTTACATGTGCCTTCATAGTGCAAGTGGCTTCCTGGCTTTGGTTTAGAGCTCATGTTTCCTTTCTACTCTTCCCTCAGCTCATGTGTTCTTCGGTCCAGAAAGCCCTATTTGAGGAAGAGGATCAAGTGAAGAAACTGCAGCAGAAGGTGGCAACCTTGGAGAAACGCAACAAGCAGCTCCGAGACCGGGTGAAGAAAGTCAAGAGGTCCCTCCGGCAAGCCAGAAAGAACAACAGGCACATGGAACAGATAAACCGAAAGCTCAGTGAGAAGCTCTCCTCTGCAGGAGGTCAAATCCCACATATTAACTCTTTAAAGCAAGAGAATTCTCATGCTACCTACCTTAAAGTATAATGCAAGGTTTAGGGCACAAGCCAATGATATTGGTGACTTAGGGCCTGATCTCATGCTCCTTACACAGCCAAATACTCCAGTGGGAGTTTTGCCTGCATTAGAGTGCAGGATCTGGTCCTCACACCTTGTCTACACTGGCATTTGAACCATGTATGAAAAACAAATTGGAACTGTTTATATACAGTACTAGATAAGCAGGATCCACACTAAATTTGGGTGGATACTGTAGACTGGACCAAGCTGTCTGAAGAGTGCGTCCAAAGAGTCTGTTTGAGCCTTACGTGGATCGCAGCATCAATACACTTTGGCCCCATTTTCACTGCCCAGCCTGGCAATATTTGAAACCAGGTTACCTGGACCTGTGTCTAGGATTGGATCCAGCTCTCAGTCAATGAGCGAGTTTGCACTGACTTCCAATGGGAGCTGAATCAGGACCATAAAAAAAGATTTCAGATCCAGTTTTCAAGCGGGCTTCAATTTTCAGGGTAGACAAGGTCTCCTGTCTTGGAATCACTGTTTTAAGACATGGAGGTTGCTGGGCAACCTCATTTACCTAGTTTAGATACTGTAGAGATCACATCAATATCAACAGGGCATTAAAATTAAGGTAGTTTATATGTGTATATATTTTTAAATCCTATAGAAAATATTTTTTATTACACATTTGATATAGTCTAATTTCTTAAAGTATGAAATAAATCCTGTTTCTTGGAGGCAGTCATCCCTTAAAATATATTTCCCCAACATTCCTCCTTAGGCACTGCCAAAAGAGATTAGAAACTGAATTATTAAAACGGCTTAAGTTAAGGCAGCAATCTCATTGGTTGACAAGGATGCCAACCTTGTGTATATACACATCAGTTCATGGCTTGGAATTGGTTAGCCAAATCACCGCTCTTCGTATCAATACGCCATGGAAGAGTAATAAAAAAAAAAATAAAGGAAAGCGTTCGGTGTGTTTCCCCTTTTTGTTTTTTAATATTTATTTTATAATCAATTTACGTGACCTGAATACAAATACACTTAATATTTGCAACTTTAGGACAGAGGCAGACAGACTTTGCCCAACCAAGGGCAACACTGACAATTTGCCAGGGCTACACCTGACTTGCATAAAAATGACCAGATAGCAGCTTATCCTTATTCCAGAAATGTGGGCCATGGAGGTATAGGTCCCTGCATGCAATGCTTGATCTGAACCCCCAAACCTTACTAGACTATCCAGATCATGGCAGAACATTGCATGCTGGGACATGTAGTCTCCACAGGCTGCACCTCTGTACTGAAGAGAAGAGCAACCACAGGCTGCATTGGGCTCATGCACCATCCCTGCATTAGGACCTAGAGGGGGCCTGTACTAGCTTTTATACAACCATTTGTATCAAACCAAGCTGAATTTGATACTTAACTGTTGCTTTGGCTTCTAGGAAGCAGCTGAAGCTTAATGATCTTCTAACTCTGCTCCGCTTGGAAACAGAAGCATATATTTTTCTCCTGAAATAATACTGGCATTTCTTAAAAGTCTGACTCTTCTATAAACTGCAGCAGCTTCAAATTGTCTGCCTGTCAAGTCAGCATAATTCAGGTTGAAATAGTACAATTTCTGGAGAACTACTGCAGACCGAAGGTTTTCTTAGCATCCTAAAAACCATCAAAGGATTTTTACTCAGTCAAAAATAAAATCCAGAAGAAAGTATGTAGGTTTTGTGTTGTTCCTATTTTTAAACTGTTTGAATAAAATTAACTGTTTTCTTGGCATTGGTACTAAAATTGTGTTTAATTTTTTTTAAAATAAAAATGTTCCGTGTTAATCACGTATGTTAGTAAGGCTGATAAGATGTTACTAATACAACTAGATTGTCATTTTTAAATGAAAAGGTGATTTTCAATCAAAACAAAATTTTGCACAATATTTTTGTTTTGGTCAAAACTTTGTTAGTCAACAAAAATACTGAAATTTCTTGTTCTGTTTTGTTGGGGAAAAATCCCATTCTTTCATTTTTAAACTTTTTTCCCTCTTTTCTCGTGGGGAAAAAGTACAAAAAAGCAGGAGTGTTTATTTCTCTAGGAAGTTCAAACATTCCTTGTATGTTTGATCAGTTGGTTGAATTTTTCGTTAAAAAAAATTGTGCAAATTGAAATTTGAAAATTCTCACTTTTTTTGGGACCAGCTCTAAAGATGTGGTCTAGCGGCCTGAACACTGCACTAGGAGGCAGAAACTCCTTAGTTTTGATCTTGACTCTGATCCTTGTCCTTCAGAATCATAACTTAGACAAGAGTTTTCAGAAAATTGTGTGTGCACTTTGCACATGCAGACACATGCATACAATTCATGCCTTGTTTTTACATGGTTACTACGGTCACACTTTGAATCACGATAACTAAATGTACCAGTTTAGGTGTGTAATTGTAGCACACATGATTCACAGAAACAACAAGGAGTCTGGTGGCATAGCTATGCATCCGAAGAAGTGAGGTTTTTACTCACGAAAGCTTATGCCCCAATAAATCTGTTAGTCTTTAAGGTGCCACCAGACTCCTTGTTGTTTTTGTAGATACAGACTAACACGGCTACCCCCTGATACATGATTCACAGAGTTAAGATCAGAAGGGACCATTAGATCATCTAGGCTGGGTGGAATTTAATGACCTGCGATATACAGGAGGTAGATTACCCCCAAACTGAGCCCAATAACTCGTGTAAATGACCTTAAACTCTACCTCATTTTCCCATCTGTAAAATGTGGATACTACTACTTACCTATCTGGCCAAATAGTGAGAATTACAAACATTATCTAGACTTACTGAAGTGATACGTATTATTAAGCAGACTACATCTGAGTATGCAGATACTGGGAGATCCACATTTCACAAATACCCACTAGCTTTGTAGTTTGTATTACTTGTGAGATATGTACATGTACTGTATTTAGTAAGGGCTGAAACATGGAGTCCAGTGATGTGTGTATGTCCCTGCATTAAACACAAATGCACTGTCACTATGCTCATGGTCATGCACTGTGGTTGCAAGGGGTACAGTTTGTAATGCATGTAATGATGGAAGTATTGTCCCTTTCCATCTGAGGAAGATACCTGGTGGAAGCACGTAAAGCCAGATTGACGGGTCCTTGCACAGGTACACAACAGTGGTGTAACATTCTGGCTAAGTGTGAGTGTCCATCTCCAGTGGGTGATCCACAGAGGATAAGAGTGTACTACTCCTACCAGTTAAAAGAGATACTCCTTGAGCTCAAGGAGTAAAAGCCGGTACTAAAGGTCGTGGGTTCTTTCCCTGATGGTTGTTAGAGATTGGAAGATTTGAAATCTAATGTGCAACTCCTTGGCTAAGTGTCAGATTATTACATGGGCACAAGGTGCAGGGTACAGGCACAAGTGCAGTTCTTGGTAGTGGCGGTGTGCACACTAGATTTCAAATTCACAGTCTGACAAACCATCAGGGATAGAACCTCAAAAAAGCGATTGTCTGCTGCCGCCACCTGGTTACGGTGGGGAGCTCACCCTCCTAAAAGCTGGAGCAACACCCCTCCTTCTGGGAACACAACAACACCTCAAGAGCAGTGCAAATTCTCCTTGTTTCCAACCAAAGCTCTCACATGTACAATATTTTGTGGGATGTTCTACATTTCAGTCAAATCAGGCTCCCTGTCTCACTAATTTAGGAAGTAATACATAGATGAGAGCACATCTCCCCCCATCAAAATATCCCTTAGCCTAGAGGAAGGTGCACTGGAATAGGATCCAGGAGACCATGAGGTCAAGCCTCACCTTTTCTACTGACTGGTGTTAATAATGTGCACCTTAAACCCCTCTACTGTGGAGCCCCAGTTATAAGCCAGGACCCCATTGTGCTAGGCGCTGTACAAACACAGAACAAAAGGATGATACAGTTGTACCGGGTAACTTCCATTTTTCCGTAACTTAAATTGTATTGGTGTGGGGAACAGCATGAATTGAATTTGGGGGTAGCCTGATCACTCTCTTCCTCCCCCTGACACCGCAGGTAGAGAACTCCCCTCACACACAATACACACACACAATCCTTTAACAGCCAGGGCAGGGACCCCCTCACACCTCCACCCACATCTGTAACAGATTGAAGAACCATTTCATTTGATTCACACAGTGAGGCAAAATCCTTAACAATGGGTTTATGGTTTAAAATACATATAAAATTTATCAGCTGTGGCGTGGTGTGTTTCAAAACCCAGGTGTTACTTATGTCAAGTCTTTGGTCACATGTCAGTGGTTTGTGTCACTCATCAGATTTGAAGGGGAGGCCACCAACAGAGGCCTGTACTTCACAGGCATGGACTGGCCCCTAGATTGTATAGCATGAAAGTTCCCCCAGATTTAGAGAACGTGTCTATTGACAGAGCAGAGCAAACCAAGTGAGCTGGATGTTTCCCTCTCCTAAACCACAAGCATCATCATGATTTAACAACCCCACACAGGTGGCGACGAGCAAATCATGCAGCGAAGGAGGAGGATTTATGGAGGACAGTGTTAGCAGCTCTCTGGATTGCAGCAACAAAGAAATATAGGCAAGACAATGATTCCCATATGTCTGAATATTAATTTGGGGGAACAGCCACGCTTTGTTTCTGCGTTGGTTTATTTAATTTTGTTGGCGTGCGGGTGACAGAATAATTGTGTCTGGAACTAGGGACAACAGTACTGCTTCTGATATCAATTGCACTCCACAGAATAATTCCACTCAGATTAGATTTATCCTGTTGCAATGGAGATCACAATCTGGCCCAGTATTTTTAAGGCTGATCATAGAATCATAGAACTGGAAGGGACCTCGAGAGGTCATCTAGTCCAGTCCCCTGCACTTGTGGCAGGACTAATTATCTAGACCATCCCTGAGAGGTGTTTGTCCAACCTGCTCTTAAAAATCTCCAATGATGGAGATTCCACAACCCCCATAGGCAATTTAGTCCAGTGCTTAACCACCCTGACAGCTAGGAAGTTTTTCTTAATGTCCAACTTAAACCTCCCTTCCTGCAATTTAAGCCCACTGCTTCTTGTCCGATCCTCAGAGGTTAAGAAAAATTGTTTTTCTTTCTCCTCCTTGTAACAACCTTTCACATACTTGAAAACTGTTATGTCCCCTCTCACTCTTCCCTTTTCCAGGCTAAACAAACCCAATTTTTTTTCAATCTTCCCTCAGAGGTCATGTTTTCTAGACCTTTAATCATTTTTGTTGCTCTTCTCTAGACTCTCTCCAATTTGTCCACATCCTTCCTGAAATTCAGTGCCCAGGACTGGACACAATACTCCAGTTGAGGCCTAATCCGAGCGGAAGAATTACTTCTTGTGTCTTGCTTACAACTCTCCTGCTAATACATCCCAGAATGATGGTTGCTTTTTTTGCAACAGCATTACACTGTTGACTCATTTAGCTTGTGGTCCACTATGACCCCCAGATTCCTTTCCAGGTAGTTGTTATTTCCCATTTTGTATGTGTGCAACTGATTGTTCCTTCCTACGTGGAATACTTCGCATTTGTCCTTATTGAATTTCATACTATTTACTTCAGACCATATCTCCAGATCATTTTGAATTTTAATCCTATCCCAATAAAACCCCAATTTCTCATTCACAGAAATATAAAGTCTCCCTGGGCCAGAGCATCCCCCATCACAGCGACAGAGGAGAAAGTTTTACTTTTTGGGATGGAAACACATCCAGAGACCTGAATGAAACAACATGACAGAACATGGATAGCAGATGAAACTGACAAAGCCTGTCAGCTGGTTCCAGCCATAAATCTAAGTAATTGCTATAAATTTCCACTTTCCCCCTATTTAACCACAAATTATTTTAATTTCAGTCACAGTAACTTTGATATTTCACCCAAGCTCAGAGCACTTGCCATACAAAACAGTTTCCAGCATCAGTTTTAGTCTAGGCACATTCATGTTGCCAAAAATGATAAGACAAAGAGCAGCCATGTGGTCCCACGGGAATGAGGCGAGCTGTTATTTACATTACAGTAGCACCTAGAGGCCTCAATCCAGATTGGGCTCTCATTGTGCTAGGCACTGTACAAGCCTTCGTAAGGCACAGCCCCAACCCCAAAGGACTTACAATCTAAATACACAGACAAAGGGAACCAGGAGGCACTAAGAGATGAAATGATTTGCCCAAGGTCACACAGCAGGTTAGTGGCAGAGGTGGGAACAGAGCACAGCTCTCTTGAGTCCCAGTCCAGTGCCCTATCTACCAACCACACTCTCTCTAGTTGAGTTCCTATCCCAGCATTGCCATTGACCTGATGCATGACCTCGGGTAAAATCACTTCACCGCCCTATATCAATTTCTAATGGGCCAAGGTCAATGTACAGCCAGCCTTCACACCTGGGGCCAACGAGAGCATCCCACATGCAGCTGTGGCCAGAGACAGACTGTCACATGCCATGGATGACTGCCCTCTGATAAGATTCGCTGGTGGTTTGAGGGCTCTGCACTTGGCTGATGAGGCTGCCATAAATTGGCTTGGCAAGTGCCTCATCTGATAAGACGATAACTTCCCTATGTCCTCAGTTTTCCCAGCTGTGAAATGGGGATAGTGACACTGAAATTCGGTGACTTGTGTCGTGCAGGCGGTCAGACAAGATGATCGCAATGGTCCATCCGGGCCTGAACATCTATGAATACTTCTCTCAATTCTGTGCTTGCTTTATGCTGCCTACATCCTTTAGATTCTGTGTCTCCAGATGTGTGTACCTCAGCTGTTTATACAAATTGTCTGAGTTCTGGAATCCAGATATCAGAACACCACAGATGCACTAACGAGATAACTGATAAGGCTAGAGCCAGTCGGAATACAGGATTTTTTTCCCCTGCTGAAAATTTTGATGAAAACAAAAATATTTTCATTGCCATGCGGTTTCCCACAGAAAATGCCAACTTTTTGGCCCCAACGTTTGGCTGCACACCAAAATATTGCAGCTAAAGCCTTTCCTGGTTTTGAGCATTCATTCCCCCCTCCTCCAACAGAATATTGAAATTTTTCATGTAAAGCAGAAAAAAAATCCATCAAAAAACAGTTCTGACAGAAAATATTTGACCAGTCCTAGATAAGGCCCTGCCCTGGCCCCATTTCTGTATGGCTAACTCCAGTAGCGAGACCCTATTCCAGAAGCTATTTACTATTGCAATTATGTTCTACTCCAACTGCCATCTTCCGAAATATGTTAGAGGTAGTATCCCCCCAGCACTGTTGTTTTGATTTGAGGACAAAGTGCTGTACAGAATTGCAAGTGTCAGTAATATTATTTATTTCATCACCTTCTCCTGCATCTTCCTCCCACAGGGAAAAAAAAAAAAAAAATCAGAGGTCCTGAATCACACGTCTGGAGATTGTCATGTACATGGTATAAAACTGAGACAGTGCAGTAGGATCCAGCATACAATCAAATGAATGTAAAAATATGCTGACAGGGCAATCTGCTAGAACTGAGCATATGAGCTTTGCTAAGGGCCTGATCCTGTGAGGTACTGAGTGCCCGCAGCTCCCATGGACATAAAGGACCATGTGGGATCAAGCCCTAAGAACTCTTGCATTCTATAGTCTGCTACAGCTACGCTGGGCAGAAGATGTAAGTGAGCAGCACAGCAATTCAGCATGCTTTATTCAAGGGTAATGCTACAGTGGGCTACAGATTAGGGTTAGTTTTCACTGTGGAATAAACAATTACCCACAGCCAATTATATGTCAGCCACAGGCAATTATTCTAGCCCAAGTGTGAATCAAAGGAATTCTTTCTTGGTGGGTTTGAGAGTGAGAATAGGCATTTTTCCACAGGTATATGAAGTAGAGCGGAGGCTGGAGTTTAATAGCTAAGTGTTTCTCTTTTTTTCCATATGCGACACTGCATTCCACACAAGGCTGTAGTGGAACCAAACGAGCATGGCTTAATGGTTACAGATGGGTCTCCTGGGATGTCGTCTTCCTCCAATACTAATTCACTGTGTGAACTTGGGTAAACCACTTAACCTCTCTGCCCTTCAATCTGCCCCCTGGAAAATACGTACCTACATCCCCAGAAGTTCTGTGAGGCTTTCATAGTTCATCTCCGCAAAGGACGTTGAGGTCCTCAGATGAAAAATGATTCTCATCTGCCCCAGGCAGCAACATCTACAAAAATGTCACCATTGTTGTCAGTAGAATCTTGGACAAGCCATAGCGGCCATACAAGTGCCCCATCTTTTGGCATGTGATCTATCTAGAGGCTTTCAGGGGTTTACAATCCTCTTTGTCCCTTGGCTGGTTGGCTCTCTCTCCACATAGAATAAAAGCGCCAATCCTGAGTGCAGCAAAATTGGATTCCTGCCTAGGGGAAATGTGATCCCAAAGCAGCCATTTGTTTCCTCTTGCTTCTTCACTACCAGAAGTCATTAACAGTTAGCAGCAGCAGGCCCAGGAAGAGAGCAGCTAGGCCTAAGATGACTGCAGCTGGCACAGTGAAGAGAATGAGGGTCTAGGCAGCAATGAAGCAGCCACAGCTGGGCTGGGTCAGCTATTTCAGGCCTGCAGGGCTGTAAAATGGCTGTGTAGACATTTGGGATTGGGCTGGAGCCCGAGCTGTGGAACCCCGTGATGGGCGAGGGTCCCTGATCCCTGACTCCAGTCTGAGCGGCTCTCTTTCACCACATCAGCACCCCCAGCAGACAGGTGGGAAGTGACCTCATGCTGCATCTGTTACATGGCTGCTTCTCCCTTTGCTCACCTCCTTGTGAGGATCAATGGGCCTTGATCGGCAGCAATCCTTTTATAGCTCTTGCTGGGGAGGGAAGGTAGTACTGGTTTCCTGCTTGTGGAGTCACGTATTGCTTTCAAAGCCATGCCTTCTTAGGGCTGGAGGGGCATTTTTAATTAATAAGGGATGGTATCATAGAGAGATGTGGTTTCAAGTTGGGTGGAAGAGTCATAAGTGAAATGAGCCTGGTGGCCGTATTCTAATCCCCATGGATGCTTGGAATGCGAACGGAGACATTCATGCATCAGAATCAACTCAGAGTAATTAGAGGAAATAGTACTTGGCACTTGGTTTGCATCCTCAAAGCACTTTACATATGTTAACTGAAATTAACTAGTGATACCCTCAGAGAGGAAGAGAGAGGCTACTGTACCAATCTCATCCACTGCAGAGAATAAGATTACACCGTTTCCCTTTATGTTTAGTGATGCTCTAAGCAATCAGCTTGGCTCATCGTAAAATGGGCAAGTTTGTCCATGGTATAAAGCTACTGACAAAAGTATCATTACATGGTCCCAGGGTGAACGTGGTCCATCATGTTTAGTGTCACCGGAGCTAGCCATACAGAATTATTACCATACCTCCTTATTACCCCATATTCAAAGGCTTTTTCACTCAAGGAGGATTTCAATTCCTGCACACGCTGACATTCCCACATCTACCTGATTCCTATAGAAACAGCAGACAGCGGCAGCCCCAAAGCTCACCTACGTCCTATGAACCATTCCCAAAACAGACTTCTGAAAACAGAGCGATGGCTATATTTTATTTATCATCTTCCTCACTGTGGTAGACAAATGTTTGTCACTGGGAGGAATAGCTCGAGGTCAAATTCCTTTAAAGTACGCTTAACTCAGGTAACTCAAGCTGAGGAAGGAAGGGACCCAGGCATATTTTCAGAAATCTGTAACCATCTTATAATTTCACTAATGCTGCTTTAAATGACCATTTGGAAGTTTGCCCCCTCAGCGAGTCTAGAACTCAGATCTTCTTGTTCTGAAAGTACAAACCTCTACCACTCAAGCTAAAGGAGAATCTCCCTTTAACAGCTATCAGTACAAGACCTATAACAAAGCAGAGAAGTTCTGAGTCCATCCAGTGTAGGGTATGTGTGTGTGTATATCCATACATACAGCCATATGCACACATGGATGCACCTATGTGCACACACAGTTTGTTATAGTATTCTTCCAGAGTTAATGATCACTCTCAAACCCTTTTGAGTTCTTCTAAGCTTTCCTTTCCTGAGGTTCAGAACAGGCTGTCTTGGTGTGTTTTGTTTGGAAGCACAAGGGTGTTAAGAGTTCCGATTAAGCTTTCAATTATCTAAATCCAAGACTAAGTGGAAACTGAGTGGAAAGTTTCCTACTAAGTAAGAGTCTTTGTAAATGCCAAGCCTGTTTCTATGCAGATAATCCCTAGACTGTTTATATGCTGGAGGAGCTGAAAGTCAGATTCACTCAGCATCCCAACCTTCAGTTACACCACAGATCAGTCTGCAGAATGGCTGCCAGACCTGCCTCAAAGAGCTGAGCAGAGGAGGTTTACAGTGGAAGGTGCCCATCACACACTGCATGGTGGGAAGACCTGTCCGGTTCCAGGGTCAGTGATACTCACCATCCTGTGAGTGTAAGAAATATAGCAGCAAGGGCAGAGAAGGAAGGTCTTCTTCATATTAACTCCTCGCACCTTGGCTCTCCTTTTTGCTGAAGCACTAACAAATGTTCTCCAGCTGCAGTCTGGATCTTCAACAATGCACAGGGAGGGAGAGGGACGAGGCAGCAAAGGCTACCGAGCTGCCCAGCCCACCTCACAGTAGCGGAGAGGCACAGTTCCTCTCAGAGCCCCCATACCCTCTCCCTCATGCAGAATGTGCGGTGCCGGCTCATTCGGCTCGGTGAATATGGCCCCTGCCGTGGGCGCCGACTCCATGGGTGTTCCAGGGCTGGAGCACCTATGGGGAAAAATTGGTGGGTGTTCTGCACCCACAGGCAGCTCCCCGCCCCTCCCACACAGCTCACCTCTGCCTCCCCCCGCCTCCCTCCTTGAATATGCTGCTTCTCCCCCTAGCTCCCAGCACTTCTTTGAGTGCGTTGCATTCCCCTTCCTCCCCCCCAGCGCTTGCCGCCGCAAACCAGCTGTTTTGCGGCAGCAAGCGCTGGGGGGGGGAGAAGGGGGAATGCAGCACGCTCAGAGAAGAGATGGGGCAGGGATTTAGGGAAGAAGTCCAATAGGGGCAGGGACTTTGGGGAAGGGGTTGGAATGGGGGCAGGGCATGGGTGGGGCCAGGGGCAGGGAAGGTGCCAGGAAAAGTTGACACCTATGGCCCCTGCAGCACACGCTGGGTATGCGGGAGCTGACCCACTCTTACCTGCTGTCCCAGTGGTGCCCCAAATTTTCGGTTGCCCTACGCATGCACTTTTCCTGCGTGTGCCTAAGGACGGCCCTGTCTCTGGCTGACACGTAACTACCTAATTACCATCCAGGTGAAATGAACTTGACTAATTGACCCTTCAACCCTTTCTCACTCCTGATTGGGAAGGGGCTCATCCCATCACAGGTCCCTTTTCCTCCTCACTGATATCACATCCACCAATATCACAACCCTCTGTGGTAGGGCTCTATACCGCAAAGTTGTGAGACAGTCTCATGAGTGACACAGCGTAGCAATGTTTGACTCACCCCTGCGGCGCCTCCTGCTGGTCGTCTCCAGGAATTAGCTCGTTTCCAGCCTTGGAGCGCCCTCTGCAGGCTGGTGATCTGCCTTGCCACTGGCCCCATGTCCCTCCCAGGACCCGAGTGCCCCTTTCTCTGGGTGCTGCCCCCTGGCAGTACCCCCACAGTTCTGGGTCTTCCCCCTCCCAGGGGAACCCCCACCCACTACCTCCACTTTGCCTCAGTCTTGGCTACTGCCCAGTCTCCATCTAGCCCCCATTCACTGGGGCTGACTGCAGTATAAGCCACTCATCACAGGCAAAGGGGTTTGGACCTGCTGCCTCTACCTACCCATGGGCTGCCCCCTGCAACCCCGTACTTAATAGGCCTTACCAGACCTGCAGCCTCAGGGGTTTCCAGGCCAGAGCTCCCCGGCTCCCTCTAGCCTTCCCCAAGCCCTGCTCTACTTTACGTACCCTCTCAACTTCCAGGCCCTTCTCTTTCTACTGCTAGAGAGAGACTGCAGCCTTTGCCTGCCCTGGCCTTCTTATAAGGCCCGGTCAGTCTGTTTGGGGCGTGGCCCCAGCTGCAGCCATTTCGCCCAATCAGCTGGGGTTTTGCTCCCTTTCCCAGCCCCAGCCCTCTGCAGGGCTTTTCCAACCCCTTCAGGGCTGGAGCGGGTGCTCACCCCACCACACACAGCAAAACCCCTTGCCACTGGGAGCATCACCTCAGCCCTACTGCCCCTTGTGCAGAACTCATGGTGAACTGCCTACGTTGGGGTCTCAGATCGCAGCATGATGCCTTCTCTCTACTGAGCCATCAGTCTGACGAGCAGTTGGGTGACCCAGGACAATAGTTGCTGATTAAAGAACTTCAGATACTTGTGTTTAAACTCAGGAGTTACAAGGACAGAGAAAGGGAGCTTGGCAGGCTGCCCTGCTCTTCCAGGTCACCAATGCGTGCGAGGGCCTGCCCAAAACACTTTCCATTGTATTACTCAGCAGAAAGTTGGAGCCTTTTCCTCCAGTCTTGGCCCCTGAGACTGCTAGCCATTAACATTATGTGGACTGGCAGTACTTGCAAGAACTCAAGACCCGTGGTTACTGCACTCTTTGTCCACACGCTCAACATCATCAGATCCTGCTACTCCTTCAAACACCCATTAGAGTGCCCTGGATTGACAGCTCAGCCCGCTTAGATAGACAGCACGAGACTGCGGGTCTCTGTCGTGTCAGTCCAATGCTCCTGGTTGGGCCTCTCCACTTAAATATAGTGAATCTGCGTCTCCTCTTACTTGCACTGGTGTAAATGAGGGGACCACCACCGAAGCTGGTAGTGACACTGGTGTGAAACTGGTGCAGGTTTTTGGCCCAATCCCTTCTGAAGCTAAACAATTGACTGAGTGTGTCTGTAAAGCAGCCATCTGGCTGCCTTCAGCCTGCACAGCAAAGTTTTCTGTGATCTAGAAAACAACCGACTCAGTGGCCAACTGTAATATCATCTGTGCTGAGTTGCATAAATCCAATTGTATTTCCATTCAAAGCAAAGGAACTGATCAAATGATCACTTTTGTCCAGAGACAATGGCGATTTATCATTATAAAATGGCCTTTGGCTCAGAGCATTGGTAAAGGTATAGATGTATCTACAGGCGATTGAATTCAGCCCAGCTACTGTTGACCTGCAGTTGGCGCTGTCTGATGACAGTTTGGTGGCCTCTGTGAAATGAGGTGGGGATCACAGTCCAGTTCCTAACTGACCACCACATGATTGACTCCTCTTCCTTCTTTCCTGCTGCTTTCATAGGTAACTAGGCTTTTCTCTGCAAGGAAGAGAGCCAAAACCATGTGAGCTGACTGTTTTCTGGAGACCAACTGATAATGAACCCCAGCGGAAGGACACAGACCACAATTTAGGAATGCTGCAGCAGTAAAATACATCGCACTTCCCCTGAACCTTTCACCTGGAGCCTTTAAAGTGCTTTATAAACTTTAATTCATTAAGCCTTTCAACGGCTCTTTTTACTCAAAGACACCAAGAGATCAGTAGCTCACCCAAGTTCACACAGCAAGTCCGTGACAGAGCTGGGTTATAGAACCTGACCCCCAGTCCATGGCACCAGTTTCTAGAACCTTCCAGTGCCCAAATAGCAGGGACAGGATGTGTGAATAAGACCAAAAAGGAGAGATACAAAAACACTGACTCATGCAGGAAACTAAGAATGCTGGGGGGAGCCCTGTTTTTAGTGTAACTCTTTCCACAACTTCTCTCTATCTAAGGTAATTATATGTCCCCCCCCGCCCCCATTGCTGTAGTATCAGAGTCTCACCATCTTTAATGTCAATTAAAACTTCTACATCAGTCGGAGGATTCTGCATTTCTGACATAAATCATTTTCTACAATGGAGGGGAGAGAGAGTGGGACAGAGATAACGTTGGGACTAAAGTGAGCGACATCTCGTGAGGCGAGGGACTCTCGAGGAGGGCAGGCATGACACTTCATTGCTGTAAAGATGCAAAGAAGATGAAATGCGCTCATGAGTCTGAGAAATCACCCTGGAGCGTCTTACTCTCTAGTCTTTTCTAGCTTGGCCAATGTAAACAGGGGTTTGAAAAGAGCTGCTTTCTCCAGGTGTTCTCCCCCGTGATTACACAACGGACATGCTTGTTGGATCAGAGAAAAGGATTTACAGTTTCCTTTTTCTATTTTGCTCTGTTTATTCTAGAGGAGACACCATAATCCAAACACTAATTTTTACAAGACTCAATCAAATCCTCTGTCTGAAAACCGGCAAGTTTCTATTATGTCATCCGCTTGGCTCCTCCTGCCTGTGCTTATGTTTCAAGAATTCCCGAGAAAATGTTAGGCTGTGCTGGGGTTTTCATGCTAAACTCATTCAATGAGCCAGAATCTATAGGATCAAGATTTTTTCTCTTTTTCACAGCCTCCTGTACAGCGCGCACCCATGGGCAGGAAACACAGCTTAAACTCTTTGTGGCTTATTAGACACACATCTGCTCTGTGTGGGTATGAGAGCTCCATCCAGGTCATTTCCTTTATGACGATGGTACACTGCACATGGGTCACCCAGGGGGCTGCTGTTGCTCAATTCCTGAGGGACCTGGTGAGGTGTAATAAGAGGCAAGAAAACATGGGGAAAGCTGAAACTGATGATGGGGACAGCAGGAAGACCAGGACAGCAGATGTCATCATTTATTTACATCTCCAAATGCATTTTTGTTGCACCTGCACTGCTCGCTGGCTGGAGGAAACGTACGATCCTCCAAGCAAAGGGAGTTTAGAATCAAACATACCACCAGAGGGAATTTCCAGTCCAAAAACACAGAGGAACAAAAGGAAAGATGAAACACACCATCCCCATTTGAAGTATAAGACAAAGACATGACTATACTGCAATGCTCTGTCTGTTTGAACTGCTCCCATGCATTTCTTAGAGGAGCAGGGCACTCTTTTAAGGTGGAGTGGAGGGGGTTACTTTTTTATTATTATTATTTTTTAAATAATACAGCTACAGACTTCAACTCGGGGGATAAGGAAAGGGGAATGTCACAGGCTGTTGTCAAAACAGTATTTTCCTTTTTCTGAATGCCAATAAAAACAACCTTACTCCAAAGTGGGAAGAGAAATGATGCATTATGTTTGCCTCAAGTAATTTTTTGGCTATGCTGTAGATTATTTTATTTATACATTGTTGGGGTTGGTCCTGCTTTGAGCAGAGGGTTGGACTAGATGACCTCTTCCAACCTTAATCTTCTATGATACATGAAATACATTGTTGGGGAGTTGGTAGCATCTCCTCTATTAAAGTTGTCTAACATTTTTCATGATAAGAGATTCTTACAACTTTAATTCAGCCCTCTTGTGCATATGCATTGTGAACAGTCTTTAATGACATGATCACATACTGTCCCACCCCCACACCTCTCCAGAAAACCAGGACCCTATTGTGCTGCCTCTGTACAAACCCATCAACAAAAATAAAGCCCCTGCCCCAAAAAGCTTACAAAATAAGTCAATAATTACGGGAAGGGCAGGTAGCACTGCTTATAAAGGTTCCCCCACACGACCCATTGTAAGACCCTGTTTTCAGTTGTTTAAAACTTTACCAAACTTGCACTGTTTGAGCTGAAATTTCCCATGTCAGATGTCTACCTCAAGCTGAATATTTTTGGAAAGTTTCAGCCAAAATGGTTTAGTCATTTCTGAGAACAAACCTAGCGCGCGCAGGGGGCACCATTGTTTTGCAATGTTAGAAAAATTCTGGTCAGGGCCGGCTCCAGGCACCAGCTTAACAAGCAGGTGCTTGGGGCGGCCAAGGGAGAGGGGCGGCACCTGCGGCAATTTGGGGGTGGTAGGTCCCTCACTCCCTCTAGGAGCGAAGGACCTGCCGCTGAACTGCCGTCGCCGATTGTGGCTTTTTTTTTTTTTTTTCCAATTGCCGCTGCCAATCGCGGCTTTTTTTTTTTTTTTTTTTCTTTGCTTGGGCCGGCAGAAATGCTGGAGCCGGCCCTGATTCTGGTGACCTTTTATTTGAAAAGCTCTGGCTTCCCCATGGTCTGGAGCAGGGACTTGAAATCTGGTGTGTGTGTGGGTGTGTGTGTTCCTATCAAAATCTGCCTGAATTCGGCCAAATTGCAAGCCTTTGAAAAAATCTCAATTTGCACACGCTCAGTAGAGATTTCTTCAACTTTAGCAGCTAAAAACTCCACCGATTCCATACTCACACAGCATGCTCAAGCCTCTGACACGTTTTAGTACTGACCAGACTACACATGTACTATCCCCATAGCACAACTGAGCATGCTTCACCCCAGGATGATAGGGGCTCAGAAGGACTATCCCTGTAATTGCTGCTCTTTGCTGGACACCAGAGCTGTCTTTCCTGTGCTCTCACTGAGCCCCCGGCTGGTGCAACATGGAGGAGGAAGCCACCTGACTTGAATGCAGAGGGGACAAGAGCTGGATGGGGGAGGGAAAGGAATAGATTGGGACTGGAGGAACAAGAAACTGAGTAAGAGCTGAGAGGGGGAGTGACGGGGCAAGGAGGCTGGGCCTGGGATCTGGGGTGTGGGGGGGAGGCTGAAACTGGTTGGGCAAGGAGGCTGGGCCTGGGAACCAGAGGGAGGGGAGGCTGGGACTGGAAGCTGATGAGGAAAATGGGGGCAGGGTGGGGGGAGACACACTGAAATTGGATGTAGAACGGAGGAGACTGGGACTGGCTGGACAAGGAGGGACTTGGAACCACTTTGGAGAAGAGGGATGGGGAGATCTGACAAGGAACAAGGGTGTGGGTGTAGAACTGGCACTGGATGGACAAAGACTGGGACATGGAGCCAGAGAGAACGTGTTGAGATATTGGCAATTCAACAGGAGGTATATTCCCCTGTAGGTCTGTATGAACGCAGAGCTCCTTCATGGTGCTAGATATTACCGTGCCTTTCCAATACCACCTAAAACCCAGGACCGTTGAAAAACCCATCGCACTTACAGCAGATGTAGGTTGCTATCTGAATTGTCCTGCCAAAAATCCAACTCAGGCAACTGTATCCAGCTTAAGCTCCTCCTGGTATTTCTCTTCACTTCCTAAGCTGCAAGGGGTAGTTTGGTGGCGAGAATGCATTCTCCTGAAGAATCTATCAAGGCAGTGAATCCCACACAGCTACAACTCCTGCTGTATTTCAGGTCAATACATACTCTAAGTCACACCTTTATAAGCAATCTAAAGGCACCAGCTAAGGTCCCAAGGGCACACCCACTGGAGCCAGTGGAAGTTCCTCCACGGAAGATTGGCACTGAGAGTATGAAATAAGCGAGTTTCTCTACCATGAGGCTTATTTTATGCTTCATCTACCTGGGTCAACAGTTTTCTTGCCATCCCTCCCCACGTCTGGCGAGTTGAACGGAAGGTAATGGAATGTGGTTACTTTCCCTTTGGGTCTGGACTTGCGGCCTGGGCTCCAGTTCGGGGCAATTAATCTCCCCTAGAAAACCCACCCAACTTGCGTCCCTCTAGCACAGGGGAGCACAGTGGGAGCAGCTGCTTCTTGTTTGCCTCCTGGTTGTTTACGGTGCTTCCCCTACCATTCACTTCCCCTCACTGCTAAAATACTGTGTGAGACATTCGATACCATGGCCTCTGGCAATTTCTAACTAGCACTGGAGGGTTTCCTGCAACTCATCTGATCTGCCCTCCCCATATGGAAAGCTAAAGTAAGCCCCAAACCATCCACATAGACAGCTGGCAGATTTGAATAATGATTGTGTGGTCGACCTGGCTCCTTCTCGCTGAAGGAGCTGTAGGATCAGTGATTCCAAGGAATCTTTACGTGCACCTTGGGTAACACCGGTATCAAATAAAAGGCTTGCTGTGTGTCAAGTGCTGCCTACAAGCTGTAAATTACCCTTAAAGCAACTGTTAATGAACAAGGGGCCAGGGTGAGGCAATCCCACAAGTCACAGAGGTGAGGTGACCTAATGCTGTCACTGAGGTCTCCCTGGGCTGCAAGTCAGGATGATGTTCCAGGAATATTTCCCATAAATTACCCAATTGGATGGGAAGGGAGGAAATGTCGCTGGTTTCCCAAGGCATCACATGGTGCAACATTTTTGTATCTCCTTTGATTGTCCTCACAGATGGTTACAGTTTCGTGGAGGTAGAGTTTTATCATGCTAGTCCTCCCAATCCACTCCCCCTTAACCCCCATGTCTGTTTCATCCTGTCGCAACCTGAGACCTACATTGTAAGTTTAAGAGATGGGACATTCGGGAGTGTGTTTTTCAGAGTCCTCACTTGAATAAACTCTCTCAGAGATCTGGCAAAGGAGTTACTCACATCTAATACAAGGCCTGAAGGTTCACCTGTGGCCATGGAAGAGGAAACTGGTGGACTGAGAAGCAGAAGGATGAGCCACTTGGGTAAACGGAATTCAAAAAGCTTCCCAAATCAATTACTTCATTGCATGCAAGTCCCCTTAGGTACTCAGGTGACAGACATCATTTAAGACATTGACATCAGCTATGTCAGTTAGGCAGTTATTGTACAAAGTGAAATGGCCTGTGTTGTTGTGACGGTTTGCAGGGACTGTCTATGAACAACTTGTGAATCCTTTTTCATATTTGTGAACTCTCTGTACATTTATGCCCTTACGGTTGTGGTACTGTAACTGTATTGTTGCATCACACTTCTTGTGGCAAGGAGAGGGGGACTGGCACCAGGGTGTCTGCTTCTGAATGGGATGGTTGTTAAGGCCCATCAACAACTGAATAAGCCCTGCCCTGGCAGAGCAAAGGGGTGACTGCAACCTAGGTAAAGCCAGATCTCAGCCAGCGAATGGAAAAAGTCAAGAGGAGGAACAAGGAACCAAAGTGTTAGTGCTGGATTTTAAAAATTCAGAGACTGGTCAGAAGCACAAAGGGATCTTGCAGCAGGAGAAGAGACTCCATGACCTGGGCGAGAAGCCCAAACTGGAGGTGTGAAGTCCAGGAGAGAGAAGACCTGGAACCCTGAAAGGACACTGACTGAATCCCAAAGAACACTCAAGACTGAAGTAGGGAGTTGTGTACAGGTATTTCTTGTTTTGCATGAATCTGTATATTTTTTTTACTGTCTAAAGTAAAGAGCAACTGGTTTAGAAATCCCTCAGCAAAGTCTGTCTTGTTTGCTTCAACGATCATGTGTTCCTCAAGGTTTATGTTACAGTATCCACAAGGGTGGAGCTCAGGGGAGGGCGGACTTAAGCTACTCGGCAGCCTTGGATGGTTCAGTTCTGGTCTTGGGACTAGGGCAGGTGGACCATGAGAGCCCACTTCCAAGAAGGGGCACCAGACAGAGAGTCTTTGCACAGGGAATGAGTCTAGAGGCCAAGGGAGGGACTGTGCCTGGAGCCTAGCTAGATCCTGGGGAGCTTAAGAGCCCAGGGATTCAGAACATGAGTCCAAACACAGCAGCCTGGGGAGTGTCCAACAGACAGGAGCTCGACCCTTCAATCATCATTATGGACTTAAAAATGAGGAATAAAAACTATGAGTGCAAATCAATTTGCCATAGAGGTAGTTGCCAAGGCAGGTGGAACAGGGAGAATAGGAGTATTAAATGTCAGTCCGAAACACAGCACACACAGCATCCATTATAAATATAGGACTGGTCATACCAGTTTAAAATCACCAGTGCAGCCAGTCCAGCAACCTGCCTCCAGCTGTTGCCACTGACACATGCTCTAGAAGAAAGCAACAAAAAATACCCAGCCCGATAACATGCCTTTTCAGTTGCTCAGAGCTGTACATGTTGAGTCACTGACCCCAGTGGGAGATTACACTGTGATCCGCTGCGTGAGCTTTAATTACCCATATCATTATCTTAGCTTGCACAGATACAACGACATTTGAAGGTCATAAAACTATCCCGCTTTTCCAAACCCAACCACAGTGTTTGTCTCAAATACACGATCTGCAGCTGTGCATGGGACAGCTAAGAGGTTGAATGCGACATGTTACATAAAGGATTGGTTCTATTATGTGATGCAGCCCCACTCACTGGCACAACAGTCATACTGTGTTCTGAGGTACAAATGCCTCCCCCAGACAGCCATATGGCAGCAAAAGCCGGTCCCCTGAGGGATAACAAATATTGGCCAACAGGTGGCTGATGCAATCTGGGAGGCCATCACTGAACGTCATTAGAAACACAGGGTCAGTCCTATTTATCCATTTCACTGGACACAAAAACAAAATAGTCAAAACAGCTAAAACCTGGGCTAATGTTGACCTATGGTCAATTGTCTACAGTTTCCAGCCAAACTGGAAAATGATTAGGGGGCTGGAGCACATGACTTATGAGGAGAGGCTGAGGGAACTGGGATTGTTTAGTCTGCAGAAGAGAAGAGTGAGGGGGGATTTGATAGCTGCTTTCAACTACCTGAAAGGGGGTTCCAAAGAGAATGGATCTAGACTGTTCTCAGTGGTAGCAGATGACAGAACAAGAAGCAATGGTCTCAAGTTGCAGTGGGGGAGGTTTAGGTTGGATATTAGGAAAAACTTTTTCATTAAGAGGGTGGTGAAGCACTGGAATGGGTTATCTAGGGAGGTGGTAGAATCTCCTTCCTTAGAGGTTTTTAAGGTCAGGCTTGACGAAGCCCTGACTGGGATGATTTAGTTGGGAATTGGTCCTGCTTTGAGCAGGGGGTTGGACTAGATGACCTCCCAAGGTCCCTTCCAACCCTGATATTCTATGATTCTAAGCTCTAAAATAAAAAAGCAGCCTCTCTTGAGCAAATCCATGTCCCTTCTTGGGCTGTTATTTCTGTGAGCTCTATAGTAGAGGTACCATAGGATCCACCGTGGAACAGAGTCACACGTGTGAACTGCAGAAATCCAAAGGCAAGTGGTCTCACTTTGCCATAGCAGCGATCACCGTGTCACCGGTGTCAAGCACGCCGGATGAACGTTGGGCCTTAACACGCTGTAACTGTGGAATGTTCATATCTCAACAGATTTTTAAGAGTCATGTCAGTAGCCTTCTGTATTAAAGGGAAGAGAGACAATAAATAGCAACTAATAACTAGGATCTTACATTTACGCAGTGTCTTTGAGCCCAATCTATCCCAACAGCCCTACATTTCACCTGTCCCTGAACTGCAGTCACCGCTGTGATTGAACAAGGCAGCTACTTAACAGCCCCCCGCAACAGCACCGATTAGTTTAAATGAAGACGATCACATCTAATGTAGACTGCAGGCGGATGCAATTTGGCCAAGGCACCAGAACACGCACCCTGACTCGTTAGGAGTCTTTAGTGTCCAGAAGGGGTCAGGGTTTTACATCTCATCCAGTACACTGGACCTCTGGCAGCACAGCTCCCAAGAACTGGCAGGCATAACAGTAATGGTATATTAGGTGCTAGTGACTGGTAGTCTAGACAACCCATCTAGTACCTTACTGAGAAGCACAGGGTTTATTGCTACAGCCTGCCTCCATCAGTGCCCTTAACAGACTGCAGGGGCATTGGTTCAGCACATACTCTAGGGGACAAAGAGTTCCCTACCTGAATCACCAGCATTGCCTGCTGCAGTATTTTGACTTTTCCCTGGAGATCGCTAATGTCTCACTCAACTGCTCACCAGCCCTGACCTTGCCTGGTTAGTCAGATTTAACAAAATCACAGCCCGGGGATGCTACGGCTGCCAGCCAAAGATCATGCTGCAGTCAGGATAACTGACAAGCACTGAAGGCCCTGTATTTATTTTTTTGGTGTACAGCCGATTCCCGGTTCTTTCCCTATGCTTATTGAGTCGAACTACAATGTCAACATTAAAGATGTTGTTCAAGTTGGTGACTACGGACATCACATTCTGAAGTTTCCTTTCACCAATTTCTTCCTGTACATCCTTAATACCCAGCTTGGTATGTGTCTGGATACTGTATTTACTATCTATCTAAGGTACGGCTATGGTCCCCACTGCCACCACATCTTTAATCCTCACAACAGTCTTCTGAAATGGGGAACTGAGGCACAGAGAGGCGTGAGTGCTCTCCTACAGTTAGGTGCCTAAGCCAGGCCAGCTCTTTCTCAAGAAATGCCTCCCCTGCTCAGTATCCCAGTGGTTAGAGCATTCATCCAGGATGTAAGAGCTCAAGGTTCAAATCCCGACTCTGCCTGATTCAGAGCAGGGACTTGAATCCAGACCTCCCACCTCCTAGTTGTGTGCCCCAAATAGGGTGACCAGAGAGCAAGTGTGAAAAATCAGGATCAGGGGAGGGAATAGGCATCTATATAAGACAAAGCCTGAAATATTGACTGTCCCTATAAAATCAGGACATCTGGTCACCCTTGCCCAAAATAATGGGCTATATAGGAGGTTATCCTGGTGTGGACCTTTCTCAAGCTCTCCTACTGAATTCAGTCCACTGTGTATGAAATACCTGAATAGGCACTGGACTGAAAAGAAAGCATGAGAATGACTCCATGGCCTGGTGGCTTAGGCCCTCCCTTGGGAATGGGGAAAACATGGGTTCAAGTCCCTGTTCAATCAGGCAAAGGGTAGATTTGTATCTGGGTGCCCCAGGGGAGTGCTCTGACCACTGGGCTATGGGATAGAAGAGGTGGTGACCCCTCCACAGCAGGGTTTTGTGCAGGGCCCAGTCTGGCAGTATGCTGTAAAGCAGCCCCATAGCCCATCTATTGGATTGGGCCTGACAGATGGGCGACTGCCTCCTTTGTGAATCCCACCAGGGACCGGGGGTGAGTTAGGCACCAAGCAGCCTGCTGGTGTCTGGGCTAAGACAGTTCTGTGCATACCCATCGGCAGAAGTTTTGGTACCTGGAGCACTTCATCAGTGGAAATTTCAGGGCTTATAGACTTTAAATGTTGCACTTTGGCACCTCCGGGCATGGCTAGGTGCCCAATTCCCCCTTATGAATCTAGCCCTAAGTGACTTGCCCAAGGTCACACAGGAAGCCTGGGGCAGAGCTAGCAATGACCGCAAGGCTCCCATGTGGTAAGCTAGTGCTCTAATGAAGGCACCATCCTCCCCCTCCAGTATAAGTGAGAAGTGTCAGTCCACATAGCACCACAATTTCCCCCTAAACACCTGCATGGCTGGCCGCTCCGAATGTGCCAGGGCTCTAGCGGTTAAGCTATGTTGCTGCACAATACCTACGAACGCTTTAACCAGGCTCAACATTCAACCCCTCTTGACCAAGCAGCAAACAAGAAACCAACTCGTCGAGATACAACCTGAGGCTCCAGCTCCACTAATTATACGTTTGAGCAGCTACCAGAAGAACACAAAGCTGTGAACAATTATGCAGCTAAGTAGAACGCAGGGATAATGGATGGCAGGCCAGCCGTGACCCGCTGAACTTTGAATGCTGTGATTGATTACTGTGCTGGGGTCGATTCCAGCTGGTCACACAGGGACAAGAGACACTGCTGCATCCGCCAGGCGGGAGAGCCACGTTTACACCGGGAGGCTGAGTGTTTAGCACTAGGGCTCCAGAATAAATCAAACATCTGGTAGGGAGAACGAGACAGCGCTGCGCTGGCAGCACTGCGTGACCCTCATTTCAAGGGCAAAGATGAAATCGCCGTTCCAAAAGCAGGAGAGACGTTGCTTACCGGAAAGGCCCTGCTTGCAGACGAGAGCACCCTTTCGTGCCTCCCACTTCTCCCCTACTGCCACCCGCAGGCTTAACACATCTCAGCACAAGAGCCTGAGAGCCAAAACTGAATCCACACACGGTCCACATCCGTCAGGCCACCTTTAGCGGCGTGGGGGGAGGGGAGGAATAACAGACTCCTGCTCTGTGGATCGGACACAATAACACTGACCAGTCGGTTACACATGCACTGCACCTGATTAAGTGGTGTAGCAGCAGCCACGCTGGACCACACTCCACCTGGCACTCCTGGAAGCTCTGCGCCTCATTGTGATCTCATTGACACCGGTGTAAATCTGGAGCGATATTCAGGGCAGGTCTACACTGGCTGCGCCGCTGTAGTGTTTAAGTGAAAACACTCCTACGCCGACGGAAGAACTCTCTCCCATCTCTCCCACCACCTCCCCGAGAGGCAATAGCTATGTCAATGGGAGAAGCTCTCCCGTAGACACAGTGCTGTCTACACGGGGGGGGGGGGTATAACTAAGTCAATCAGGGGATGGATCGCACGCCTGAGTGACTTAGTTATACTGAGATAGGTCTGTAGTGTAGACCTGGCCTAAGCCACACCACTGAGAGAGGGGAAGGAAGCCTAAGGCTTCCAGGAGTCTCAGTTGTGGCAGGGCACATTAGCATGTGCCCCTCCCCCTGCAACCTGTGACTGAAGAGCCACCACTTAGCCCCCAGTTTTCTTTCAGTAACTGCACAGGAAAAGAAAGAAGGAAGGAACGAGACTCCCACGGAACTGAGGGCCCATGGTGCAGAGCAGGGCCAGCTCTAATTTTTTTGCCGCCCCAGGCAAAAAAGAAGAGTGCCGCGCCGCCAACACTCCCCCCGCCCCCCCCCCCGCCCCCCACCCCGCGCCGCCCACCTCCCCCTCCAGCGCTGCGCTGCCCAACCCCCCCCCCGCCAGCGCCGTGCCAGGCCGCCCACCAGTGCCGCACCGGGCCAGGCTGCCCAAATCCCCGGAGCGCCGGGCCACTCAACCCCCCACCCCAGTGCTGTGCCATGCCGCCGAAACCCCCGCTTCCCCTGAGCGCTGCGTCGGGCTGCCGAAACCCCCGGAGTGCCAGGCCGCCGAAACCCCCGCCCCCCCAGCCCCTCACCGCACCGGGCTGCCCAAACCCCCGGAGCGCCCAACCCCCCCAAGCGCCGCGACGGGCCACCCAAACCTCCGAGCTGGGCCGCCCAAGCCCCCGAGCACTGTGCCGGGCTGCCCAAACCCCCGGCGCGCAGGGCCGGGCCGGCCAACCCCCCTGAGTGCGGCGCCGCGCTGCCAAAGCCCCTTCCCTCCCCCGCAGCGCTGCACCGCCAAAACACCCCCGCGCTGCCCGGCCGAAACAGAAAAACAAAACAAAACAAAAAAACCCTTGAGTGGCCCCCGCCACCCCAACATTGGCCGCCCCTTCTGAGGTGCCGCCCGAAGCACGTGCGTGGTCGGCTGGTGCCTAGAGCTGGCCCTGGTGCAGAGTTAGGACATGCAAATCTGGGGCTAGGCCACACACTTGTGTTTAGGTATATTTCAAGGGGCACCATCTACTTAAATATCACCTGTCTGGAAATGTTTCTGACTGTTACAAGCACTAGCTAAGGGTCTTATAGCAGAGAAATTCAGGGATGGGGAGGGAACAGGAGAGGGGTTCTGTTTTCCCCACTTTGTGCTACAATCTTCTGGGTCAAGCCAGTTCCCCCAGTACAAATAGTTGGAGCCCTCTATTTTTGGGAGGGTCTCACACACAGCAACAGAAGACAAGGCGGCGGGGGTGTGTGTTAAAACTTGGACAACATGACAGTAAAACCACTGTAATCAGCCAGGGGATTAAGAGGCAGGAACTAATTTTAATTCCTTTTAAAACCTGTCTGGATTTCAAACTGAGGGTGCCTCTGGAAAAGCCCTAGGGCAGTTGGGGTCCAGAATCTCCTCCCACAATGATAAAGGAATCAAACAATGAACTACTTGCAGAATACAGAGTAAATTCTGCATGGAACCCACATGCTGACTGCTGATTTCTTACCCGTAGCAGTGAAACACAAATATAATACACACAGATAGCTCAGCATTAAGAAGGGGGAAACATAACCAGAGGGAAGGCCGTTGGATGCAATCAGAGGCAGCCAAGTTTCAAAATGGCCAAATTAAGACCACTGCTGCTTGTCTCTGACAAATTGAAGGACCAAGCATTTAAAGGGAACAGGCACCTATAAAAGGGAGTGCCAACCCCAAGAGTTCAAAAATCATGAGGTTGACACTAAAATCATGAGACTTTTTAAAAGCTTTTTTTTTTGGTCCATTTTCAGGATTTTGAGTCCCCTTCCCTCCCCCCAGCTCCCATGTGCATCAACCTTAAACACACATGAAATGTGCACACACAGAATGCAAGCCCCTTTCCCCTGTGATGTCCAGAGCCCTTAGCAGCTACACTCCCACAATCCTTCTGGTCCCCTAGCAGGCTCCTTCAGCCCCCTCACTCCCCCAGCCCCAACCGGTGCCAGACTCAGAAACGCCCCCCCCCCGCGCATCTCCGGCCTGCAGGGGTGGGGGTTTCTGCTGAGTTCTTACCTCCACTAGTTCCCCCTTCCTGCTCTGTGGTAGGGGAGCAGAGCTGCCGCTTCTCTCAAGTTTGGGGAGGGGTTAGACCCACTGTGCAGCATCTGTTTTGGGCCTCTGCCCCACTCGGAGCACCCAGGGCACTCTGGTATTTATTGTAGCCTGCTGTGCAAAAGCGGCCCAGCAGCCTCTAGTGGCCAGGAGAGGGAGACAGATGGTTGGGACAACGTTCCTGAGCCTGATTCATCCGCGCTAGAGCCTCAGACATCCATTTTAAAGCCACAAAGGATCATCATTGTCATCTAGGCTGCAGTACTGCCAAGCCCAACTATTCAAAACTCATGAGTCAGGTCCCCCAAAATCATGAGATTAGCTTCAAAATCATAAGGGATTGTGGGGTGTTTTTATTTAATAAGACATTTTAGGCTTAGTTAATTTGCCTTCTGAGTCTTTAGGTCTGTGGTCCCCAAACTGTGGGCTAGTGGGCCATGGAGGAACGTCCAGAGTGGCACGGTGGGGCCTGGGCCAGCCACCATGGGGTGCAGGCAGGGAGCGCCACCCAGCCCCACTCTGCCCACAGCTCCGCTCTGGCCTCACCCCAACCCCAGCCGCTGGCTGCAGCTGCCGCACTGGCTCCGCTCCCAACTCCCATGGGATGGCTAAGTACTGCTGCAGAGAAGCTGAGTCTGAACAGAGCTATCCCCAGGAAAGTCAGATGAAGATTAGCTAGGGAGGAGACATTCGATTGTCCTAGGAGAAACCAGGCCATGTTGGCCTGAATGAAAAAGTCAGGCCCCAACTACATTAGACATTGCATCTCCAGCTATGAAACACCAAGACAGTTGCTCTCGCTATAGGTGGATCAGAAAGACTAGGACAAAGTGCAGAGGGGAGGCATCCTTGACCCAGGAGATCTGAATATTATAAATCAAAATATATAAACAAAGTCGTCTCCAGTGTGGATGCTCTCACATTTGAGGTATTTTAGGAAGAGTCTTTATAGGCAATAGGCGTTCCCATCCCCAGAGAGGCTGGTGCACTGATCTCAGGACCAATGCCAAGTACCGGCACATCATCTAAGGGCTTGATCCTATGAAATGCAGCAGGTCTCCTGCAAGGATCTGAGACTTCCTGGGCTTGAAGATGTTCAGCATTATGTTCACACAGCCTACACACAGAGAAATTAGGTAATAACATAAATACTCTTGCTGGAAGGTTGCACTGTAACACTCTCTTATTCTTTCTTTTATTATTAAACCTTTAGCTTTCAGTTACTAAAGGATTGGCACCAGCATGTTTATTGGGTAAGAGCTGAGTTATATATTGACCTGGCTAAGTGGCTAATCTCTTGAGATTGGAAGGACCCAGGTGTGGACAAGCGGTGGCTCCAGAGTCCCATGTGGCTCT
Source organism: Trachemys scripta elegans (assembly GCF_013100865.1). NCBI lineage: Eukaryota > Metazoa > Chordata > Testudines > Emydidae > Trachemys > Trachemys scripta. The sequence continues at coordinate 14,454,807 of NC_048298.1, read as the reverse complement.
TCAGAAGATAATATGCAGCTCCTGCTAGGAGCCAACTCTGGGGAAAAAATGGTGGGTGCTCAACACCCAACTGCAGCCCTATCAGCGCCCCCTCTCTCCCCCGTGCATCCTGCATGCTGCGATCAGCTGTTTCGCGGTGTTCAGGAGGCTCTGGGTGGGGAAGGGCAGAGGAGTGAGGACGTGGCATGCAGCCTCCCTCCCCTAGCACTCAGCTGCAATCAGCTGTTTCATGGCGTTGAGGAGGCTTTGGGGGAGAGGGGGGAGGAGAGAGGACGCGGTGCACAGCCTCACCCCTCCCTCCCCCAGCTCCTCCTCCTCCCTCCCCATGTCTCCTGCCCACCATGATCAGCTGTTTTGCGATGTGCATGTGGCTCGGGGGGCGTGGGGGGTAGAGAAGCGAGGACCCCCCCTCACTTGGGGGAGGGGGCGGGAAGAGGTGGGGCAGTGCTGCAGGTAGGGACTTGGGACTCCTAGGAGCTACCACAACTGCAATACAAATAAATAATAAAACCATAGTATTAATAATAATGAATGGCCTCTAATGCTAAGCCATACATTTTTATATCGATGGTGTTATGACCTGAGGGCCTCTTCTGGGCTAGCTCTGATGCATGGAAAAAGGTTCCTCAGACTAGACTGTAAGCCCACTCCCCTTGCCTTCAAATCCCTCTTCAAGCCCCATTTTGGATGTGACCCTCTACAAGAATCAGCCAGGTCATGAGGGTCAGCTTGAGCAGCAGAAGCCGGTGGTCGATGATACTGCTCTCGTTATATTTTAAACAGGTAAACCAAAAAAAAAAAAAAAAGCTATTAAATGTGTGCTGCCTGTATTCTGGACGTGGTTATTCTCTGGTCATTCTTATTTGGGGCACTTGGTTCCATAATTTTGATGAAAGTTTCCTGTGAAAGTTCTGTCTCCTACACTCACAAGCCTGTCTGCTCTTGGTTGACGGTTTCCTTCTTCCAATGGAACGCAGCTGTTGTGACCAGAGAGGTGCTCTCCTGAGTTGCTCGGGTCACTTTAAGGCAGAGACCACCTTGAATGGGTCGGGATGTTGAGGTTTGTAATGGAGACTGTTGGCAACCTGAATGAGAGGTTATTAACATCAATCACTCTGTGAAGAGGTGGTTGCATTGTTCTCACAAATGTTTCCCTTTTGCCAGTGTATTGACTATGAATGGTTCCCCATAATGGTCAGCATTAGTGAGATTCCAAGTGTTTCAGCCTTCTCAGTAAGGACCTGATTAAACATTGCTGCAAATTACCAAAGGAAGTGGTGGATTCTCTAATTCTCGGTGTCTTCAGGTGAAGACTAGTTCATAGATTCCAAGGCCAGAAAGGACCATTGTGATCAGGGCCGGCTCTGGCTTTTCTGCAGCCCCAGGCAAAAAAGCCGCCGGCCTCCTCCCCCTCCCTCGCCGGAGCCCCGGGGGGAAGGCGGCGAGCCCCGGCGGAGGCTCCACTCTCCCCCCTGGCGGCCAGGGGGAGGGCACTGGGGGGGAGGGCGGCCGGAGCCCTGGGAGGAGGGTGGTGAGCCCCGGCGGGGGCTCCGCTCTCCCCCCGGCGGCCAGAGCGCAGGGGGCAGGGTGGCGAGAGGGTGGCGAGCCCCAGCCAGGGCTCGCCGCTCTCCCCCCGGCGGCCGGGGGGAGGGCGCCGGGGGGGAGGGCGGCCAGAGCGCCGGGGGGAGGGCGGCGAGTCCGGCCGTGGCCCCGCTCTCCGCGGGGGCCGGAGCACCGCGCTGCCCCCCTCCAGGTGCCGCCCCAAGCACAAGCTTGGTGGGCTGGTGCCTGGAGCCGGCCCTGATTGTAATCATCTAGTCTGACCTCCTGTGCAACTCAAGCCAGAACTTCCCCACAACAATTCCTAGAGCAGATCTGTTAGAAAAACATCCATTCTTGATTTTAAAATTGTCAATGATGGAGAATCCACCATTACCCTGGGTGCATTCTTCCAACAGTTAATTACTCTATTAAAAATGTATGCCTTAACTTTCAGTCCAAATTGTCTAGCATCAACTTCCAGCTTGCTGTGTTCTACTTTTCTCTGATAGATTAAAGAGGCCTTATTAAATATTTGTTCCCCATGCAAACGCTTATAGACTGTGATCAAGTCATCCCCTAACCTTCTCTCTGTTAAGTGAAATAGATTGCGCGCTTTAAGTCTGTCACTACAAGGCATGTTTTCTAATCCTTTAATCAGTCTCATGGCTCTTTGGACCCTCTCCAATTTATCAACATCCTCCTTGAATTGTGGGCACCAGAACTGGACACAATATAGCAGCGGAGACACCAATGGCAAATATAGAAGTGTAGGGCTAAGAACTGACCCCAGCGGGATCAGAAACGTACCTGCTTGGTGACAATGCACTTTTTACAATTACATTTTGAGAGCTCTCAGTTTGCCAGTGTTTAATCCAGTTAATGTGTGCCACGTTAATTTTATACCGTTCTAGTTTTTTAATCAAAGTGTCGTGTGGTACCAAATCAAACACCTTAGAGAAGGTTATGTCAACACTATTACCTCTATCAACCAGGGCCGGCTCTAGCTTTTTTGCTGCCCCAAGCAGCAAAAAAAAGCGCTGCCCCCGAGCCCCCCCCG
>NC_048298.1:14422950-14451825 GCF_013100865.1 Trachemys scripta elegans | reverse complement strand
GCCGGGCCCGCGCCGCCCCCTCGCCGAGCCCCGCACAACCAGAGCCTGCCCCCCCAGCGCCGCGCTGCGCCGCCGGAGCGCCCCCCACCTGCGGAATGCTGTGCCGCGCTCCCCCCGCCACCCCTTACCAGGTGCCGCCCCAAGCGTGTGCTTGGGTGCCTGGAGCCGGCCCTGCTATCAACCAAACGTCTAAGCTCACCAAAAGAAGATATCAAGTCGGTTTGACAAGATCTATTGTCCATAAACCATGTTAATTTGCATTAATTATATTACTCTCCTTTAATTCTATATTGATTGAGTCCCATATCAGCTGCTCCATTATTTTGCCTAGGATCCATGTCAAGCTAATAGGCCTATAATTACCCAGGCCTTCCTGTTTTCCATTTCTAAAAATTGGCACATTAGCTTTCTTCTGGCGCTTTCCCAGTTGCCTTTGTGGAAGACATGATTTAGCCAGACACAAGTATTGGACTGAATACTGCGGTAGCATGTGAAATTTGGTGGCCTGTGTTACGCAGGTGGTCAGAGTAGATGATCTGATGGTCCCGTCCGGCCTTAAACTCTGAATCAATGAATCTATGATCCAGTGCTCGTGGAAGTCAATGGGAATTTTTCACTGGACTTCAATGGGATTTGGATCAGGGGCTGTGAGGCCCTGATTCATCAAAGCACTTAAGTACACATTTCAAATGAAAGCACATTCTGCTTATGTATCTTGTTGAATTAGGTGCTAAATGTAGTGGCGGGAGCAGAATCTAAGCCCATCATTTTTATAAAAGTTATTGGAACTTCTCCATCAAAATCCCCGGGCACCAACTGGAGACCAAAATCTCCATGTGCATGAACTTTCAGTAAAGGGATAATAAACTGACCTCTCCTGCTGGGGAGCTCTCTGATCTGAACTTTACATTCATCATCTGCTGTGTATTTAATCCCCTTTATTTTTAATTAACTGCAGATTTTCTTTGGTTTCACATTTCTGGCTCTTTAACTTCACAGCAGCATTTTCCATTTAGCACAGAAACAGGCCTGGGGACAGGCTGATGATAAGCAGCATTGGACCGAGCTGGTGGGCTGATGGCTAATAGGATACAGCCATAGGCTGGTGTCAAGGCTGGTCCTAGGTCGGAGCTTCGCGGATGACCTGGAAGAGGGAGTAAGCAGCATGATAACAGAAGTAACAGCTGGCATTCAGTCGGGAGGAGCTGCACATGCCGCGGAGGGCGGAGAAGGGAGAGAGATTAGAGCAATGGGAAGAAAATCACCAACTGGATCCCTTCCTGTGTGAAGTTTGCTAGCAAATCCATCTGGGATATGTGTGTGTGTGTGTGAGAGAGAGAGAGACGCAGGTCCTCAATGGGCAGGAGACAGCTGGGACTCAGTAATGCTGAGAGAGGGGCAGGCGTGATTGTGAGAGCAGAGTACACATGAGTTTCCAAAGGCAGCAATGGCATTCAAGGCTGCATTCGCAGAGGCATCACAGCACAAAGCCTCTGGTAGAAGTCCCTCTCCTGTGGTGCTGGTGAGATCACTCCTGGCATGCTGCGTTCTGATCTGGGCACCACCTTGCTGGAGTTCAGGGAAAAGCAGGGGAGCTGGGGGAGCTAAGTAGAACATACTCTTCACTCCTTGTGTCCAGGTTCTTGCCATATTCCAGATTCTTCTACCACATCTGTCAAATCTTCCTCTTTGTCCCTAATTCCAACACCCACACCGACGATGCCCTGTTTATCTCTTGCCTATAACCTTCTGCTCTCCAGCCCCCCAGCTCTTCCGCCACCAGTCTGTGCACCTTCTCCTCTCCCATCTCCCCTACCATATTAGCGCTCCAGCACATCCCACTCGAACTCGAAGTTCGTGGGGCTCAGTTCTGCAGCTGTTACCCTCCCCCCTTGTCAGGTTTCGGAGCCCAGGCGCTTCCCCAGCCCGAATGGCAACAGTGCTATTTTTAGCCTTGTAGCGCGAACCCTGCAAGCCTGGGTCAGTTGACCCAAGCACTGAGATTTGGTCAGGCTACGTCTACACTACACCCCTCTGGTGGCGGTGGTGGGCCTGGGGAGCACCACGCAGCAGTGAAAGCCTGCTGCAGCCCCGCTGGGCGGTGTCGCTACACACGTCAGTGGAGCCTTTCCCTGCAGCAGGAGTTTTGCCCTGTGGCAGGGATGGGGTTCGGCACCGAGGAGGAAGCAGGACCCAACACTGCTAACCACAGCAGTGTAGATGGGTGAGTCGAGAGCCATGGAGGGTATGTAGCTGGGTATACACTCAGACCCTCAAGTGTCTCTTTACTCTACTTACCTAAGCAGTGCCTCACCAGCATGCCGGCTCTAGGATTTTTGATCCCAAAGCGAAAACAATTTTGGCTGCCCCCCCCACCGTTCTTTAATTACCCCACCCCCAGCCCCACCTCAACTCCACCCCTTCCCCAAATCCCCAGCCCTGCCTCCTCCCTCCAGGCTCTCAAGCCTAGGAGGGAGGGAGGGAGGGGGAGAAGCGGCGCCTGCGCTGCCGCCGCTCGGGATCTCCCCCTCCCTTCCAGGTTTGAGAGCCTGGGAGGGAGGGGGAGACTCCGAGCCGCCGCAGGCGCGAAACAGCTGATTCGCGCACCGCTGCTCCCCCTCCCTCCCAGGCTTGAGAGCCTGGGAGGGAGGGCGAGTAGCGGCGCACAAATCAGCTGTTTTGCGTGCTGTGGCAGCAGCAGCGGAGGTGAGCTAGGGCGGCCGGGGCACATTTTTAGGGGCGGCATTCTGGCGCCGGCCATGCCGCCCCTAAAAATGTGCCGCCCCAAGCACCAGCTTGTTTTGCTGGTGCCTAGAGCCGGCCCTGCTCACCAGCTACGCTGCTATTTATACCCAGGCTTGGGGGGCTACCTGTGTATGTGCTCTATGTGCCATTGCAAGAAGTGGGCAGCTCAGACGTACCCTTGCGGCAAGCTTTTTAAAGGTATTGATTTCCATAGGCATTAAGCACCTAGGTCCTTTTGAAACTCCCACTAGGCTCCTCCCTGCATCTTGAGGTGCCTAAATACCTTTAAAAATCCAGGCCCAAGGCCTGGATGCTCAAAGGTTTTTCAACACCTAACTCCCATTGATTTCACTGCGAGTTAGACCTCTAAACAGCTGTGAGGAGCTGAGGCTAAGTGATTTGCCCAAGGACACACCGTCAGTGGCAAAGCAGGAACTTGAGCCTAAGGCCGAGCATGCTAAGCCCTGGATCAGCCGTCCTCTCTGCAGGCTGTGGGGATGCTAGTCGGGGAGCTGCAGAGCCACCTCTTCTCCGAGATGAGGAAAGTGGGGCCCTGTCACCTGCTTTGGTGCAAGATAGTTTATATCACGGGGGACACAGAGGCGCAGCAGCCCCAACCACATACTGTTCTCAGCCAGTGTGCGGTGAGGAAGGGGAGGGGATCAAGGGGTAGCCCTCGTCCATACAAAGGCACTGAACTGTGGACACAAAGCAGCAGAATGACGCTGGGTAATGACACAAGGAGCCAGGGGCAAGCACTGGAGTGGGCGGGAGGGGTGCAAAGCTGCATGAGATGGGCCAGGGCAGGGACAGCGAGACCGAAGAACCCGCATCATCCGGCAGGTGACCCAGCCTGGAGTCACCCAGCTAGGGACAGGTGACATTGCAGCGTGACACTGGCAGACCAAATACCAGTCGTGGGTCCCAGCCAGCTGGATGCATGCTCTGTCTCTGGCTGCCTGCAGGGTGGTGCAAAGTGTCCCTTGCAGCCTTGGTCCTGCTTAATAGCTGGCCCCTTGTTGCTACCAGTTGCTGTTTCCCATCCCATCTGTGATCAGCTGGCTGTGGGATGCAGGCACACTTCACTGAGCTGTTATAGCCTTCACCCTCCCCTTGATGTTCCCCTCCACATTAGCAGCTCTCTTCTGAGGTGGCTGCACGATACACATAGAGGCTTGCAAGCTCCCTCTCTACCACCTTCTCTGACCATGTGCTGCAGGAAGTGGGCACATACAATGTTTTGCTGTTCCCCAGGCCTCTTCTTCACCTGTAGCCATGTCCACACTTTCTTGAAGCAGTTCCTGGGCTGTGCATTGCGTCTAGCATGGCTGATTTGGTGTATGCTGCCCAGCTTTTCCTACATGGAGTGGGGCACCTTTTATTTGCCTTGCCCCACTTGTATGGGAGAGAGAAAAACCCCTTCTTTCTATAATATATGGAGATATACCTATCTCATAGAGCTGGAAGGGACCCTGAAAGGTCATCGGGGCCAGCCCCCTGCCTTCACTAGCAGGACCAAATATTGATTTTGCCCCAGATCCCTAAGTGGCCCCCTCAAGGATTGAACTCACAACCCTGGGTTTAGCAGGCCAATGCTCAAACCACTGAGCTATCCCTCTCCCCATAGATATCAATATGCTGGGAATCAAAAATATCTCACCTCTACAGAGCTCAGCAGTTTCTTATTAGTCCCTCTTGACCGATGGAGAAACTGAGGCTCAAAAATGGTGAGCTCAAGCTCGCAAAGGAAATCAGTGGCAGATTGAAAATTAGACCCCAGGCATCCTAACGCCTAGTGCCAGCTCCCTGCTCCAGTAGCCCACACCTTCTGCTCCCATTCACCCTAGGGAGAACAGGGGGCCCACCTTCGGCCTGTTCCTCTGCAGAGGTTATTCAGAAACAAAGGGTTTCTCTTCAATGGAGCATCTGCTCATCACACTGGGCCTTCCCCAGAGCGCACCTTCCTGAACTTCCCCTTCCAACGTGAGGCGGGCTGTCGCTGGTGAGCCACCTCAAACCACAAAAACCTCCACGCCATCGCACGTGGCGAGATGGGAGGGTTTTTGGCTGGAGGGATGAGCAGTGGTTTGAGGAAGGGGTCCCCTTCCTTCCTTCCATCGTGTGGAAGCTGAACTGTTACATTATCAGATTTACATTCTAATGGACCGAGCCTCCTGGCAGCAATCACCGTGGATCACTGATGTGCGCATTTGTAGATGATTGGAACCAGGCTGCATTTTCCTGGCTTTGAATCTGGGGCCAGGTTTTGGCCATGTGTTTCCTTAAGATCCCAAAGGAGCCTTGAAGACAGGCATAGACAATGAGTTGGCAAGAATGAGGAATTGCTTAAACTTTATGATGTGCATGTAGGAAAATACAACCCGTAGGGCAACTCAGTATATTTCTCTCTTTCTCACACACACAAAATGAATGGGCTAAAAAAAAAAAGAAATACATTGAAAAATGACAAGTTTTTCTCTGATTCACGTATTTATCACACGTTTCAGGGATTGCTGACGGAAGCATTACAGTGATGCTATAATACTAAGCTGTGCTCTACTCATGGGCTTGCTCCGAGGAAGAACCAGGGAAAGACACTTGAAAATAAATCCACGGCCTATGGACAGAAAGGAGACAAGTCACCGTTTGCTTGTCATTTGATGGGCCCAACCCAGGAACATTGTAACTGGGCGCTGGACAACAGCAGTTAAGCCACCACTCTGACTGCTGCAGCTCTTTAGTTGCCCCTGAGCACAGCTGACTATGGGAACTGCGCCCAGTTGATTGATTGGAATGGGCTGGAGAGAGTTAAAAGGCTAATAAATTCAATAGCCCACAGGGTAGAAAAGGCCCAGGATGTCAGTGGAAAAAGGGAGGAGGAGGATATGTGAGAGCAAGAGAGAGAGCGGGGTGGGCTTCTAGTCAGAGACACATGAGATCTCACCCTTTCTTGCCTCAGGAGCTGTAAATGCTGTAAAGATGGTGGAAAAGAACGCTGTAAATTAACCACACCAGGCGTTTTACCCAAAGAAGGTCTCTGAACCATTTGTGGGCTAGAAAGTAGGCAGGAGCAAATTTGCCCTGCCACAGGCATAATGTTGTAAACTGTGTTAAAATGAAACACTATCACTTTCAGAGTAAGAGCTTCCTGGTCCTGCTTGCAGGGTAAGAGGCTTTGTAGGAAAGCATGCGATCAGAGTCAGTCAACAGAAAGCCTAAAGTGGAGTGAATTGTGCCTCTTTGTTTTAGGGAGCAGCCTGTTTTTGCTCTCTCTGCTTTGGGTTCTTGTGTGTTGGGGTTCTGAATTCTAAGAAATAAAATAGTGTTATGGTGGCACCTTCCAGAAAGAGTATTTTAGGTTTTTAGCTAACGTCTCTGTATGTGTATGCCATGAACATAACATAACATCCCCCATTGTCATGTTCTTGCATCACAATAAATTACTTTGGAGAAAGATAGTCAGGTGGTTGCATTATATCCAAGATTCCAAGCCTCTCACCATAGCTCAGGGATACAAATGGAAAACTGATAAAATCAAAGTGGAGATGAAATTTATTAGATGATTACAGATGATCCCAAACCAGACCTGATCCAAACCCTGTCAGACTTTGATGTGCTATCAACCCAGGTCTGAATCTGGCCCAAATCCATTTCTAGATCAGTGTGGCCTAAGGGGGAAATAACTTGGAGCAACATCTCTCCTTCCTCCGCCCTTCACATCCAAGCCCTTGTCAAATCCTGGCATTTCTTCCTCTAGGACATCCCTATAATCTGGCCTTTCCTCTCCAGCCTCAGTCAGACCTTTACTCCAGCCCCTGATCAGCTCTCTACTTAGTTCTTGCAAACACCTCCTCTTTGGCCTCCCTCCATCTCACCTCTCTTTCCCATCCAGCCCACCTTGTCTGTGATATGTTCTGCATATAAGCTAATTTTATCAATCAAATGCTGATGCTGGGCCAGATTCCATAGGGCCAGTGAAATGAAAATCAGAGCAGCTCAGAAGACTTTTGCTGTCTCTGCAGTTCCTTACATGTCTGAACTCATTTTTACCTCCCTACTTTCTCTGAATCTCCGCATTTTCTCGCCTAGCCGTTCCTCTAGTCACTTTCCCCCACACTCAGTAACCTTTCAGATTACTCCCCACACACTGAGCCACAAATCCTTTATGCCCAGGGCTGTTCCTCTCCTATGGATCTCACCTCAGCACCCACTTCTGCAGTGATGTTCTCCTGCCTTGACCCAGGCCTGTTTAGCTTCAATATTGTTGTCCAGTGTTTTGTCTTCATCTGAGTGAGGACCCTGGAGCAGGTCTTTGTCTTTCTATTTGGTTTTATAATGCACCATGTAGGCTTAAGCTATAAATCCAGGATTTTCAGCCGTGAGTGCCTGTAGTTAGGCACTTATTTTCAGTCCCGTAGTGAAGTGTGAGATGCACCCAGCTTGTTGAGTTGTGTGTAACCCCCTAGTCAAATCAAACTGTAGTAGCTCATGCTTTTCACTGTGGAGGTTTTGGGTTTGATGCCCACTAAGTCAGCCAAGATGGTGGCGGTCCCACATATCTCCCTGTGTGCTGATCTGGACGTATATCCATTATCCAGCAATTGCCATTAACAGTTGTCAATGGTGGTATCTGAGTTATCTCTATAATTAGCATAGGCTATAACAGTGATATCTCAGATACCTCTGTGGGTAAATGCTGACTCTCAACAGAATCATAGAAGATTAGGGTTGGTAGAGACCTCAAGAGGTCATCTAGTCCAAACCCCTGCTCAAAGCAGGATCAATGTAACCCACACACCTCCTGGGTGTGGTGTTCTGTCCCATCTAGTGGCACTGAGATCACTCAGAATTTAAAATGATTCTGATCTACAGCCCTAGCTAAGAAGCATTTAGCTCATGTGGTAGAGGCTCATGCACTAAGCTCCAGAGGTCCCAGGTTCGAGCCCGTCCACCAACAACCGGGGTCTGGCAGTGTTACACAACCCCAACTAAATCATTGCAGCCAGGGCTTTGTCAAGCTGGGCCTTAAAAACCTCTAAGGATGGATATTCCACCACCTCCCTAGGTAACCCATTCCAGTGCTTCACTACCTGCCTAGTGAAATAGTTTTTCCTAATATCCAACCCAGACCTCCCCCACTGCAACTTGAGACCATTGCTCCTTGTTCTGTCATCTGCCACCACTGACAACAGCTGAGCTCCATCCTCTTTGGAACCTCCCTTCAGGTAGTTTAAGGCTGCTATCAAATCCCCCCTCACTCTTCTCTTCTGCAGACTAAATAAGCCCAGTTCCCTCAGCCTCTCCTCATAAGCCATGTGCCCCAGCCCCCTAATCATTTTCATTGCCCTCCGCTGGACTCTCTCCAATTTGTCCATATCCTTTCTGTAGTGGAGGTCCCAAAACTGGACGCAATACTCCAGCTGTGGCCTCACCAGTGCTGAATAGAGGGGAATAATCATTTCCCTCGGTCTGCTGGCAATGCTCCTACTAATGCAGCCCAATATGCCGTTAGCCTTCTTGGCAACAAGGGCACACTGCTAACTCATATCCAGCTTCTCATCCCCTGTAATCCCCAGGTCCTTTTCTGCAGAACTGCTGCTTAGCCAGTTGGTCTCGAGCCTGTAGCAGTGCATGGGATTCTTCCTTCCTAAGTGCAGGACTCTACACTTGTCCTTGTTGAACCTCATCAGATTTCTTTTAGTCCAATCCTCCAATTTGTCTAGGTCACTCTGGACCCTATCCCTACCCTCCAGTGTATCTACCTCTTCCTCCAGCTTAGTGTCATCTGTGAACTTGCTGAGGGTGTTATATAAAACTGATATGTGGCTCTCAGGAATGGAGGGTCCCAGTCCAGATGGCCTCCTACAGAAGTAAACATTTGTTTGTAATTTTGTATTTATTTTTAGCCATAACTAAACTGTGATGCGAAACAAAGCCATGTGGTTCTTATCCCCTAGCAAAATACAGCCAATAGCATCGCAGAGCACGTCCATTGCCAGGAGAACCACACAGCCCACGGGTTGGCCTAACAAATGGATCCCTTAGTCCTGTTACTGCTTCCTAAATGAAGCCCTTTGTGAAGGTTGTAAACAGACCATCAGCCAACCACTACAGGGCCAGATGCTGCAGTTCTAAAAACAAGAACTAAAGGATGAAAGATGAAAGTTGGGTAATTGGGAATTCAGGTTTAGTAAACAAAGCCGGAGAGTCAGGAACATACAGCAATGTAATTCAAAAACCCGACATGCTAAACGGTCTGGAAGTAGAGAGCTGACTACATAGATCAAAATGCTCCCGCTACCCTGCTCCTCACAGCTCTCAGCAATTCTGTAGGATTTCTATTGCAGGAGTGCCCAGAGGCCCCGCTGAGACTGAGGGTCCATTGTGCCATGCACTGTACATACACACAGGAAGAGACAGTTCTCCCCCACCCCCAGCCAAACTTACAATCTAAACAGACCAACAGCGGGAGAAAAGGAAGAAGTATCCGCCTGATTTTACAAATGGGGAAATGAGGCACAGAGAGACTAAAGCCCAGATCCTCAAATGTATTTAGGTGCCTAACTCCCCTTGGTCTGATTGGGAGTTAGGTGTCTAAATACCTGTGCAGATCTGGGCCCAAGTGATTCACTCAAGGAGTCTTTGGCAGAGGCAAGATTTGAGTGCAGATGGGTTGAGAGTAGACCAGTGCCTTACCCCCAAGAGCACTCTTCTTCTTTGCCCTTCAGGGAGGGAAGGTCTCCCTTCGCACCACCTTCGCCCCACTCCTCTGCCTCTTCCGTTCCCAGGGCCAGATCTAGGCACCAGCAAAGCAAGCACATGCTTGGGGTGGCACAATTCCAGGGGCAGTATTCCAGTTTTTGGTTGTTTGTTTTTTGCTTCGGCAGTTGCGCTCTCGAAGCTTGGGGCGGCAAATTTTTTGCTTGGGGCGGCAAAAATCCTAGAGCCGGCCCTGTCCGTTCCCCCTTTATTTCTAATAGCTGCAACTACCAGAGCTCCTAGAGAGATGGCACAAACGCTCCTTCCCCACATGTTCCCACACCATTGTCGCACTGAGGCTGCTGAGGGGGGACTCTGAGGTATTCTGTCTTCTGGGAGTCTCATCTACCCCATGCTGATAACATAGATGGTTCCTCCCATCAATGGACAGAGCCTCCAGGAAAAAAGTGGGGAGGGACCATCAGAGCCCCTATGCAAAGGAACATCCTTTTTTAAAAAAAGAGAGCAAGTTGGTCATTGAATCAGCCTGAGTCTCACTTTCCTAATAGATGAGGGTCACCAAAAGGCACTCTCCTGAAAGCTAAGGGAACAACCCTGCACCCACTGCAGGCAGTGGGAGTTTTGCGATTGACGTTAGTGGGATTGGGCCCTAAATCCTCAATATTATCAGCCCTGGAGTGGCTGTAGTACCCTCCATTTAGGGGATGGAAGAAATGATGACGGGGGCCAAAGAGATGGTCTTGAAGCCAGAACTGATCCTGGGCATCTAGTAGAATTTAAGTCCATAGTAAAAGGCGCTACTCCAATACAGGAAGCTGCACAGCAGCGGCAGAGGCCAGGCCTGGGGCAATCACCCTTTAGCTCAGCCCTTCCATTGCTCTCATTCCCCCCTCTGTGTCTGCAATCCTGAAGCCCTCACTCATGCAAACCTCCCATTCATCTCAAACAACAGCAGCAATGCCTGAACAGGACCCCCAAGAACAGGCTCCACATAGGACAGAGAGAAGTTCATTGGAAAGCCACTCACTGTATGGAATAAGAGTAAGGTATTCAAGGTACCATAATTTCTCTGCACACAAAGCTCCCCAAGCCTTTTCAGATAAGACCAATGGCCTTCCCCTTAGGAGTGGAAGTGGCTGTGTTCCTTGGCAGGGCTACAGTAGCAATATTTTCAATAACCTTGTCTCTGTCCTGTCCCTTTGCTTTCATTGCACTGTTTTATTTTACAAAAGAAAAGGGAGGCAAAGAATGTGGTGTTGAGCCCGCGCCCGTGAGGTGAAGGCAGCGAGGTCAAGTAAACACCGACACGATGTACGCAATCCTGCCTTGGAGTGAAAGGCCTTCAATTGTTCTGCGCTGATCTTCTCTTCCTGTTTCACAGGGGACTAGTCACTGCTCAGTGCACACGAGGCAATTGTTGAGTCTACAAAGCAGCCAACAATCTTACAGCCAAGAAGTGGGGGTAAGGCTGATAGAGCTTCCTGGAATTTTATACAGAACTCAAGGGCCAGATCCTCAGTTGGGGTAAATCAGCCCCGCTCCATTTAAGTCATGGGGGCCGACATACGCCAGCTGAAGATCTGTCCTAAGGTGATGAAAGGTGGTTAAAGTCCTGTAGCGAAAGATTTTGCCTCAGTTCCCACTAACAGAGCACTGACCTGTGGTGAAACCACTTGTATCTCTCTGAGCTCCTCACACCAAGACACAAAATTGTGTCTTGACTAAACAGAGGACACAGAGAGAGTAGGTGACAGAGTCAGGAACATAACTCAGAACTTCTGGTTCCTAATCTTGTGCTCTACCAGTATGGTTCAACTAGCAACATCCTCTGCTTCCTGGATGTCCTTAGGAGCCATGTTTCCCTTGTTTACCTCTCCCTTTCTCCAACCCATCAGCACGTTCAAAGCTGTTCACATGCAGTCACTGTTCTCTTTAGGAAGCACTGGGTGGGATAGTTTTTGTTGTTCTTTGCTTGCCTGGAGGGGTTCTGTTGAGTGACACAAGCAGTCCCCATGGGCTGAGCTCATTGTCTGCATAGCCTTCCCAGCCCCCTGCTGAAGGCGGCTGTCATTGGTACAACGCTGAAATAATCACATGTTCAAAGGGACGAGATGTACCACAGAACCACTTTCTGATATTGCTATAATGGGTCAAAAGTTCATCTCCACTGATCTCACGAGAGGCACCTGGAGGCGTCTAGCTAACATCTTCTAATGTGACATTCTGTCAGAGGTCATTGTTTCACATAACAGCTTCAGGAGATATTTGAGGGGCAAACTTTCACATGGGAAATAAATGTACAAGTCCTTTAAACAAGTACATTTTTGCAGTGCCACAGTCCTTTGCATTATATAATTGTTTTAAATGACAACACAGATCTTTTTAAACAATGCTGCGCTGGTCCCCACAGTGAGCTATTTTGGACAGCTTTAGAAGGGACTGAATACAGCGTGCCTCATTGACAAGGGGCAGAGCTGAAAGCATAGGCACACAGAACTGACTGGTATGGAAATCCCAAAGGGGCAAATCACTTTGTAAATCACTGTAGTTTGTGCATTACACACCAGGCACTGGAGAGCCGGCCCTACATTCTGCAGCAAAGGCCTTAGATCCTACAGTGCTGTGAAGGAAATACTGCTGTCCTTTGTTTCCCCATCCTTTCTGTTCCTGGTTTATTTCGAATGACAGCTTTTTGGGTCACTGATCTCAAATTCTTATTTGTTCTCTCTTTCACTACCTAGCACACTGTTGGTGCTGTTTCAATAGCAAATAAAACAATAACGTTCCAAGAGCATTTAATTAATAAATAATATATCCTCTCTTTGGGCATCATATCCCGTATTGACAAGGAGATGGAATAGATAGTAATAATTGTTTTTTTCATTGCTTGTAGGTCTGTTTAAATTCAGTGGGACTTGAGGGAGCTAAGTGCTTAGAATGATGGACTCATTAGTTCGCGTGACTGAGCGATCCTAATAATTGATATTTGTTCCATGCACCAGAGAAAGGCGACATTAAACCCTGGACTAGATCCTCCACTGGTGTAAATCAGGACAAGTCCACTGAAGTCATTGGAGCATTGGTGATTTACACTAACTAAGGCTATAGCCCCCTATAATCATCATATTCAACTTTAAGAGGAGGCTGAGGAAAGAGCATTTTTTTTTAAATATTTGTTCCCAAAATTAGATCTCTTACACATTAAAATTTTGTAACTACAGCAATAATAGGAGACAGTGTGGCCTAGTGGCTAGAGCACTGGCATACTACTCAAGCAACCCATGTTCTAATCCCAGTTCTGCTACTTGCCTGCTGAGTATCCTTGGTCAAGTCACTTCACCCCCCTCAGGTTTCCGATCTGTAAAATGGGAATAATGGTGCTGACCTCCTGTGAGATCTACTGAGGATAGGAGCTAGGTGTTATAACCATCTCAGCCATACAATTCTCTTCCTCTCCCACACATGCAGAAGGATTAGTGTATCTGAAAATAGTAGGACACTTCAGATCATGGTGATTTAATTGGATTTATTGGAGGAAAACAATTAATCATCCCTTTCACTTATCATTATGATAGAAATCTCGATATGTATACATGATTGTCAAGGCAGAGAATCATTTGCGACATAGCCCCATTAACAATTTGCAGGTTCGCAAACCCATTACGCAGGTTAAACTTTTTGCAATGCCTTAGTACATGCATGGAGTAAATACACTATTTCCCTTCATTTGGACAAGGATGTTGTTATGAAATTGTATCAATCACAAGACCTGTAATATTAGGCACACTGACATTCCTGGATTAAAATTGTAAGCTTTTTTTTCTCTTTTTGTTAATAAAACATGCTCGCATCTTTGTAAAAATAAACCAAGAGATGTTTTGCAGTCGAGTGCTATTTCGGGAATCCTCCCCAAATGTCCCTTTGGGCAGGCTGGGCTTTTTTTGTCCCAAGCCAAATGTTAAAAATAAATAAAATGCAGAAATGCTGCTTCCCACCCAGAAGCAAAGACTCAGAGAGAAATGTCACTGGCCCGGATGAGCAGAAACATGAATCACCTAGTAACTCACTCTGAGCTGATTAACTGGTCCGATGTTCTACTCAAGTCTGTGGGATGTCAGGGCTGCAGAAGCTGGGCATGAATAAAGAGGTGGTAAATACTGACCTGGCTTTCTCACCTAGGGCAAGATTCAGCCCTTGCGACCCCAGGCTATGCTTGGTGGGTGTAGAGGGTGATGCAGGAGGGATTCTGACTGAGGACTTCCTCTGTGTGCACAGCACAGCAGCACCTCTGTCTCCCTTGGGCCCTGATTCCACAAAGCACGTAAGCACATGCTTACCTTTAGGGCACACAAATTCTGTTGACTCCAGTGAGACTGATGTGCTTGGAGTTCTTTGCTGAATTGAGACTTTGCAGAAGGGCTGCCCACTGCTTTGTGGGCTGATGCGGACGGCAGGGCCATAGCAGAACCATTCCCCGTCACCCCTCCCTGTATCCTGTCAGCCAGCGGGAAGAGCAACTCCTGCTTCATCCTTGTGATGCTAACCCCAAAAGCATGGAGGAGGGAGGGATTATGCTTTCCGGTGAGATTCTAGTCAGCCACTGTGCAGGGCTGCAAGGGTAGGAGAAACTAGCTCTCAAACTAGCTAGAAGGTTTTAAATTCACTCCCTACATCACCTTGGCCTTACTTTTGCTGAAATTCCCCTGCCAAGCATGCTGCTTCCAGGGAAATTGATTGTGAAGGAATGACTGAACCCATCTTCCTACTGGCAAGCAATTTCCTAGCTCTCAGCTGGCTCCCTTTGTGGATTTTGAGCTTTCAGTAATGTCCGACTCGTAATGTCCGACTCTTCTGTAATATAAACAGCAAACACTGAGCAATCAGGCAAATTGCGCTCTCAGCTGATTAGTTGAGTGGGGTTCCAGCATTGATACTGAGAGCTCTGTGTGACCTCCTCTCTCTTGTCCAGCCTCAGAAAAAGAAATCACGAGTCAAAATGATTCGCAGAGACCGATCAGCAGAAGAGAAGACGAGAATCATTTCCAGGTAGTACAGAAAATAGGTTTGAAATCTTTTGTTGATAAATACAGACTTGAATGCCTGGAGCGCAATGGGTTAAATGCAACTGAAAAAAATAAAGAGTTCTGACACTTGATGCTTTAGGAACAACATGACTAAGATATTCAGCAGCTGGCTTGGTCCACAGCAACAGAATATTCTGCAACAGATCTGCAAAAGCCAAATTCCAAGAGCTTCTCAGGAAAAGGCGGAAAATATAAATTGACTTAGCCTACATTCCAGTCTAAGTTTTGCTGTTATCTTCAAGCGCAGAGACATAGATATAACTAACATGTTTGCTTGGCAGCCCTCGCTGTGCAGTAAATCCAGTACAAGGGATTTTAATGGTAGATAATTGTTTTTAAGCATACGTGAAAACAAAACAAAAAACAGTTTTGATTTCCCTGAACCAAGACAGGTGTAACTGACGGGTGCATAGAATGAAGCCGCTCTAGACAGAGATCTTCCCTTAAAAACTGCACAGCATTTAGTAAAAGGACAAAATACATTCTCAGGCTTTGCAGTGTTTTGTTCACAAAACGTCAGCTTTTGCAGTTAGCGCTAGGTAACGATGGATTTTGAGTTACAGATACATATAGTCATTTCAAAACCAAACTTAAAAGAAACCCCAGGCTTGGGAAATGTAGAAATAGTACAATTTAATACATGCAGTGCAGTATCGTGCATTAATTGGACATTTTCATGTCATTGTGAGTTTAGCAGTGATTTTCATGACACTCAGAGCGCACACGCCCTGTTTTCCCTCTCTATTGTGGAAAAATGTAGGCACTGTGAATCTGACCATGCTAATAGAAACCAAAGATCAATGCACTGATCAGCTGTTTTGTTAGGTGGAGTCCTGAAAAATAACATCTGAGATTAAGACACTCGTATGCTTAATTACAAATGTAATTTATATGGATACAATCCTAAATGAAGCCAGAAAAGGAATTTATATCTTAGGACAAACTTTTAAATATCTGTGAAATCTGTATAAAATAAGTAATCACACCAAGGGAATATTGCACACACAGTAAAGAAATTGTCTAGTAGACATGAATCTAAGGGTAAGATACAACTGTACTGGAAATTTGGGATTATTTACAGGGATCACATAAAACTGCTGCTGGGTGAATAATCTTCTATTGAATAATTTACCAAATGAATTTTTGTTCACCAAATGTCTATGAAATTACTGGCTGGATAATACTTTGCATTAGTGAGCATTCTGTTGCATTTGATTTTGATACTGTTTTGATTAGACGCACAAGTCACATGATAGGTTTCTGTCCTTTGAGTGGATGAGCATAATTCTTAGAATCAGATTTCTGGTTCAAATGGTCATGATAATGAAAGCAAAATTCCCTTCCCATGAATATTCTCTGGTATTTATTTAGGCCCAATTCAGCAAGGTACTTAAGCATGTGCGCAACTTGAAGAACATGAATAGTGCCATTGAACTGATGTATCTGCAGAAACAACACTTTGAAGCCCTAATTCAGAAGGTACTTATGCATATGCCTAACTTTAAGCATGTGATGAATCCCATTAAAGTCAAGCGGGAATCAAAGGTAGACATGTGTTTCTGTACCTCGCTGAACTGAGGTTCCATGGTCTCTCTCTGCAAACACTCTAGCCAGTAAATTGGTTCCAGGAATATCTGCAGAGAACAAACACAGAAGTCTAAATTCTGTTTGTAAATTCAGCCCAAGGTTTTGCAGTATTTGCCCAGCTCTGCTCAAGACAGAAGTTGTTGGTTAATGGGGGTGGAAATGTTAGCACAGGTTTCACTGAATCTGACAAATACAGATCCACTTCCCCATTCACTTTTGTTCAGAATGTTCTCACTGCTTGCTAATGACTAAAGCTATTTGGGCTCGAACCGGAGCTTGTTTCCTCCTGGCTCATCTGCTCTTCCTGCTTCATCCTGCAGTGCAGGATACACACCCCCAACGCCCTCCCTGCAGGCCTGGAAGGCCCTGATTCAGTGGGAAGGGTGTGATGCTGCAGTATACCATACCCCTTGTGCATCACATTACCCTGCACCATAGTTTGCAAAGGCTTTGGTAGGCAGGGGTGGGTTAGGGGAGAAGTCAGGCTAAGCCTTTGGTCTGTAACCATGAAAACACATCTACAACTCTCTTCTATGGAGGAGGACTATACCAGTCACATGGTGTGTGGGTGGCATGGCAATGATTAAACTGATCCAATGCCACGCTGTCAATTTGCAAGGGTAAAACGCCTTTCTCCATGAGTTTCACCCCATTGCTGAGATTCCCAGGACAAGCCCGAGCCACTCGAGTGCCATGATTTTTTCTATCGAGGTACTTGTATGGCCCCTTCTCATGGTGATGTCCAGATTTGTCTCCTAATGCTTCATTTGTGACATTACAATGACCACCAGAGCAACTGACTGCGATGTCATAAACATGGGATTCTGCTGTCACTGAAGGATCAGGCAGAAAAGGGGGAAAATAAACCAGGGCTGTGAAGGAGAGAAACTTGTTATAGATACAACTGTTGTCAACAATAGCAAAGCAAACCCAGGAAATACATGGATCAGAGGATATACCTCCTCTTTTTTCAAGCTGGCTTCAATGTTAAAAGTCCCCATTTAATTTCTGTTTTCAGAACCACCTAAAAATAATTTTCCACACGGAATACACATTACATGATCATTTAATCCTTAGCAGCAGCGAATCAGTGTCTACTATTGTTTTTTTTTTTAATTTCAGTCCACTATACTAACAGACAAACTAGAAGAAGGTGAACTAATAAAGCTTTTCTGAACCGACTAGTTTGATGGCACCTGCATGATAGTGACCAATGCAGAAGAGACATTACCTGCCCAGAAATAACTAAAGCATAATCGGGGAGGGTGAGTTTCATTTTGCCACAAACAGTATTTTCCCATTCACCTGCCTCCTCACTAGCTGCGCTGCAGGGTCAATATCCAGTTTGTCTTTCAGGAGGTGATCCAGTGGGAAATCTAGGCTGCTTTAGGAATAAAAAGTCAACCGCAAAATCAGCAGTGTGTGGCATTGACACTGCAGAACTGACATTCAATCTCAGGAAGTTCCCAGGGAGCCTACTGTCGCCAGTCTCCTGCAGGTGACTGGTGTTAGCTGGGTTAGTTTTATGTTTTCCTGACAAGAACATTGGTGTTGGTGTCACAGATGAGAACTGTGACTCTGGAGGTAACAACTGAACAATCGAGGCTGCAAGCAAAGACCAGAAGGAGGGAGTCCAGGAAAAAAAAAGTTAACAAATCACAGTGGTGCCATTTAAACAAATAAAGCTAAGAGGAGCATAACTCAGAGAAGCATAACTCAGGGGCAAGTCTCCGAGATGGAGACCACATGCAATGAGTGAACCACTAATGGTTTGATGAGATGGCCCCTTGGAAAATAACCAGCTGTGCTTTCTTATGATACCTCACACCCACCTGCACTGGTTACATACTGTTCGTTTTTACACTCATTCATAACACTGGTTTAGAACTCAACTGGCAGGCCAGGCTGGGGTGTAGTCTGCCGAGTTACACCTGTCGCTAGACGTGCGGGGGTGTAAGTTGAAAAGATTTGGCTCTGAAGAGGGATAGATCCGTAGTGAATCAATGACAGTAAAAATCTCCGCTCTCTCCTCCCCACAAATACCTGTCAGATCCCCAGCCACAGTTCTTGAGAAACAAAAGCTTTCCATCTCCTCGACTTCTGGCAGAAAGAAACGTTTTACTTTTAACGTCTTCTGATCCTTTTCTTAAGGTAGTAATCCGAATAGAGCGATAATAAAATGATCCAATTCTTGTGGACTACCAGCAACATTAAGACAAATCTAATTTCCAGTCTAGAATGAAATGGAAACTATTGTAAAGCCACAGCTAAGTGTGACACTATTCGCATCCAGCATGGAGGCATTGTAGACATACTGGACTGTGGCAGAAAATTAACCAAACATCAATTGAGGGAGTGCGCTCTTGCAACGGACTCGCCTTTCTGTATGGCACTCCTCTTTATTTTGCCAAAGGAAAACATTTATTTTTGCAAGACAGATTTGAACTGGGCCATATTCTGATTATTGTTATAAGCAATTAAATCAAAATCAGAAACTTCAGTCTGATGTTAGAAGAGAATGCAAACAGGGGCTGCTTGAGCTTCACTTTATATGCAGCAGCATATACAGGAAAGCGCCATCGGCCAAATTCTGGGTTAAACCGGTGTGAATGTGGTGTAAATCCACTGACTCAAAATCAAGTTACTTCATATTTACACGGGTGCAACTGAGATCAGAATTTATTGGGCCAACTGAATTTATTTGGAAGATGAAGTTCTGAGATAAGTTAAGGCTTTTAGGGCCTTATTATGACTTAAATGAAGGTCCCTTTACACCAGTCCGGCAGCATAAATAGGTCTTATAGTGGCATAAATTGCATTAACAGCCACTTTAAGCCCCATTTACACTGCCAGAGAGATGGCAAGAGACCTTAGTATGAATATGAATAAGGCCCTAAATGAAAAACACTGTATGTCAGGGGGCACACTCCAGTTTTAGATAATGTAGGATTTTGGATAAGAGGGGCTCAGCTCAACAAGGTCCCCCAGCATTGACTGCTGTTCCTACCAAATCTGGGGCAGAATTCTGCATCACTGAAGCCAACGGGAATTTTACCGCTGACTTCAATGAGACCAGTATCAGGCATTTGAACGTGTTTCTTAGAAATTAATGGCTGTGGCTTTTTGCTTTTGCTTTGAGAATGGAGCCAAATAACCTCTTTGAAGAGCAATTACTCTATTAAAAACCGAGCATGCATATCAGTGCTCTGGTATGTCACTGTCACGTGTTGGTCCAGATCTTCAGCTGGTGAAAATCGGAGTAGTTCGACTGACTTCAGTGGAATGACGCCACTTGACATTGGCTGGGGATCTGGCCCATTATGTCAGAGACTGGCTGCATCTCTGAGGTTTTACAAGGTGATATAGTGGAGTGTCAGATGTCCACAGTGGAAAGTCAGATGCACACGAGTGTTTTATGGAGTTCACATTAAATCATTATAGTTTGAATGTCTGTGCTAGGCACAATATGATATGGGGTTGTTGGGAACCTCTGTGGGAAACTGGTTAAATCATACTCCAAATCTCCAGACTGAAAATGGTGTACAGATTAATACTGACTCAACCGAGATCTATTATATGTAATATCTTTATGAGCGGCTAGTGCAATGACATCTTTGTAAAGAGCTAGCACTATGTACCACCTGGTTTTCTTGAAATCCTGACTCCTCTGAAACTAATGGCCAAACTCCCACTGACTTCAATAGGGGCAGGATTTCACCTTACATCTTTGACATCTCAATGAAAAGTAAATGTCATGGCTTTTCGTAGCATGTTCACTACGGCCGTATACATTCAGATGTGTCTGTGACTGGTTCATCTAATTCTTTACAGACAATAACTGACGTGGATGTGGCAACAGAATCGTTTAAGGAAAAATGATTCCTGCCTCTCTGTGGAGATGGCTGTATTTGGGGTGTAGGGAGCTAGTAATAGCTTAAATGTGCCTCAGTTTCATCAACTCCCCTTCTACCTTTTCTCCTCCTAGCAGAAAAATCAAAGCTGGGAATGACTTGTAGAGATCTGGTCACGTCTCACAAGGTTTGTAAGTGCGGTGATCTCTGAACACTGCCTTCTCTTCTGTTCCAGGATATTTAAAACATTTATGATAAAGCAGTGACAGTGCCCGTTTTTTGCCTTTTCTATGCTTGCGGTGGCGTATAGGGCACAGGTAGCTTATACGCCACAATGAAAGGCAGGCTGCGTCCACATTGCAGTGTGTAGCATTATCACCACTTTACAGATGGGGAAACTGAGGCACGGCTTTTTTTTTTTTTAAAAGGCCAAAACTTTCAATAATGCTTTCTGATTTTTGGTGCCCAGCTTGGGGCACTTGGGGCCTAGCTCTGAGCCACCAATAACTTCAGCTGAGGTCAGTGGGTTGCAGTGCTCACCAGCTCTCAATTAGCAGGCCCCAAACTGGAGGTACTCAAAATCAGAGGCCACATTTGAAGTTTTTGACCTTGGGCAGTGACTTGCCCAAAGCTCAAGCAACAAGGTAGGGGCAGACATGGGAACAGAACCCAGGCTCTCCTGACTCCTAGTTATGTGGCCGCACTGATGGACCACAAAGGGTTTAACCAAGGAATAAGAGCTGCAGGATGAAGCATTATATCATTTTCCACATGCTTGCTGAACTAAGGGCCACTCCTGTCAAAGTCAATGAATGTTGCAGGTTCACAGCACGTCCTGATGGGTTGTTTTCAATCAACTCTCACCATTGTTTCCAAGAAGGAGGAAGAGAGGGAAAGCAGATTGTTTTACTGTAATGGCACTGCTAGATCCAGACAGGTGTACAGTCCAATTTTAGGAATTAAAAACGGCATGCATGCCTTTGAAACCCTCCCGTTTTGGAAGGTCAATGCAAATCTCTACCGACAGAAGTAACCTATCCCTCAGCAAACTGGAAGGAGGGATGCAACTGGAAGTACTTGCTAAAAGAAAAAAAAAAAGTCTATTTCTCAAAAATTATCTCTATTTAAATAATCCAGCCGAGACCTTTTTAGTTAATGGAAAAAAATACAACATATACTGTTACCTACACTGAGAAGAGAATAAATCACCGGGAAAAAGAATGCGCGTCTGTTAGTTAGAACATTGCTAGACTCATATATACAGCACCAGAGACTGTTAAATCCGTTCCCCCTGGAGTCATTGCAGTTTGTGCTAAATGAAACATTTCAGAATTGCAGTATAAAATATGGCCATAAAAAATCTTCTCTCTTCTAGTCCTTCGCCGAGTGCACAATGCAGGATGAAATCACTCGGAGTAGGTACGCTCGATATGATGGCTTTCCCGTCTCTATCCTCCTCTGCTGATCACTTGCTCCCCGTGTGCACTGTTGTTACTGTGGTTGGCCTGGGTCTCCGTTCTCCTCCTACTGCAGAAATACCCGAAGAAGCAGATGAAGCAAAACTACAGAGAGCAGATGGGGACATACCTAAAAGGAAAGCCAGAAAAACAGATGAGCAAACTGTTAGAATGCTGATTTGCTGAGCCAGAAATGACCAGGGTCATTCTATAAAGTGGAGAGGAAATAGTCACTGGAAGGATAACCAGCATGGTTTTCCCATTTTTCCTGCTGCGATGAAGCAGCAGCTGTGGATTCATTGGGGCATATTCTCCCCACTGTTCCATGTGCAGTTTCTCCCATCAATATCAATAGGAGTTTCATGCATGGATCATGAAGAGAACATGCCCAATTACGGTACCCATTTAGGTACAATGGTGCTATATTTTTTAATTGGCGACTCGTATCTTTTACAATAAAGAGTTTTCTGATTTTAAAAAGCCCTCCAGAATTGTACTAATCCCCCAGATTTACACAGACATCTGCACTAGGGATGGTCAAAACTGTTCTCCTGAAACTGTTTTTTTGATTGAAAATTGTTTTTTTGGATACATTTTTTGTGAAAAGTGTCTGCTTTCCACAAAAACCTCAATATTCGGTCAAAAAAAATGAACACCCAAACCCCAAAATGTTTCAGTTGAAAGCCCAAATATTTTGCCTGAAAAATGAAATATTTTGGTTTTTAATATTTCAACCAAAAGTCAGAAAACTCTACAGAAAATTACAATGAAAACAAAGAACAACAAATTTTGTCAAAAATTTCCACAAACCCGACCCCCTATTTTCTGACCGATTCTAATACGCACTTCAACTTCGAACAGATTTTGTACCCAGAAATGGCCAAGGTTGGCTCTGTACGTGGTTCATGACTGCACATCACAGGTGAAACTCTGTTAGTGATGACGGTAACTAACAATGTGTTCCCGCTGTCAGAGGCCTGGGCTGCCGCACAGCAGTTTTCCTGGTACTGGTTCAGCCCACAGGATTTTTGCAATGCAAACAGGATGCCCTAAGTATGTTTGTGTAATTGGTTTAGCCAGTCCTCTCTTCCCATCCTGTTTTCTGTCTGTCAGAAACTCCCAGAGTGCATTGCACCACACGCTGCTGATGGTACTCTCTGTGCATGTCTACTGATGCTCTAGTCTATCCTTTGCTAAGGCACTGGGATACCTGCCCAGATTTTCCCTGTGGGCACCAGTACAACCATAGTTAGGCAGCATGAGATACAGATGCACAAACTAGCTGTGGTGTTAGAAAGGCTGCTGAACGGTAAGCAGCTAAGGTGACTGTGCCCTAACCAGATACAAAATCACAGTTAAGAGCATTAGGGTCAGATTCTCTCATCTGCTCAAGGACCAGAGGGTGGGTCAATTGACGTGGTTTAAAGTCACATTTACATTACCTCCATCCTGAGACCGACCCCCAGTATAAACATCCTGAAGCCTACTACAAGTTTTGCTCAGGTGCCCCCTAGCCAAAAGGACATTCCAGCATCTGGGGATCGCTTGGGTGTAAAGATATCCCAGCCACATCCCCTTTTCCAGCACCGTGGAGACCTGCTATTCTGGCTGTGCACTGTAATCCCACACGTTTCCCCCGACACAAGAGGGAATCCCCAGAGATCCAGATATCCTGGCTTTATGGAAGCTCTACATTGCTTGAGCAGCATAAAGCAGCCAGACAGGGCTAAGAGTCTG
The DNA here is from genome assembly GCF_013100865.1 of Trachemys scripta elegans. Lineage (NCBI taxonomy): Eukaryota > Metazoa > Chordata > Testudines > Emydidae > Trachemys > Trachemys scripta. The sequence goes on along the minus strand of NC_048298.1, from coordinate 14,428,644 downwards.
TCCCATATCCTGGGCAGGGTCTAATTTACTTATTTAGATTCACACCTCCTTTACCGACATGTAATTTATACCATCCTAATACAGCACCGCTGAGTTAGCCTCATGTCCTCACACAAGTAGGAGAGAATTAGAATGTACCCTGGAAAATCTAGTCTCAGACTATTGTCGCCCCGGCCGCGCTTCATCAGTGTTGAAACTATTACAGCACAAATATCAATGTGCAGAGGGCCAATATATTTTGTGACAGCATAACATTTACTATTAATGGTATTAATCAGTATTAAAAATCTTAGCACTGACAGCAATTGCTTTATGTAGCTTGCCATTCAGTCACAGCTGCTTGTTACGTCGAGCACTGCCGTCTGAATAATAAGATACATTCCAATAACGGAGCCGCATAATTGGCTTCATTGTTGTATAATTGTTAATAAGCATCTCTTGATGCTGAAGGGCAGCATCTGTAGAACTCTGGGCCCCGTTTCTTTTCTTCCCCTCCCCCTCTAGCTGACGTTCTCTAAAATAAAATTAAGTTTGAAAAATGTGAAGATGAAAGTGATGGCCACGGCGTGACAGGACCTGTACAGCTAGCACAGCTTTCCCCCAAATCCCAACAGAGAGCTGACTTTGGAGGCACTACTTGAGAGGCACTGTTTGAAACAAGACTGGTCAGAGGGTTGAAGTGAGACTAACCTGTTACACTGGCTGGCAATGAACTAAAGGTTGGTTGCAGTGAATAGCTTGCATGCTCCTCTTGTTGTATAGAGTAAAAGCCATTCACCTGAGTGAAGTTATTCCTGATCCATGTGAGGGAAAGTGAAAGGGGAATGAAGCCCCATATCTGTGAAGCAGGAAGAATCTTGGTTTTCTTTAGTCACTCACTTAGTGTGGGACTATGGGCACGTCACTTGACCTACTACATCTATCTGCAGCTGTGCCGTACTTTTCCCATGTAAGAAATTCTTTCACAAATGAAACTAATGAGGAAGAAGGAGGCAGGAAAGAGCTCTTCAGAGATATTCCTTTTTCCCAGGACCCAGCTGATCTGCAGATTGTATTGGATGTATAAACTTTCCCTTATTTTCATGAGTTGTATTTGCAGTTCCTTTGGGATTCTACCACTACTTGCTGCATTCCCCCTAACTGTTCTCTTTAATTTACTGCGTATTCACTAGTAAGATCTCTCATTGTGTTCAGTTTGGGATGCTAGGGAATCTTGCCGTTCTTTTCTGCCTTAAATTCCAGGTGACATACAAACATACCCAGCTCAGCATGTCTGGTCCACTCTTAATGTCCTTGGCTGCTTAATCCATCATTCTGCAACATTCCCTGCCAGATATTATACTGGGCTATCTTAGCATTTGTAACAGCTGTAAGTGGATTTTGTTCTTGTTCTCATCCTCCCCTTCACCACCCCTTGTAAACAGTGATTTCCTCATTATAATAATCAAAACCCATTTGAGGTCAGAAGCAGTGACAGTTTAATCTTCCATTATCTACAGTTAACAGTGAAATCAGCAATCAGATTCTCTGGATCTAACTGACGTCCCGCATTTGTGTACTGTCCTCAAATTCAAAATGAAACCTCAGATCTTCATGCAGCAGGCTCTCTGCTGCAGTCTACCATGGTGAGAATGTTTTAGCTCCACAGTAGAAGTGATTTGTAGATAAGAGACATCATATTATTCATATGCGGGTGACAGTTGGGTGATTTAAGAAGACCACCTGGGAGAAAAGTAGTGCTTTCCTGTAAGTTGCTGGAGCATGTGGAACTGGGCTAGAATGGTGTATTCCAGGCAAAAAGGTTTTAGTGTGATATATTTCCACCAATGAAGATTATCTGTATGAATCTCTACGGTGCCTGACATGCAAATGGAAAGGGCTCTGTTTTGGCTGACATTGCTTGAGTTGGGTGGGAGGAAGCAGAGGGGTTTGGCAGCAGTTGTAGTCCTTGCAGGCGTTCTGGCTGATGCAGCCGGAGTGTTTCCAAGGAGCTGGAGGATGCACACGCCAGAACGGGGGCTGTCATGTCTTTTAACTGAGTCCCTGTGTACTTCCTGGCATTCAGGAACGGAATGGGGCAGGACTTTGCAAAGGGGTGCACGGTGGTGGGCAGGGGTGCGAAGGGGAGAAAGCAGGGTCAGCCAAAATCTGGCCCAATGAGTAGGGTGATTAAGGACTAAACATACAATTCTATATGCACCATAGTACAATGAATCAAACACTGTGGTATGCTGCTGTAGAAAGGGCCAATTAAACCACCACTGAAACTGAGAAGTAACGTGCAGTTTAATAAGCCATTAGCCTATTCAGTTGCACATCTTAAATCTCCATATAACAGGACCTGATCTAATGGCTAAGTTTATATCTCCCATTTTAATTGGCTTTTTGTGATGTAAAAACCTCAAAAGAGAGAGAGCAGGGAAGAGTAAATCAATGCTCAAAGGATAGGGATAAAATGAACTTCATTGTGAAGGAAACCCTGCGGTCTCCCAAATGATCCCTGTTGCTGCCACCTCACCCTTCCCTGACATTCAGAAAAATATATAGGGCAGGTGTTCAAATCCCTTAGGCCAGGGGTCGGCAACCTTTCAGAAGTGGTGTACCGAGTCTTCATTTATTTAAGTTTCGTGTGCCAGTAATACATTTTTATGTTTTTAGAAGGTCTCTTTCTATAAGTCTATAATATAGAACTAAACTATTGTGTGTAAAGTAAATAAGGTCTTTAAAATGTTTAAGAAGCTTCATTTAAAATTAAATTAAAATGCAGAGCCCCCCGGACCGGTGGCCAGGACCAGGCTGTCTGAGTGCCACTGAAAACCAGCTCACATGCCGCCTTTGGCACACGTGCCATACGTTGCCTACCCCTGCCTTAGGCAGCTTTGAAATATCAGTCATGATGTATAACAATCAAGACACCGGGCCAAATCTGGTTTTAGTGTAAGAAGGTACGACTGCTACTAAAATAAAAGTGATTAGTGTCCACTGACATCAGAGCCGATTTGCCCCACTGATTCTGGTGTCTCAGCCAAGGGGTAAATATTACAGCCAATCAGAAAATAGTTTTTTTCTCCTTGGGAAAATGAAAATACTGTAGGGTCAAATTTGTTGGGCTGACACAGTGGGAGGAAAGTAGAGTGATACGAGCTTTGATCCAGGTTGCTGTCAAAGCTGTCACACATTGCAGGAGAGAGCAACAGAGGGTGACTGCTGATTGATCACCGGTACCCTGCTAGGAGTTGGCAGCAGCCTTGCTATGTTGTCATGTACTTACAATCTTTCCTGGTTGTTCCATCGGGAAGTGGATTGGCCAGGCTGAGGGTGCTTGCCACGCTTGCATTTGAACTGTCCAAACTGCTGCCAAGATGTAACTTTCTCATATGTCTCACAACTGCTGTGGCATTAAATGCTTGCTGGAAAGAGAGAAAAAACCCCACTTGGTTGTGAATTTATTCTTTTCTTTCAGAATTGTCAGATATGGATTTAAAAATAACAACTTTAAGGAGTTACTCTTTTGTAAACTAGATACAGAGAAAAAAAAGGGCCTTTCTCAAGCCTTGATTCTGTAACTCTTACTTCCAGTGAGTAGCGCTTAGGTAAACGCTGCTGTCTCTCATGCCCTCTCTGTGCCCAACCTGCAGAAGACAGGAATCTGTTCTAGCAGCCACGGCAGGGCCTTGACTCTTTAGCTCAACCTATAGCAACTCACATGTTTGTGTCTGGAGGTTCCTGGTTCAATCCCCAGTACAGCAGCTGTAGCTTACTGATGTAAGTAGCACTAGTCTATCTTCAATTCTGAGCCACAAGTACGATATTGCATCATCCCTTTAAAAGACTGTCACACAATTCAGTGTACAGGAAGGTTGCACCTGCTTTAGAAAACAGGTCAGTGTTCCTGGCTTGCAGCGTAACCCCCTGAGAACGTGGCACTTACTCTCCATTTGCTTTTTGCAAAGTTCTTTCGGATCTGAGCACTGACAGACTCATGGATATTTTTGCTGAGGGCGGTGTCCCCTGCGATCCTGAAACAGAAAAACAAGATCTTTTTATAGATGCTTTGCTCTAAAACACCCATCTTTGACACCCCTCGCTTTAGAACTCACGGTCTCAAAGGTTCTAAGGCCAGAAGGCAGCACAGTGATCATCTTATCGGACCTCCTGTATAGCACATGCCACAGAACACCTCGGAAATAGTTCCCATTTGAATTAGAGCGGTCTTTTAGGGAAAAGATCCAATCTTGATTGAAAACATACCAGTGATGGAGAATCCAACAAAACCTTTGGCAAGTTGCTCCCATGGGTAATCACATTGACTGTGAAAACTGCATCTTATTTCCAGTTTGAATTGATCTAGTTTCAACTTCTAGCCACTGTATGTTGTTATATCTTTGGGCACGTCTTCACTACCCGCCGGATCGGCGGGTAGCAATCGATTTATTGGGGATCGACTTATCGCGTCTAGTGAAAACGCGATAAAATCAATCCCCGATGGCTCTGCCGTCGACTCCGGAAATCCACCGCGGCAAGAGGCGGAAGCGGAGTCGACGGCGGGGTGGCAGCGGTCGACTCGCTGCCGTCCTCACAGCCAGGTAAGTCGACCTAAAATACGCAACTTCAGCTACGCTATTCACGTAGCTGAAGTTGCGTATCTTAGGTCGACCAACCCCCCCTCCCCCGCCCCCGCGTACTGTAGACCTAGCCTAAGTCTGCTAGATAGAATAACCCTCTATTATCAGATTTTGGTTCCCCATATAGGTACTTACAAATTGTGAGCAAGTCACCTCTTAACCTTCTGTTAAGCTAAATAAATCGAGCTCCTTCCGTCTATCACTATAAGGCACGTTTTCCAACCCTTTGATCATTTACAAAGGTGACCAGAAGTGGTCAGTGTAAGCATGATTGTTCATGTATTGAAATTATGGTATCATCTATTCTAGGGTTTTTTGTCTCCAACTTCCCACTGTTGTTACCAATGGCTTAGACCAGTACTGATAGCACTGATGGGAGCATCAGTGTAACAAAGCACCGACGGACACTGGCATTTTGACCATTGTGTAATGTAGACTCAATCTAAGCACGATTAGACAGCATGGTGATTAAAAGGCCACCTATAATCCTGTCTCTGCTAGCACACCCAATGTTGCTTCCATTTTATTTTGTTGGTGTGTGGCTGCTTCCTAGTACGATTAGAGATCTGGGTAAAAACACCCGTTTTTTCTTTTATGTGATTTCTAAAGTTTTAACATCAATATTTTATCCTCCAAACACGCGGCAGTTTCCAAAGGAACTCCAGCCTGCCTGAATTCTGTTTGCACTGGAGATCTTCCTGCCACACTGAAATGTATGGAGTTGGTCATCATAACTAATGTAAGTTTGCACTCAGTAAAGCAGATACATGGGGTCTCTTAGCAAAGAAACGTGGACTGTCTGAGATAGCTCAATCTCCACAAGACACAGCCTTAAACATTTCCAGTTCTTGCATCAATAATTCATTTGCACAAAGGGACAAATTCATCCCTCCTGTAAACCCAGTTATCTCAGTGTAGGGTTACCATATTTAAAAAATAAAAAAAGAGGACACTCCACGGGGCCCTGGCCCTGCCCCTTTCCCACCCCGCCCCAACTCCGCCCCTTACCCGCCCCAACTCCGCCCATTCACCAAAGTCCCCGCCCTAACTCTCCCTCCCCCCTCCAGCC
>NC_048298.1:14344836-14422639 GCF_013100865.1 Trachemys scripta elegans | reverse complement strand
TTTAAGAGCCAAGCTGCCCGAGCCAGCGCTACCTGCTTCGGGCAGCCTCCGTGCCTCTGGACCCCAGCCGCCGGAGCAGAGCAGCTGGAGCCCGGGAAGGGAAGTGCCTGGCCGGCGGCTGGGGTCCGGAGGCACGGGGGCTGCCCGAAGCCGGTAGCGCTGGCTCGGGCAACTTGGCTCTTAAACAGAGCCGAAGTCTGAGTCAGGGGAGGAGCAAAGCAGCCGCGGGAGAGGAAGTTCCCGTCCAGTATTTTTCCCGGACATGTTCAGCTTTTTGGCAATTCCCCCCAGACGGGGGTTTGATTGCCGAAAAGCCGGACATGTCCGGGAAAAACCGGACGTATGGTAACCCTATCTCAGTGGAATTACACGTGGGGTGAATCTGGCCCATCAAGCCAGAAGGGCTGTTATAATAACAGTCACAGGAGTCAAGGATACCATGCCATATGACAGAGGTAAATCCTACTGTCAGCCTGGCCCAAGTCCTGGGGCTGAAACCAGGAAGTAAAGGCTGGGCTCCTGGGTGATTTCACACATTCATTACATGGTTCCAGAAGTAAATTCAATCTTTGGAAAAAATGTAGCAGATGAAGCCACCTGAAACCTTCAGACTAGCAGGGACCCTGGCAAAAATAAATAAATAAATAAATAAAAATGCAGGAGTTGGTTACAGTGCCCCCAAAGTTTCTTGGAAGCCCAGTGACATTGCAGAGAAACTGGAGACGATGAAATCCTCCACGTTGATAAATCTGACAGGTCCAGAGACATTGATATCTGCAGTGCCTTCCCAGCGGGAGCACAAAGGGGCCTACAAACTGGTAAACAAAGTCATTCATAAATTTCAGGAACACTATGCCCCACGCATGAATGTTGTTGGTGAAGGCACAGTTGCTTAACAAGGTACCAGCTGAGACCATTATAGCGTTTGTTTGCAGGGCTAGTGGAAAACTGGGCTCCCTGAATGAAAGTGTTAATAAACTGCACAGGAACAATTTATGTTTCCCACTTGAGCTTGTCCAATTTTATTTTAGAAACATGGGCAGCATCACTACTTGGGAATGTATTTACTTCTCTAATCTCTTCCAGTGGATCCTTGCTTTTACTATTTTAAAAGTGCTCTAGAATGCACATCTGCTATATGCGACTCTTTACCGGGCCTGGATTTCACAGATAAGCAATATTTTTACAGTTTGGGGATCATTTTCTAAAGTTCAGGTGGTTTTTTGACCATTGTTTTCAAGGTTTCCAATCGCTTATGATCTGTTTCTGTCTCAATCAATTTCTGCCCATAAACATATTCATGAAACCACACCCAACTAAATACAATTGTTATTGTTTGTAAAAACAATTTGTCAGCTTGGACATAGTCCTGTTGCGTGTTAGCCAGTTCTTTCCCTGCTCTGCCACAGACTTCCTGTGTGACCTTGGACAAGTCATTTACTCTCTCTGTGCCTCAATTGCTCCATCAGTAAAATGGGGATAACAGTATGTCCCTATCTCACAAAGGTGTTGTGAGGATAAATACATTAAAGACTCTGAGGCATTCAGCTACATAATGGGGACCATATATCTTTGTAAGTCCGGGCAATTGTCTTGCAGGACAACCCTCAACCAATCATAAAACAACAACAACAATAAATAAATAATAATAATAACAATACTAAAGAAATAAACAAGAAGAAAAAGACTACTTTGTACTTATATAAGTCCTTCCATCTGGAGGATCTCAAAGCACTTTGTAAATATTAACGAATTCTGCAGGCAGAAGCTACTTAGAAAAGCAACATGATTAAGGCCTCTGTCTAATAAAAAAAGGACTGGAATAGAGTATGGTTTCATGAGGTGCTGAGCATCACACAGGACTGGACCAAGACTAGCTTAAGTGGACTGAGCTTTTCATTGCTGGGTAACTGGCTCAATCTGGCATTCGTCTACCGTACAACCTGAGCGCTCTTTGTGAGCAAGCGAGTATTTAGTCTGGTTGTGCATGGAGAGGTATCCGCCTCACAAGCGACGCTACTTGGCATCACTGCGGACAATCTCAGTGCAAAGGTTGAGGACCAAATGAACCCTAGGAGCTGAACTGTCCTAGAAGGGTGAGGTCTGAAGCACATTGGCAGGGCAGTGTGTAGAAGCTTGTTTTGTGGATACATCCAAGACTTCAGAAGCCAGTATGGGAAGTCTGACAACTTTCTCAAGAACTCAGGGCCTGATCCAAGGACGTGTGCTTGCAGTGGGAGCTGAGGGTGCTCCAGAACTTCCAGGAAGGGACAGCAATGGCCAGGTTGTTCTTGCCATAACAAGTAGCACCTTCCTCCACAAGTAGTTCCCCGGAAGCTACTGGGATTGTTCATCTCGAGTAAACATAATAGAATCTAGCCCTAAAGTTGCAAAATAAATTAAATGTATTTATCAAATTTTATTTGATCTAACCTGATTTATTTTATCCATCTATCTGGGCTCAGTTCTACCTTTACTATCTATCTAGACATAGCATTACTGAGCTTTAAAGGAACCTCCAAGACAGACAAAAACAGTACACTCCCTTTTGGATGATTCTACGGCAAAATACCGCAAGCACATATTTCTTTCAGCCTGTCCCTCCCTGCCCACAAGGGCAGTCAGAATCTTTCATCTAGTATTATCTTCAGAACCCTCATGCTTATCGAAGGCAGCCAATTCAAACTTTCTACGGGCCAAATACTGCTTGTAAATACTCGGGAGTATGATGACAGGAAACGTGGAGTTAGCTGTGATGGATAACGCTGGAGGAACATAACAGTTCTGATTTTATATACACATATACAAACACACACACATGCATACAGTATCAGAGATAGTCCAAAATAAATAGTGTGCAGGGATGAGCCAGAGAGGAGTTTGATTTCCTGTTGTACGCATCCCTGGTTCCTTCAGGGAGCCGTTTTACACTTCAAACAACACTTTCTGAAAACAGAGCTCTTTGTAAACGATCTTCCTCCTCTGGATGGGAGTTATTATCTGACTAGTGCGTTCAGCACACAAAATACACTTAGTGGGACTATTATAATTTGCAGGGGCCCAGGCAATAGCAGGACAACACGCTTCTGCATGGACAGCGGGAAATCAAGTATCTGAGTGCCTCACAGTCATGACTGGATTTATCCTCACAGCACCCTTGTAAGAGAGGGAAGTGCTGTTATCCTCATTTTACAGACAGTGAGGTGAGGAAGACAGTCTAAGGTCACCAAGGAAGTCTGTGGCAGAGCAGGGAATTAAATGCAGGTCTTTCGAGTCCCAGCCCAGCCCCATAACCACTGGACCATCCTTCCTCTACTAGGCAGCGGTGCTGGAACAAAGTTTCTAATGGGGGTGCTAAGCACCACTGAACCAAACTGTAAACATGTATATAATGGAAACCATTTCAAGCCAGGGGGAGCGGCAGCCCCCCCAGTCCCCCTAGTTCCAGCATCTAAGCTCCTAGGGAGCATGTAAGTGATCTGGTTTCTTTCCCTCCAACCTGACTGATGGAGGCTGAGTTAGGGCCAGTTCATGAACTACCGACCTCTCATGGATTTCAATCACAGCTCTGTGTATCCTGATGGAAAAATCAGACCTTTGCGTTTCTACCTCTTACTTTTAATCACTTAACTCTTAGCTATGTGGCTATGTGCCTTAGACTAGAGTAGGATCTGAATTCTGCCCTACCAACATACTTAATACAGACAAGGTAGCTGAGGTAATATCTCTTACTGGACCGTGAAAAAGACAAGCTTTCAATCTCCACAGAGTTCTTCAGGTCTGTGGAGCTTAAAAGCTTGTCTCTTTCATCAACAGAAGTTGGTCCAATCGAAGATATTACTCACCCACCTTATTTCTCTGATATCCTGGGACCGACACAGCTACGACAACACTGCAATAATATATTTAATAAACATAACTGCTATCATTAATACTAGCACAGAAAATATTAAAATGTATCAAGCTGCAGCAAATCACACCGCTTCTTTTGTTACTCTAGTTTTCCATGTCATTTTCTGAAAAGTCACAATGGACTGATGAAACCGTATATTCACTTTTGCAACAAATCGTAAACGATAACCCTGGCAAAAGAGAGTATAAATCACCTGTAGACTAAGCTGGAGAAGACTGTGTAAATGTGCAGATTATGCAGTTTAGGATGTAATCATCGCTACCAACAGGGCTTATATATTGCACTTTTTCTTTTTCAATACTTCATTGTAATTATTAGCCTCCTTTTTCTGCCAACTCTGAGTTTAAACATACTGTCTTCCTGCCAAGGCCATTTGACTATAAACAGCAAAGCAGCACATAAACGCAGGCAGCTGGGGAATAGATACAGTTCAGACACATGGATCATTGGGCAGAGGCGTTTAAATTTCTTAGGCCCTGATCCTGCAAACATTTAAGCACATGAGTAGCTGTACATACCCGCATAGTTTCAGCAAATTCAATGGGACTATTCACGTACATAAAGTTACTCACGCATTTAACATTTGGCAGGATCAAGCCCTTAGTTTTTCCAATTTGCTTGTTTCCTTGGGAATTATTTTACTGAAAAGATGTGATAGTTAAAGTCATAGGCACACTTTGAAGTGAGCTATGTCTGGGTAAATGCAGTCTTGGGATAACTAACGTATGTAGTTGTTGTTGTAGTTGTGTTGGTCTCAAGATATTAGAGAGACAAGGTGGGTGAGGTAATATCTTTTATTGGACCAAGTTCTGTTGGTGAGAGAGACAAGCTTTCAAGCTACAGGGGTCATCTTCAGGTCCTGAAGAAAAGCTCTGTGTAGCTCAAGCGCTTGTCTCTCTCACCAACAGAAGTTAGTCCAGTAAAAGATATTACCTCAACTACCTTGTCTCTGGAATAAGAGGAAGAGGGCGAATTTTTATGAGCTTGCGCTGTGTAGATCTTTCTATATAGCGCAAGACAATATACCTTTGGGTCTGCAGTCTAAGGGAGGAGGACACCTGAGTGCTGGGACAAGTCCTTTAAGCTGAATCTTCCCAGAGCTGATCTCAGGGTACATCTACACTACAGCGGGGAGTCGATTTAAGATACGCAAATTCAGCTACGTGAATAGCGTAGCTGAATTCGACGTATCGCAGCCGACTTACCCCGTTGTGAGGACGGCGGCAAAATCGACTTCTGCGGCTTTTTGTCGGCGGCGCTTACTACCACCTCCGCTGGTGGAGTTAGAGCGCCGATTCGGGGATCGATTGTCGCGTCCCAACGGGACGCGATAAATCGATCCCCGAGAAGTCGATTTCTACCCGCCGATTCAGGCGGGTAGTATAGACCAGACCTCAGTGTCTTTCTGCAGCTGGGTGTGGCCCTGCCTGTGTGTGTGCTAGAGGAGGCTTAAGAGCTTGGCTCAGCAAGACAGGTTAAAAGGGGGCCCATGCTGGCAGAACAGGTGGGCTCAGTGGTATCTCAGCACATCAGGTGGCACCTTGAAGGGGGGCAACCTGTCACACTTGGATTCAGCGATGCTTTACATAGCTAGGAAGGGCCTTATAAATAAACCACTGCCTTGAAAAGCCACACTTGCAGAACAGCATCTCTGCAACAGAAATGACTGAAAAACTTTTTTTTAGACAGAAGGTTGGATTCTGTGGAAAACAGCAAAACTTATGGAGCAGTCCATGATTTTCTACTGGCCTCTGGCAATGACTTGCAAAAAACAAACAAACAAACAAACAAACAAAAAACGACAACACTTTTTATCTTCCTGCTCCATTGGTAGGGGTCAGCAGCTGTGTGTTCGTCTTGCCACGTTTCTTTATTTTAGTCCAGCAACCAACAGCAATGTTACCACGCCAAGACTTGGATTTGTACATTTTGTGTATCTTGGATAATAACGTTTTGGAAAATTTGTCCTTCAGAAATATAAAAGGTCACCCAATTCTCCGCTGGGAGTTGCATTTCTGGTTCTTTACTCTATATTTGGAATATCCACTTCTATCAATTGTATAATTTCTTGAGGCTCAGAATGATATAATTCGAAAACACTTTTTTTCCTTCCCAAAAACTACAAACAGTTTCCCAAATTTCCTTTTTGTTACCAAGACGATAGGTACTGTTATTGATGGGACAGAGGAGAATTGCAATGATTTATGTTTTGACTTCTCCACATTTCTCGTTCATATTGATGCCGTCCATTGATCTTGCTAATATTTTACATATGCAATGTATTTATGGTAGTGGATAGGTGGGAGGATGAAGACAAATAATCTCAATTTCCCAGATTATTTGCGTGACATCCTCCATGTCTCATGTCATTTTTTATTATTAGAAAAGAGATATATTGCTCTTTTCTCCACTTGTTTTTGCCCCTTTGATTGAAAAGACTGAGTCTCAATCTAACTGTAATCACAGCTATTGTGAGAGCCAGCAGTCATTGCCTGATGTGGTACTCTAGTTATGATAACTCTGTGCCATTATACCAAGGTTTTCAGGACTATCACTTGCTTTCTATACATTCACAATTCATTGACCTGCATCACAAGTCACTAGTTAACTAGAGGAGCAAACCATGATCCTAATTTTTGGACACTGCAATCAGCAAGGAAACCAGCATAGCAAGAAGCATGTTTTTGAATTGCACTGATTTATGAACATCAGGTTACATCCCATACCATTACACTATCTATTGCTAGGTAGTGGGGGATAATTTTCCTATATGTGAATGAAAGCAGCATCAGTCACACGTTTATAAACACAGGGTATTGCAAGGCTCATTGTGCCCAGACAATCAGTAAGTGGTCATAGTCCGCTACAGCTCCTGTGCTCTGCTGTAAAAAACTTGGAGACAATCTACCTTTTCTTCTGTTCCAGAATTTAAAGTAACAACAAAATGCAGACAAACCAATGAACTTCAGTGAAGGGTACCAAACACCCTGAATCCTAATCTAGGAATCTGTTCCATGCTACCACTTTTAAGTCTTATTGAAACTTAACATGCTTTTTAAATGGATAACGTGGTGTGCACCCAAGCTACATAATTTGCAAACTGTGCTACAAGATTATTACACATCAAATCCAATTTTAGAGTCAGATACCTAGACAAGTGTGCTACAGAACCATGTTCAAGTCTGCAGTGGGAGCAGAGATCAGAGCATATTTTTTGAATTTCCATGTTGCAGATACATGAAGCAAGTGACTGTTATGTTAACATCTCTGCATGTTCATTTTATGACAGTGCTGTAACTTGGTTGCATCCTGCATTCAAGTACACTGCTGCAGTGGGGTTGTCCAATGTAACTGAGTGCAGAACTTGGCCCATTGTGCTCCAATCCCCCTACAAGACAAGTACTGCAGTAAATCAAGCTATTGAACTTATTATTGTTCAAGCTCAGCAACTTTATAAATGGCTAAGGGTACATGCAGGATGAACTTGAGGTGCTGAGAAAACACATTGGTCAGTGTTCCATCCAACCTTATGAAACCACAGAATGCAGTGATATTTTCAGTAGCTGTGATGTTCCTAAGTGGAAAAGGATTTCTACAATCATTGATTCCAGTATCCTTTCCATTGCAATTATTGTCATTATTGTACAATCCCCAAAAGCAGCATCTCTCAGTACAAACATGCCTGCCCAAAAGGACTTGTATCGAAAACCCTGATCCCCTGAGTGCTTAGAATGATGGCCTAGTGCAGTGGTTTTCAGGCTGCGTACCCCTTTCGAAATAATGAAGTCTACCACATACTCCCATCTGAGATAGGGTCATATTATACCTATGATTAGATTGCCAAGTCTGATTAAATAAAGTGCGTTGTCTGCCACTACAGGATTTTTCTCATGTACGCCCTGACAAGCGCTCACATGCCCCTCTTGAAAACCACTGTCCTAATGGATAGGGCACTGGCCTAATACTCAGGAAATGTGGGTTCAATTCCTGCTTCTGCTACAGACTTCTTGCATGGTCTTGGGCAAGTCACTTAGTTGTATATCTACACTGCCAAAAAAAGTGTGATCTTATCTTCAGTTAAAATAGCAGTGAAACATAGTCACTTGAGGAGGAGTCTTTGGGTTGAACTTCAGCTGTTAGCCAAATTGTGTCTGTACTGCTATTTTAACACAGATTAGCGAACTCCAGTTAAGAACATACCTTTTTTTAAAGCAGTGTAGACATATCATTAGTCTACGCTGTGCTTGTGAATTGTGGATGATATCTCCCTGTCTCACTAGGGTGTTGTGAGGTAAAGTCTTTCAGTAGTTGTTAGGTGCTCAGACGCTACTTGGATGAGGGCCATAGAAGCAAGTAGATGGCTAACTTTAATCACATCCCATTGACTTCAATCTGAGTTTTAGCAAAATGGCAAAATTCTGCATTGATTCATGCTGATGCAACCCCACTGCAGCAGTATAAGTAACTGAGAGCAGCAATTAGCTAATTATTCAAGGATTTCAATGGGACTGCTGGCAAGCTAAAACTTTTGGCAGGTTCAGAGCCTAATTTCAGATACAATGGAACAAGCAGGGAGAACTAGGGGCCAAAGACAGGGGTTGCAGCAATAAGTTACTCAGCAAAGGCTAGTACACGGCACGGTGGAGCAAACATTCCCCCCCGTACGCACAAATTAAAGAAAAGTCTCATTTCTTGAGGTCATTGCAACAGAAGTCATGTGTTAGTTGCTTACCATGGGTGCCGGGCTGCTTGCTCACAGGTATATCTTTTGTTAGGGTCTTTCTCCATCAAGTTCCGAATAAAATCTTTAGCTGTAAAAAATAAAATAAAATAAAATAAGCAAAAGCAATTGGGCTGACGCCTGGAGAAGCAAGGACACACAGTGGTATTTAAAGGTTCGTCTTAATGACACTGGTGTATGACACAATGACTTTCTTCCCCTTCCCCCGCCCACTCAGACAAGACCCTCATCAAAATGAAGTGTGCCATTCATAAGACTAGCCCAATAGGCAAGATCAATAATAATAATAAAGACAAAGGCGTCAATTAATCAAGTTTGATCGCACGGACTGAGCATTCCAACTCTGCATTAAGGAGGTCAGACAGATATTTAAGTTTCCACATTCCTATTTTAACCATTTAATCATTATTTAATAGGCCTCCCCAGAAGTAAGCTAGCGGCTTCACAGAAGACACAGTCACTGGCCCCAAAGGATTTGTGTGTTACATTTTAAATGTGACGCCATGAGTGAAGGTGACCAAAAGTAGGGAGGGGATGGGGAGAAGAAGAAGGAGGGTTACAGAGCCTGTGATTACTCATTTCAGTCAAGTCACATCTGGGTGGTTCTGTTAATGTTTTGGCTGCTGTTAAATATAAGAAAGATAGGTGGTGACTGTGATCAGCTCACGTGGGCTTGAAGCAGTGTGTGTTCAGGAGACTTTTCAATGGAGAGAAGACCACTGAAGGGAGGACATCAAAGGTATCTGGGGTAACCTGAAAAATGTGACCCAAGTGCCTGGCTGAGAAGCCAAACTTGGAATAAAGTGGCTTGATTTAGGCTTCTGGGGTTAATCTGATCTATTTGGGGGAGATTCCCAAAAGCGCTCTGGGGATTTCTCAGGAAAAGTCCCACTGACTTTCAGCTTTGTTGTCCTAAATTCCCTAAATCTTCTTCTGGATGGATTTCTACCATCACCATGGTATCTGGGCACCAGATGTACACAGTATGAAATTTTGTAGTACTAGGAAGTTGTTAGTTGCCCCAAGCACAATCCGGCCTGGGACTCCAGTACATAATTGGGTGGCTAGCCCACCCTGCCACCTGTGCTGTGCCGTGCCGGATGCACTGATATGTTTAACATGCTAATTTGATCAGAAATAGCACATGTACATCTGTCTGAGCTGGAAATTATACCTCCAACTCCAGTGTACACATACCTTAATAACATGCCTGGGTTAAACAGCAAGTCTGGCAGATCAATCCAGAATGTCTGACTCCCAGCCTAGTGCTATAACTATTAGACCGCATGCCCTCCCTTCCCAGGGGATTGATGGGATTTTTCTTTCCTTGTTGTTTTAGCCATTTTCATTTGGAAGCCATTGATTTCCTGGGTTTGCTTCTTTCCTGTTTACACTGCACAGATTCATCAATCTGGCCAGCAATACACATTCAGGAAAAAAAGCTGAATTATTTTGTTTTCTATTATTGGAGACAGATGAAAATGTGCATTTTATTCGGATGTGCTGGAAAAACGAAAGTATGTTGTTTTCTTGGGGCTGAATACTAATTCTCATTTCATGGTCTTCTCTACAAGTCAAGTTTGGGTGCTTTATGCCTGATGCTGGGAGGAGACAGGACTTAATTTGAGGCTCTCAAAGAAATAATTTCCCATGATGCTTAAAAAATATTTGGGTTAAAATCCTGCCCTCAGTTGAACATATAGTTCCCTCTGACCTCAAGTTAATAGGAGTTAGGCATACTATGGAGATCCAAATTTCACCCTTGGAAAGTATGCATGGTAGACATCAGTAATATGAAGGAATGTGCAAGACGTGGCTATTGCAATTAAATGAGCTCCTTACCAGAGTCCGAGATGTCATCCCAATATGGAGAGTCAAATTCATATTCCGCCTTAAGAATCTGCTCAAAGAGCTTGGAGTCATTTTCATCATAAAATGGAGGATATCCACAGAGCCTAATAAACAAAACAGATCAGGGGATGTGAAGCACTTCAATCGCTTTCTGGGGAGAAGGTAACAAATGAGGAAGAGGAATTCATATTCGTGAATCATGACTGAAATACATGGCACCATTCAAGCTTCCCAAAAGAGTCACGTGCTTCTCTAATAGATGCTCTCTTTGGTCAGGAGCAAGTACCTTGTTGCAGCTACAGACAGAGTCCTGATTGCTGAAGGCCCAATCCTGACCCTGGTGCAAAGCACAAATGAAGATGGACTTTATTCAGGAATTCTCCATGGAAACCCCAGCACAGCGGCTACTACAGCCTCAGAGTTGCAGAGGCATCTGTGCTCCACCCCCACCCCTGGCTCCCTTTTCAGGGGGCATTTGGCCAATGGACCCACAGGATCAGACACAATAGCCATGATCCCCTTATCCATCCCTGCTCCTATGAGGGAGGGAAGTTTTCATGGAGTGCTGCTCCATGTTGCAGAGAGAGATCAGAACCCCCGGCACAGCCTCTATCACAGCTGGGACCTTTCTCCATAGCCTTCCTTAGCCCTTCTGAAGTCTCTGGCCCCCAAAACGGTCCACACACAATTTAAATCGACTTCCTTCCAGTGGTTTAGGGCCCAGGCAGCTCCGATCTGGTGACAGTGCAGAGGCTCCCTAGGCTGGCAGGCATGCCCTACCCTTGGAACTCTGGAGTGCAAAAAGGAAGCATGGCACCTGTAACAAGCTCTGCTGGCTGGGGCAAGGTAGAGGCAGAATCAGGACTAGCCCTGAGCACTCTCTGGTACATCTGCATTACAGCCAGGGGCGTGAGTGGCAGCTCGTGTAGACACACCCGCACTAGCTGTCCTCTAGTTAGCTTGCTAAAAACAGCACTCAAAAAACACACACACAAAAACACTCAAAAGGGTGTGGAGGCGCAGGCTTCAGTGCCGGCTGCATAAGACTGCCCAGCCCTCCTCGGCATATATTTGTGTGGGCAGCCCACGCTGAAGCCTGTGCCGTGGCGTCCTCACTGATATTTTTAGCAAGCTAACTAGAGGACAGCTAGTGTGGCTACATCTACACGAGCTGCCATTCATGTACCCAGCTATAGTGCAGGTGCGCCCTCCCTTTTGTGCCAGAGGCACTAGCTATGAGGGGAAGGTTCCTTGCCCATCCATCCCATCTTACTCTTAATGTCCCACAGAAAATAAAACTCCTGAATCACTGCTAAAGAAAAGCTGTACTTATCAATCATTATTATTTGGATTTGGGTAGTACCCTCAATGCACTAGGCACTGTTTGCCCACACAGTCTCTGCCCCAAAGAGCTTACAATTTAAGGGGGAAAGCAATATACTGATAAAGGGCAAGGGAGGGTGAATACACTCAAAGTATAGATAATTTTATATATACATTTAAAATTAAATAAATACAGTCTAGCTCTACCCACCTGCGTCTCAACCTACTCATTATTAGTTGGCTAATTTCTTGTAGGTGTCATATCATCCCTCCCGCTATGTACCTAGAATATTTATCTAGCTCCAGCCCTCATGGTATCTAGATGCTAACAAGGTATATTTGACAAAGAACTACAAATAATTTAATGCTTGATCTTTTGCATCCATATAACAAAAAAAAAAAGATCCAATCCTGGAATCCTTGTTTTATCTTTACTTAGGCAAATCTCCTGGCCCTATGTATTTATAGCTAGACATTTTGGAAGCTTAGCGCTAAAATAACTAGAATGTTAGCATACATAAAACATTGTCTGTATAGTTAGACCAGATGAGAAGTGGCATTTTAATTAAAGCATTCAAAGATTTTCCCCAGTTGTCTTGTTTTACATACAGGTCTGAACACTACAATTGTAAAATGAGAAATGTACTTTAGAGATTGATCCAGCATTTAAGAGAATTGTGCTTTTGCTCACAGTAACACAGGACCTTTCTATCTGCTCTGTTCCAACTACTATGTCTGCACTGAGTCGCACCAATCTTCATCACTTATCTTTAGGTTAGGTTAGTTCTCATGCTGTCACTTGAGCAGTGTAGGGGCCATGTGCTTCCATAATGTTCTGTCCTGTGTCAAATCTGGCACGTTACACCTATGAGGGACAGGTGTTTATTGACGCTGTCCGGCCACTGTTTGAGGAGGTCTTTTCCATCCTGCATTCATTGGGTCAAAGTTGAAGATGATTATAGCAGAGAAGTTGGTAGGCATTTGGAACAAAAGACCATACCACCTTAAAGAGCACGGGGTATCTGTTTGAGAGCACAGGACCTGTTTAGTTAGAAAACAGATATCTTCATTTGGCTTGAATTTCTACCATTCGATGTTTTCGATCATTCAAAGATGCTTAATCTGAATGATACCGAATGAATCTTTTTAATCTTGACAGTGGGGGCCATGTTTCAGTCCCATCGATCAGGATACTGACCACCAAAGCAATATATATCCGCAGCTTTGTCTCTCTCCTTATCAGGGTGTTCAATTGGCAGAAGACATTCTTGATGAAGCACCCCATTACTGATGCTGCTTTTGCAGTGATGTCTTCAAGTTCTTTCTCGATGAAGCCCATGTTACCAACAAAAGAGCTGAGGGAGGTGAAATCACCAACAATCTCGACTGGGAGGTTGCCCACTAAGATGCTAGAGCCTGCAGTGCATTCAGAATTACTAACAGGAAGAATTTTGGGTTTGCCCCCAAATTATTTTCAGGCTGACTTTTGCAGCTGAGCTTTCTGGGGCTTTAAGCACAGCAGTCAGCTCGTGCATTGCTTTGACGACTAGCGCTATGTCACTGGCAAAATCGATATTGGAGAGGTTCTTATCATCAAGACGCATGCCTAAAATGCATTTACTTAGTGTCTGTTCAAGCATGTCGCTTATTGCAGAGTTCTGGGGCGGCAATGCAACTCTGTCGAACACCCAACCTAATTCGGAAGAAAGCAGTTCTCTTCCCAGTTACAAGAATGCAACTTGAGGAGTCATGCAAGAGAAGGAACTTTCTACACAGCTTGTCAGGGAGGACTACGAGTTTCAAGATTAACCAGAGTGACTCCCTGTCAGAGTATCTGAGGTGTTCATCTGAGCAGCTTCAGTTTTGGTATTGCACTTGTTGCTTCAACCGTACCACCACGTCTCATTGGTAGGCAGTCTAACCTCCTGTGCTAAATGCACTGTACAGGGCAACACCAACCCTGCCAGACTGGGTGGAGCCCACCCTGGGGTTCTCATCTTTTCCTACAGGACCTATGCCTAGGGTCGGATGGGCTAGCAACTGCTATGAAAGTAATGAATGTGTTTGCCTCAGATCAATGTGATTTATGATATATTAAAAATTAATCTCACAAGTAGGGGTCTTTTAGGTATTGAACAGAAAAACTGTTAACCCTTAATAAGGAAGGCTCAAAGAAGCTGCTCATTAGAAAAATGTCCAGGTTAAAGATGCCAATCATTGGCCTCACTGAAACCCACCTTAAAGATAGAGGGGAAGAAAGAACAGGCAACTATCATCTTATGCAGTCAGGTGCTCAGGGCACGAGAAAGGAAGGACTGGGTCTCCTTCTTAAACGTCATATATACAAACTGATCTCTTCGTCTGAACCAATTTCCAGTCACCTACTCAAAGCTCAGCACCAGCGTAAGCATGGAAGATGGACAATTATTCTTTGCTGTGCTCCAACCAACGAAGCTTCTGATGAAGACAAGACAGAGTTCTACAGTCAACTCAGCAATCTTCTGTGAACCACCTTGAATGATGACATCGTCACTCTCCTAGGTGAATTTAAGGCTATTGTTGATAATTTGAGTAAAGCATGGAAAAACGTTATTGGGCCTGTTACCCTGGATGGTGAACACTTTTTACAGTTGTGTGTTTCTCATGAGCTTGGCATTATGAACACCTGGTTTCACAGGAAGCAAATTCACCAATTTACTTGGCAGAGTAACGACGGCCCAACAAAGAAGATGTTTGATTACATGATAATCTCTTGTAATTGAAAACTATCCATTTGCCATTGAAGAACATAAAGTCATCTCTGCAAATTTGTCTTAGACTAAAAAGCTCAGGCAAAGCAATGATTGGGTTACCAAAATTTGATTTATCTAACCTAAAAATCGATAGCATTCGAAATCGTGATGCAGTTGAAATCTTGAACAGGTCTGAGACCCTGCCAGAGTGTACTGATGCTGAACCTGCCTGAAAGGACTTCAGATCCCACACAATCAATGCCACTATGACCATCACTGGACCCCAAACACAGCGCCCAAGAAGCCCTGGATCTCTGTTAATCCCTTAACCATCACTGAAAAGCATTGCATGGCTCATTTGAGAAGTAATGTGTGGTCACATATTGTAAGCTACAGGGTGCTTGTAATAAAGCAATAGATGCTGACTGCAAACCTTTTGTGGAAATCAAAGCCATCACACTGGAGGAAGCTTCTGTGATGCTTTTCGCAGGGAGCCCAGAATGGTAAGCCACCGTATTACCACACCGCCTCAGCAAGAGAGAGCTTTGCTGGAGCTTACACGGTGTGACAGCTCCTTGCCAACTGGTTTGTCTGCCTCACCAGCCAACTCCTTGAAACTCTGCCAGTCTAAACCTTGCCTTGCAAGTATCATTCCATGAACCCCAGTTCCCAAGAGGTGTCTCTCTGCAGTGTCCAGTCCCCCTCACTGGTCACTCACAGAAATTATTAAGTATGCTGCCTCCAAAGAGGTCATGCGCAACCCAGCCTGTTAGAGTAACTGAGGACCCACACTTTACTTTAATATAACAGCACTGAGATGGTTTATAGTAATACTAAAGAATGCAGATTTAAGTGATACTAAGCAAGAGAAAAAGAGACAGATCTGGTTACAAAAATAACATGCTGTCTAGTAACTGAAACATAACTTTAGCAAGCTACAATCTTGGCCTAAGCAACTTTCTCATTACATCAATCTACCAGCATCCCCAGCCTTCAAGCCAGAAGGATCCACTGTTCACAGAATCAGAGGGCGTTGCTCCCTTTGTCCCCAAATGACGGATACCAACACGGCTTTTTGCTTTTCCTTATATTTCCCCAAACTCATTATTTTGCCCCCACGGTCAGGATGACTCCCTGCTCTTCTTCTCTTCCTATGGACTTCCCGTCCTCCTGTTGACTCTTGTGTAAATGGGGCGCCCATTGTTTTGGTTCTACAATGCTTTATTTCATTGGTGACAGGGAGATAGCTGCCTTCCCTCCCGTCTGGAAGAAAACCTGTTTCTCCCTTTGTTTGGTCACAGACTTTAAAGCATAATATCAATGACTATCCATAATTCCTCATATAGTGTTAATACATGCACGTCACAATTATATTAATCACCAGTGTGTCACTGGCTTTCATAAAAGACCTTACTTGATACACTTTTATAGTACAATGATATTGTATACAATCAGTTGATTCAATTATTTTTTGTGGTTCAGACCCCCTGGGGATGTCTGGAACCTGATTGTCACACCTTCTGCCAGAAACAATGTTGCCTCCTAATATAAACACTTGCGCGACCTCACTGAGGAGAAATGTAATTCACTCAGAGTGATCTACTCCAGTTCTGGCCAGCTAATCAATACAAAAGTGGAGTGCAAGGCATCCTGGAGTGAACTTGAAATGCACCTCCAATTTCTTTGCACCCTGACATTAAGGCTGCTGATGAATTGACCCATTACACACAAAATGATCCTGGTGAATTAACTATCGACAAACTCCACAGCATTGTACAGAAGTATAAGGGAAATAAGGAGGTAGGAGTCTGTGGAATTCCTGCAGAATGGTTAAAAAGTGATAGATCAGCTGTTGCTAATGGCTGCACACACTGTTCAATATCACCTGGAGAACAGATTCAGTCCATCCGACTGGCAAAAAGGCATTATTTTCCCCCTTTGGAAACAAAGGCAGCAAATGAGACTACTGCAACTATCACAGCATTACTCTTCTACCATTCCCAGAGAAAGAATTTGCTTCTGACTTGCTGGCCCAAGCTGCCGATATCTTAAGGAGAAAGAGAGGACCACAACAAGTTGGCTTTACTCCTGCCCATCCCACGATGGAGCAAATCTTGACAGGGCGGCAGCTCATAAAAAAGTGATGAGAATTCAAGCACCCCAATTACACTTCTCTTTAGGCCCCGATGTGAATTGTTCTTTTACACACCTGTCTGATACAGAACTCGTATAATACTTTCATAAGGTTTTCTTAACCCCCAGGATGATTAACCTAAATAAAGTATTTAATTCAAGAGAGCCAGCCATTGTAAACAGACTAAGGGTTTAGCTGAAACATTACTCTGTAGCACCAACAGGAGTGAGAGAAAAAAAATCTGTAAAATATAAAATAGCAGCGTTATTTATAACACAGAGCCAGCTTCCTGCCCTTAAGGTTATTTGAACCCACTTAACACAGAGAGTAAAATTATCGATATTTTGTTAACTCTGAAGATTCAGTCTGCTTTACAGATAGATTTTATATACTGGGCCAGCTCCTGATCTAAGGTACAACAGAATAAATCTGGAGTAACTCCACAGGAATTTGTAGTGTTACACTGGATTTACTGTGGTATAACTGAGGCTGAAATCTGGCCTTTTATCTTTCAAAGCCGACGTACTCTGCTGCTGACAGGTGTCCCATTTGGGCAAGTGCTCTCATCAAAGGCCGATAAGATGTTTTCACACCAGCCAAGCACTTACATTTAAATCAAGATTGGAAGTGTTTCTAGAAGACATGCTCTACCTCAGCCACAAGTTATTGGGCTCCATGCAGGAATCACTGAGTGAAATTCTATGGCTTATGTTATGCAGAAGGTCAGACTAGATGATCACAACAGTCTGTCTATGCATCTAAACAAGACATAACATGCCACATGCCTGATCAATGAAAACATAAAATAAAAATAATTCAGACAACTGGATAAAGCTTCATAGTTACTTAACTCTATGACTGCTTAAGAATGTTAACGTAACCTACATTATTATGGCAACTACCAACGCTCAGAGCCCACAGTCACAGGGACTGATCATTCCCCCGCGATACGGACACGGAGAGGAAGCTATTCATCCTGAATACCATCATGGTTATCTTGTCTGTGCAGCTACCTTCAGGTGTAGAGATCTTGATACAAAGGAACCTACCCAGTTTCGCTCTTCAGCAAAGGGTAGAAGGGAAAGTTTTACACACAGAACGGAAACTGACTAGAATTCTAGCCTCTCTCTCTGTGTGATCTCTACTCTGTAGCCTTTCCATGCCAGAGTGGGAGAGTGCTGCTCACTTTGCAGGCTACACAGTACTGCTAAGCAGTGTAGTTGTAGCCATGTTGGTCCAAGGATATTAGAGAGGCAAGGTGGGTGAGGGAATATCTTTTATTGGACCAACTTCTGTTGTCTCTCTCACCTACAGAAGTTGGTCCAATAGAAGATATTACCTCACCCACCTTGGCGCACTAAGGGTGACATTTTCAAAAGGGCTGAAGAGACTTGGGCACTGAGGAGCCTCAGGCCCACATCCTGAAAGGGGTTTCCCCCACGGTATTGGAATATTGGGACTGAAGAGTGAGATCTGGAAGGGCAGGGAATGACGGGGAGGGAAATATAAACTTATGAATGGCTCATTTGCTACCTGTGGGTTATACCGAATTGTATTTCTGTGCTGCAGGGAGCAGAGCTGCTTATTTAAATAAAATGTACATAAAATTGATATAAATTTCAACAATTGTATTTTTTCACTATTTTTATTTATTTAACTTTTTGTTTTAACCAGTCTACAGGGTGGTCGAAATCTCTCTCTCTTTCCTTAGGTGGGCTCTTATCCCATGATCTAGATAAAAGAGGCTCCATGGCTCTTGGCCCCTCTCCTGCATTTCCCAGTATCCTCCTTAAAAAACAAACCAAAAAGGTCCTGAGGAAATTACAAACCCTGGCTCTTGTGGTCTGCACGCTCCTTCCTGTTCCAGTGAACAGGCATGTGCATGTCCTGTCAGGCGGCTCTAGCGAGAGTAATAACTCATTTAAAGTGTACAGTATACTGATTACTTTGGCCGAGGTACAAGAGCTAAGTTAGGTTTACAGAGGTTTATGGCTGAAAAATGTTCCGACTTCAGGTAATTGCAGGGACAGATGGTGGCAGTTAAATACTGCCCTGTGCTAGGGAGCCATACAGAAGCATATGCCCAAGAAAGAGCTCAAGGAGAGATTCTCCCTCAGCAGGAGCAGTCCCGTCCAGAGCTCCTTCAGGAGGGCCTGCACTGCACCATCCCCGAGAGGAATGTGCTCCACTCTCTCCATATGGTCAGCTCTGCTGACAAGTCCAGAACTAAGGGAGTCATTTTCTCACTCCATTCAGATATTTGCATGTTCCTCTCATCACAGCACAAGAACAAGCTCTTGTTCCAGCTGATTAGCTATTATTAACTATCCCTGATATTAACACTTTTCCAAGGTCTCCTACCATGGGCAATGCAACAGAACCTGCTAATAGGTGAACTGGCATAGAGTGAAACTCTGTGAATGCTGAACATAGAGAAGAGCCTGTATGTGGCTGGCAGTGTTCAACTGAAACACCCCACCCTGTTAGGAATAAGTGGGTTCTGACAACAAACTGAGCCAGATGGTTCAGTACCTCTATCTTGATATATCCGAGATAGCAGCAATTTTCTAGGGAAAGATGATATAGGGTGTGAGCAGGGCAGCCCTGAGAGAGGAACCCCAGGAGAAGCCAAGCATGGAGAGAAGGTGTGAGTAGAATTTTATGTCATCTTATTGTTAATCTGTTTAACAGAGCCAGAGCCCAGGAAGGGAGATGAGTTTGGATTTCACACAGAGCATGGACTGGCTTTGCAAGGCAAAATGGGAAAGGACCCTGCTCAGAGTCCTGAAGTCATCCCACATGCAATTTGTGATGGCAGTGAGTTGTAGTGGAATTCCACTTTCTGGGCCAAATTCCAGGGTCCTTACCTAGTTTTTACTTGATCCTTACTTAGCCAAAATCCTTGAGACTTAGATTTGGCCCATTGTGAAGATCCTGTGTGAAAAAAAATGACCTCACTTTCAGAAGGTTTTGCTATATTTCTTTAGTTATGCGAATAGTCGAAATAAAATACACAATCTCTCTCCAGTGGGAAAATCCTAATTCGTCCTGGGGGAGTTTCAATCCACTGTTAGCTGTCATCATTTTCTTGAGTACTTTAAGGACTATTTAAGGGTCTTGCCACGTCAGAAATAGCAACTGGCTGTTTCTTATGTTTTCTCTGTGCCTACCATTCCCACCCTTCCCCAAATGTACTCCCACCCTGTAACCAAATAATAAAATGGGATGCTAATAAGAGAAAAACGGCCGGTCTTGCAAAAGAGAACCATGTTTTCTGATGTTCTACGGAAAGTGCTGTAGGGGCCTGCTTAATGTACCTATTTCCTTACCAAAGCAAAGCAAAACAAAACAAAACAAGCTTCACAAGTTCCCACTGCATAATGGTTGTGATTCCACTTACAGGAGAGGCTCTACACATCACATGCATATTGCCAGTGTATAGCTTGCAATCAATGGAGGACGTACCAGGGTAAATCATGCACACTTTTTATTGATATAATAGCACATGTTGAAATCTCTGTGTGAGGGGTGCACAAACCCCACACTAGAGAATAAGGGGTTAAGGAGCAGCAATGGGCCCAGGTGGCCCTGCTCAGCCATATCTGCAAAGTCTGTACAAGCTGGAGACGGGGCTTAAAAGGGGAAGCAGAGCAGCTCGGAGGAGAGTAGGCAGTGGAAGGGAGCAGAACTCTGCTCTGAGTTCTGGGGAAGTACTTCCCAGGAGCTCTTGTGGCCTGAGACTTGGGAAAAGAGACTTGATCGGACCTACAAAGGAGAGACTTGGGAAGGTCCGAGACTTTATTTGTGATTCTGTAATTTACTCCATGAGCAGAAGGGCAATTTGGGTAGGAAGCGGTCCAGGGGGCAGCTGCATAGCATCCTCACGTGCAGCACATAGCTGCCCACCATTGGGCCCTGGATTGGAGCCCAGGGGAGAGGGTGGACCCAGCCTTCCCTAGCCACTCCCAAAAGACAGGGCATCAACAGAAGCCTTTACCTCAGTAGAGTCCAGCTGGGGAAGACCCTAACTGTTCAAAGGCCCAGACCCGCAGAGTGCCCATAATAAGGTGAAAGCCCTGAAGCCCTTGGAGAAGCTGAAGGACAGGACTATAACTGAAAAGGGGTAACCACCTGCTGCACTCATGCCTGTCCCCAAGGCAGCAGTGGGGGTGAATGTTCCCTTTTACACTCTGTAATGGGTAGAGGTAAGGCCTGGGGCAGACAGGTCTGACTTTGAAGCAATGCCCTGTATGGGAAGTTGTCCAAGTGTTACTTATTGTTGGAATATATGTATTTTTCTCATTTTGAGCAGAGACACTCGTTCTGGCTGACACTACCACCTCTGACTGAACTGTACGGCTCTCCAGGGCACAACAATATGGAGAACACTGAGCACATTAACAAGGATAATGAAGCTACTGAAGGACTGATTTGGGATTGTATTTTCATAGGGTTTAACTCTGGCATCCTGGCCAGTCCCGACATGGGTAACCACATTCTGCTTTCATTAATTCCCCCTGCAGTGTCGAATGGATGTTGTTGCTCATTTCCTCTTCTAAGCTATTGGGCAGCGACGCTTGGTACTGCTAAACTTGCCACAATTCTCCCTGTGGGGGGCTCTGTCTCAGTGGTAGTGGGAATTATTTCCTGTACATCAGGCTGTTACATTTTGTACTGTACTTTGGGAAAATTTCAAGATAAGGTGTTATATAATGTAAGTTATTAGTATCATTTCATGCACATCTACATCGAAGTAAAAACCAGCCCAACAACAGAGATGGCACGGTCTTTGGGAAGGGGACTGCCTTCTATAGATCCCTGTTGCTTAACAAATAATAATAGTAAAACAGTAACGATGCTACTCTATCTATGATTTGTTAAATATAAATAATCAGAGGCTCAAGCAGAACGTGCTGCAGCCCATGACTCTTTTCAACTTTATAATGCAATTTTCTATTTTTTGCTTCCATTAACTTAATCTTCGCCATGTACAGGAATCCGAGGGACCAGAATTTTAGCCACCTGGCATTCATGAGCTTGTCCATGTGGGTCCAAACCCATGGGATAGGAATTTGATAAAGTCTCTCACTCTTTTTTCTAGTAAACTGAACACATACCAAAACTGCCTTGTCGCCAGTGGGAAACGGAGCCCAACAATGAAGCTATTTCAAACTGGAAAATGTTACAACTGGAATAACAGGAAGTTTCAAGCTGCTAAAATTAGTTCTTGTGAGTAATGACTTTTTATATAAAATGAGTTTTTGATAAAATAAAACTCCATTGCTGCAGATGCTGAAATCTGGATGTGATTTTTAAAAAAGCATTAGTGGCTGGCACTGAAAGAAAGGAAGTATCTCCTAAGGCATCTTCACGTATCAGGGTTACATTTTTCTGTGTGCTTATGATCTATTATATAGCCAAATATCATCAGAAATAGTAATGCATAAGAAATAGCTTGTTTTCTCAATGTCATAAGCTCAAGACTATCCTGGGAGAGTGTGTGTTTCTGTTTAGATGTAGTTAAAGCACTAACAGTAACAATATTTTAAAAACATTTATGCCCTGCTTCTGAATTGGGTTCCCCTAAACTGCCATCTTTTTAAATTCAACAACAGTGACATGCTAAGCGGAAGTAAGCTCTGGTAAATGTTTTCTTTTCTGCACAGAAATTATTTTGAATCTGACCCCCCTCAACACACACAATGATTGGAACTAACAGCCTGGTTTGTTAAGCAGGTATTGGCTTCACCTTCACCCACTGGAACTTTTTAACCAGTCTAGAAACAGTAGCATTCTCTGCCTAGTTGAGAGAGTTATTTTGGAAGTGTTAGTGAATAATGCAAGTATAAAGTCAAATGCAGTCACTCATCTCAGGCCAATTATCATCTTACCTGAAGATCCTAAACTGGTCACTCTCTCTTCATCCAGTCTAGGCACTAATAGTTCCCATCAATGTGGTATGAAAAAGCCTGCAGGGCTATTTACTATGAAGACTGGGAGGAAATCCCTTCTCTTTTTCACTGAACATGTACCATTGGCTAAGTCCATCACAGGGGCTTCCACTTTCTTTCAAAGCATCAGGTATTGGGTATTACTGGAGATGGGATGTCAGAGTAATGGTGTGGCAAATCATTGTTATTATTAAACTTTTTAATGTATATAGTAAAATTAGATTTCTATTAGATATCTCATCCAGAAGCCTTAAAATTCCACCTCTTCTTATAGGACCTCATTGTTATTCAATGGATTTCACCCTGCTGGGCAGGAAATTCCCGATAGGGTAGGTATAATTTTAAGACTTCAGAGCAGTCTGTGTATCTTTTTTGAAAAACACAAGCCCAAATTGATTTTGAAAACAAATAGGAGATACTGTTGCATTGATGCCAGCAAAAAACAGTTTCACTGGTGTGAAAACAGTGTAAATTGGTAACATTGCTTGAGCCACGTCTCAAGGGCAGGCCTGAAACCTTCCATCTGATAGTTACACACAGATCGCTGGGAGGACGTATTTCTTAACCAAGTGCTGGGGGAGTACACTGTTGATCATCTTCATGAGCTCAGTTCCTGCCTTCAGACTGCTAATTATAAAACAGGGATATTAGGGAGTGTAAAAGCAACTAGTGAAACAGCAGCAAAAAGCATTTGGCTGCATGTGCCATGGCTGAATGGAGCGGAGGACATGGATAGAACATGGACTAATTTTATCCCTGCATAACCAGGCAGCACTAGCCAGGCCTGCTTGTGTGTGGTCGTATCAACACAAGTATTTCTATGGTAAAACCTTTACACTGAACTGTAACCGGGAAAGAGAAGCTAGTAGTGGCCAACCCTCTGGCCTGCTGTTCTCTATCATTTAGCCTCTGAGCCAGGCTGAAGTACCATGCTTAGCATAGGCAGGACTGAGGACTTGACTTAGAAATGGACAGAAAAACCTTGCTAGACTGTCCCTCTATTGCTAACCTAAGATTCAAAGCTTCAGGAAAACACATGAGGAGGAGTGCTTCACTCAGCAACGTGCCTTGGCCCCTGCAGCCCCATATTTGCAGCTGTTAGATGGCAGGTCTGGAGGGCAGTGAACACCACTCCTTTTTAAAGGAGTATTAGAGTCCCCAGGGATCTCTGAATTATATAATATTAGGGCTGTTGATTAATGGCAGTTAACTCACACAATTAACTCAAAAAAATTAATCACAATTTAAAAAATTTAGCACGATTAATCGCAATTTTAATCTCACTGTTAAGCAATAGAATACCAATTGAAATTTATTTTCAAATATCTTGATTTCAATTACAACACTGAATACAAAGTGTATAGTGCTCACTTTATCATTTTGCAGTGCAAATATTTGTAATAAAAATAATAATGTAAACAAAATAAATAGTATTTTTCAATTCACCTAGACAAGTACTGTAGTGAAATCTCTTTATTGTGAAAATGCAACTTACAAATGTAGATTTTTTGTGTGACATAACTGCACTCAAAAACAAAACAATGTAAAACTTTAGCACCTACAAGTTCAGTCCTACTTCTTGTTCAGCCAATCGCTAAGACAAACAAGTTTGTTTACAGTTATGGGAGATAATGTGCTTGCTTCTCATTTACAATGTCACCAGAAAGTGAGAACAGGTATTCACAAGGCACTTTTGTAGCTGGCATTGCAAGGTAATTACGTGCCAGATATGCTAAACATTCATATGCCCCTTCAAGCTTTGGCCACCATTCCAGAGGACATATTCCATGCTGATGACTCTCGTTAAAAAACGTGTTAATTAAATTTTTGACTGAACTCCTTGGGGGAGAATGGTATGTCTCCTGCTGTTTTACCTGCATTCTGCCATACATTGCATGTTATAGCTGTCTCGGATGATGACCCAGCACATGTTTTTCATTTTAAGAACACTTTCACTGCAGATTTGACAAAACACAAAGAAGGTACCAATGTGAGATTTCTAAAGATACCTACAGCACTGAACCCAAGGTTTAAGAATCTGAAGTGCCTTCCAAAATCTCAGAGGGATGAGGTGTGGAGCATGCTTTCAGAAGTCTTAAAAGAGCAACACTCCAATGCAGAAGCTACAGAACACGAACCACCAAAAAATAAAATCAACCTTCTGCTGGTGGCATCTGACTCAGATGAGAGAAAGTGAACATGTGTCGGTCCGCACTACTTTGGATTGTTATCGGGCAGAACCCATCATCAGTAGGGCCTAATCAAATTCACGGCCATGAAAAATGCGTCATGGATCGTGAACTCTGGTCTCCCCCTATGAAATCTGGTCTTTTAGGTGCTTTTACCCTATATTATACAGATTTCATGGGGGAGACCAGTGTTTCTCAAATTGGGGGTCCTGCCCAAGAGGGAGTTGCAGGGTGGTCACAAGGTTATTTTAGGGGGGGGTCGCGGTATTGCCACCCTTACTTCTGCGCTGCCTTCAGAGCTTGGCGGCTGGAGAGTGGCGACTGTTGGCCGGATGTCCAGCTCTGAAGGCAGCGCCCCGCCAGCAGCAGCACAGAAATAAAGGTGGCAATACCATACCATGCCACCCCTCCTTCTGTGCTGCTGCCTTCAGAGCTGGGTGGTTGGAGAGTGGCAGCTGCTGACTGAGGGCCCAGCTCTGCAGGCAGCAGCGCAGAAATAAGGTTGGCAATACCATACCATGCTCCCAACCAGCAGCCACCACTCTCCAGCCCCCCAGCTCTGGAGGCAGCACCGCTGCCAGCAGCAGCGCAGAAGTGAGGATAGCAGTACCACAACCGTCCCCCCCCCCATAATAATCTTTCAATCTCCACACAGCTCCTTTTTTGACAGGACCCCTATAATTACAACACCATGAGATTTCGGATTTAAATAGCTGAAATAATGAAATTTACTATTTTTAAAAGCCTATGACCATGAAATTGATCAAAATGGACGGTGAATTTGGTAGGGCCCTAATCGTCAGCATGGACGTATGTCCTCTGGAATGGTGGTTGAAGCATAAAGGGACATATGAATCTTTAGCGGATCTTGCACGTAAATATCTTGCAACCCTAGCTACAACAGTGCCATGTGAAAGCCTGTTCTCACTTTCAGGTGACATTGTAAACAAGAAGTAGGCAGCATTATCTCCTGCAAATGTAAACAAACTTGTTCGTGTGAGTGATTGGTTAAACAAGAAGTAGGACTGAGCGGACTTGCAGGCTCTAAAATTTTACATTGTTTTATTTTTGAATAACCGACAGCAGGTTTTTTTGTACATACTTCTACATTTGTAAGTTCAACTTCCATGATAAAGGGATTGCACTACAATACTTGTATGTGGTGAACTTAAAAATACTATTTCTTTTGTTTTTTACAGCGCAAATATTTGTAATCAAAAATAAATATAAAGTGAGCACTGTACACTTTGTATTCTGTGTTGTAATTGAAATCAATATATTAGAAAATGTAGAAAACATCCAAAATATTTAAATAAATGGTGTTCTATTATTTTTTAACAGTGGATTAATTGTGATTAATTTTTTTAATCGCTTGACAGCCCTATTTAATATATGTCCATCCTGCCCCAGAATAGCTCTGCTCCTTCAGTGCTCCTGAGACTGCACAAGGCAGGATTTGGCTCTAAGGATTTAGCAGTGCCAGTAGCTTTGATTCTCTCTGCAAAATTCTTTTGCCTCCTTCTGTTGTTAAAACTTGCGCTGAGGAAAATCCAGCAGTCGGTGATGTTTTCAGAGGAGAACATTGCAGACACTCAAGCAGAACAGCGAACGAGTCAGAAATCTGACATTATTCAGGATTGTGGTGTTGTTAAAGAAAAACCGTGCAATATACTTAAAAAAAGAAGAAGTAAACAACCATTTGGGAGGCACTGGGGAAAACAAGTCATAAAATTTATACTTAGGGCTAAAAGAAAATGCAGTTGACAGACAAACAATATGCACTGTGCAGCAAGGGATAATGCAGCAATTAAATGGCGTGTAGACAAAAATAGCTGTGCTGCATTATGCAAAAGTTATTCATGTTGACAAGCCATCCAGTGTTTGCACAAAGGGAAAAGGAACAAAGTAGGAACAATTTGATGCTGTGGCACTTCAGTCGCTTTTGCTGCAGACTTGTTTGACTGTGACATTTGTATAAAATGAAAAAATATCATCACTGGAAATATAAGCATCAACAGGTCTAACTTGGCTTCTGTTATACTTAGTAGCAACAGGGCTGTTCCCTGCTTCAGTGTACAAAGAGAACAAGTTTGTCAGGTTAGCTGTGCCCTGGCTGGCCTATCTGAGCCAGCCTATTGCAGCAGCCTCAACATGTTTCAAGGAACCACACATGGTACAAATGCCAATTGATGTAAAGAATCTAATGCTGCAGACAACATACACAATTCCTATCTAACCCACATACACACACAGGGAGCTGGGCCCAGAATGCTGACATTTATAACTCGGCATTCCTCACTTGAGCTGAAGGGAATCTCCCATAGACATCACAAGCAGCAGGTGCCTTCTCTTCCCTGTAGGCCAACCACTAGAGGTTGACCTCACACATTCATACACACACAGCAGGTTTCAGCTGCTGTCCATTGATCCCCAGCACTGTTATAGGCACAGCTACCCAGACAGCAGGAATGTACCACTGCATCACCATGTTCCTGTGCCCAGGGGTTCCCAGACTCTTTCCGTCTTGACGCCCATATCCTTTCACTTTCTGGCCACATCACAAATCGTCTTTGAAAATGTGCTACTGGAACTCCCTGGTGAGTGTGTTACAGGTCCCCCCGTGCCTGATCAGCAGAGTATGTGAGTCAGTTACAGTGTCACCTAAAGAGGGGCTTGTCCAGGATTCCAATTGCTGTGGGCTCAGACAATTAGGATGAGATTCCCTTGATCAGAGGAAGAATATACACAGGTGAGTATGTGTTACAGATCCGATAGTTATAAAATTAACAGATACTTACAAAATGTATGCGATTACCCCAATAGACCAACAATCCACCGCTTTGCTGTAGGGTTTCTGGGCCAGCACTTCAGGAGCTGGAAAAAAAAAAAGTCATACAGCTAAATGTAATAAGACCAAAAACTGTGCGTGTTGCCAACATGTAGGACTCCACGGTCATTCATGGTACCTAGAATCCCTTGGCCAACATAAGCACATCTGTACTGGGTCAGACCAAAGGTCCATCTAGCCCAGTATTCTGTCTTCCGACAGTGGCCAATGCTATGGGCTTCAGAGCGAATGAACAGAACAGGAGATCATCAAGTGATCCATCCCCTGTCATCCACTCCCTGGTTCTGGCAAACAGAAGCTAGAGACATTCAGAGCATGGGGATGCATCCCGGACTATCTTTGCTAATAGCCATTGATGGACCTATCCTCCATTAACATATCTAGTTCTTTTTTTAACCCTGTTATAGCCTTCACAACATCCCCAGGCCCAATTCTGTGTAATGCTCACTATTTATTTTGGGAGCTGAGACTATCTCGACTTGTTCCCTACCTCCCAAACTCAGGTCTCATATTAGCAGGCCAAACCAGAAAGTTTTAAAGCGTATTTATTGAAAGAAAACTGTGAATCCGAATGCAGAGTTAGCTCATCATCTTCCGATGGAGATTAGAGGACTGAAAACAAAAACAGACACATAAAAAAAATATAAAAAAAGACAGTCAGGGCACAGGATCATCAGCTTCCCGTCAAAAGAACTTTTGGTAATGTGAAGAAAAACAAGACAGTGTTGCACAATTGCTCAAATGTACATTTATAAGTTGCCAGCTCTGCGGCATTGTGCTATCAAATGGAAGATTTCAGGAAACAACTCAAATCGAGGGCCATGTGTCACCGAGCTGATATGCTAAATCTCCAGGAGAGGAATGAGAGCTAGACAACTGTCACCATACCTCCTACAGCCTGACTAATGAAGCATCACAGTTGTCAGAGTCAGGGGGAGCCACTTGCCCTTCTGTCTCAAGGAGCAAAGAGACCACAATAACTGAGAGAAACTAAAAGAGCTAGGAATTAGAGCACACACAAAAGAACTGAGCCTTATTTGCATTTAAAACTGTTAGCTACTATATCTCGAGTTCCTGTGGAAGATGGAGGTTGAACATTTATTCAAATGCTTGTGGGGTTTTTTTTTTAAATCACTGAAACTTAAAAAGGCACATTTACCACATGAAAGTCTGGAGAATTATGTCTATGCTGGTAGCTTTCATTTGCAAATGCTTAACACTGAATTTTAAACCCCATGACCTTAATCTTTTTCATGTAAAGAAGCTTTTGAATTTTCAAAGCAAAATGCCCATAGTAATGCAAAAATCATTGCTCATGATATTTATAAAGTTGACCTGCGGTGTTGGGTTTAAAAGCACAGGGTTTTCTCATGAGTACTGAGAAGTTTAAGGCCAGGTTTGGCCACAACTATTCATGTTGAGTAGTACTTTACTCTGCAGGTAATCCCACTGAAGACAATGGGGCTACTCCAAAAGAAAGGGGCCACTTAATGTGGGCAAGCAAATCACAGTCTGGCCACTTGCAGTACACAATGCAGTACATTTACAGAGTGCCCACATAAAGATTTCCTGCTGCAGAGAGCGAACAGTCTAAATAAAACAAGGCAAAGGAACCCAGGAGAAAATTTCTGGAGGAGGAGGGAGTGGAAGTTATTCATGATGAGGAGTTGCTTGGAGGAGAGTGTACAAGGAGGGATTTAAGGAGGACAAGGAACTTGGTTTCAAGCCTTCTCTCATACTGCACCCTATATAAGATACCGCCTCCTTGCTCTCACTGCAATACCTAGGGGCATGGGTGAATTCTCTATCACTTGCATTCTTTACATCAAGACTGGATATCTTTCTAAAAGATATATTATCACTGAAACAGAAGTGCAGAAATTATTGGATGAGGTTGTTTGGCCTGTGTTATGAGAAGAGGTCAAATTAGATGCCACTTCTGGCCTTAAGAGTTGTGAATCTATGAATACAGATAATAAGTCTCTGCCCCAAAGAGCTTAAAATATTACTGGAGAAATGAAGCCCTGCACCAAGAAAGCAGGGAGGGGACGAGGCAGGCAAGGATCATGAGTTCGCTTTGGTGGCTAGGCCCACATCTTGGTGGCATTTTCTTTAAATAGATGTTTTATTTTATAGGATAAATCGGATTATGATTAAGGCTGACTTTTTGCTTGGGGTTTTTTTGCTTGGTGGAGGGAGAAGTGTAGAAGGGGTAAGTATGAGTAGTGGAGGAGGAGCTAAAGGGAAAGAAGAACGGAGGAGGATGACAGAAAGGGTAGGCGAGGAAAGGGGAAGAGAAGACGAGAAACTGGCAGGGGAATGTGTGATCTGGTAGCAAATTGAATATGGGAGACAGAGGGATGAGAGGAGAACAGACAGTTCGTCAGACAGCAGGTGTAAATAAAAACAGTCCTAAAGGTATGTTGGGGGTTCCGATTACATCTTCTTGTGGCTGGTGTGTAGTATATACATTACATGGCCCCCTGCTCCGAATTCTGCTTCTGGAAGAGTGAGGAATGCTCTAGGAGCTGGAACTTTAAGCTCTTCCCACCGCTGCTGGGGCAGCCTAGTGTCCTCAATGACTCCTGGGGAATCCAGAGTGGGGTGTGGTGTTGGAAGCTGCAGTCCAGCCTGCTGCTTCCTGGTGCCAGCACATAGCCCTTGGCTTCCTGGAAATTTAAGTTGAAAACCCCTAATTCGCATCAGTGTGTAAACCTTTAGAAAATAGCAGCTCCCCAGAGTCCTTGGCAGAAGTGAGTGGGGCTTTTTGCCACGGCGTAACTCATCACATATGTTTTAATGAATTAGACCTACAGAAAGAGAGGAGTGAATTCTTCCCCACTTGTTAATTTCACTCTCCCTACCTCCATTTTCTGTCTCCGTTTCTCCACAGCCATCTGTCTTGTATTACTGCAACCACCAGCCACCAACAGCCTCTATATTAATCACAGTTCTTGCTTTCGCCCATCGGAGCAACATGAGCAACTGGTTCTCACAGCTCTCTCTGACTTGGTTCTTCAGATCACTTATCACATCAGTTTTCTTTAGAATTCCATTCCCCAAAGTGTTTCTCCCCCAGCATATTGATCATTATGAGGTTTGGTCTGACCTGACCTGGCCTGGCCTGGCCTGGGGAGGAAGGTTGGCCCACTGGTTGGGGCACTAGTCTGGGTCTTGGAAGACTTGGGTTTAATTCTTTGCCCTGCCATGGCCTTCCTGTGTGACTTGGACTAGTCACGTAGTGTCTCTGTTCTTCAGTTCTCTACTCATGGGGATATTGCGAGGATAAATACATTACAGACAGTGTAGAACAGGGGTGAGCAAACTTTCTGGCCGGAGGGCTGCAACTGGCTATGGAAATTGTATGGTGGGCCAGGAATGCCTGGCGGGGGAGGGGGACTCCATAGGGTGTAGCGGAGGAGGGGTGACTCTATAAGGAATGTTACCGAGGTGGGGGTAGAGGAAACTCCTGGGGTGTGGTGCCGGGGTGTGTGTGTGTCTCTACAGGGGCGGTACCGGGGACTCCTAGGGGCCATGCCAGCAGAGACACCAAGGTGGCCGTACCAGGCACCACCATGGGCGGAGGCACCCTAGCTGGGACAAGGGTGGAGCCGTAGAAGACCGGGAAGGGACTGGGCATGCTCCTGCGTAGGGAGGGGCTGCCAGATAGGGGTGAGGTTCTGATCCTGGAAACAGTGCAGTGAATTCGTGCCTGCGCAGTATGACTTTGTGTGTGCTGGAAGATGCTGGAATTGTGAGTCGGGGGCTGGGGAGCGCCGGGTGGGCTGAGCGGGGCAAGTCCCCGACCCCGCTCCCCGGCAGGAGCTCGAGGCCTGGATAAAAACGTCTGACGGGCCGGAAGTGGCCCGCAGGTGTGTAGGGTAATGAAGGCCATATAAGAGCCATAGATAAAATATGTGTCCACCACTGCTATTATCACAAATCCTATCCTCAGATGCATGTGCGGAAGTCCTGTTGATATGTGTCAAAAGCAGATCGGGCCATTGTTCTTGCCTTGTTTTCTTCACATGCCCCTACCTTAATTGTTGGGTTATTGCCCTTTGAAACAAAAACCTATAGCCATGCTACTTTAGCGTTCAGAAAACTCTTTTAGAGTCCCTGCCCTTCAGCTTTAGAAACCACCATCCCGAAAAAGATGCAGACATTAACAGTCATTGCAGGCTCCGATCCTGCCATTGACTCTGCATGGGTGGATCCTGAACTTCAGTGGAACTCCATGTTCCACCTACATAGTTCCCTTTGCAGGACCGGGGCCATAGTCCTTTCCTCAGTTTGCACCACTCACACCTCTCAGAAGCCAGCCAAGTACCGTACTTCTCCTTTAGGCTCCTCTCTGCACTGGGGGCCCAATCTGGCTAGAGCCTCCTGCCGCCATGGGTGGCAGGGGGGACCCCCAACACTCCCCGCCACTACGGGTAGCAGGAGGGATCCCTGCAGCTCCTTGCCACCACGGGTGGCAGCAGGGATCCCCACAGTTCCCTGCCGCTGTGGGCGGCAACAGGGATCCCCGGAGCTCCCGGCCTCCCTGGCGGCGGGGGAACCCCCAGAGTTTGGAGCCTACAGTGGAGGGAGACCCTGGAGCTCCCAGCCCAACCGCAGCTGCCAGGCTTCTCATTTTGTCATGGATATTTTTAGTAAAAGTCAGGGACAGGTCACGGGCCTCTGTGAATTTTTCATTATTGCCCGTGACGTGTCTGTGACTTTTACTAAAAATATCTGAGACAAAATCTTAGCCTTAATCATCATGGATCACAAGCTAAATATGAGTGAACAGTGTAACACTATTGCAAAAAAGGCAAACATCGTTCTGGGATGTATTAGCAGGAGTGTTGTAAGCAAGACACGAGAAGTAATTCTTCCGCTCTACTCCGCATTGGAGTATTGTGTCCAGTTCTGGGCACCACATTTCAGGAAGGATGTGGACAAATTGGAGAGAGTCCAGAGAAGAGCAACAAAAATTATTAAAGGTCAAGAAAACATGACCTATGAGGGAAGACTGAAAAAAACTGGGTTTGTTGTCTGGAGAAGAGAAGAGTGAGAGGGGACATGATAACAGTTTTCAAGTACATAAAAGGTTGTTACAAGGAGGAGGGGGGAAATTGTTCTCCTTAACCTGTGAGGATAAGACAAGAAGCAATGGGCTTAAATTGCAGCAAGGGAGGTTTAGGTTGGACATTAGGGAAAACTTCCTAACAGTCAGGGTGGTTAAGCACTGGAATAAATTGCCTAGGGAGGCTGTAGAATCTCCATCATTGGAGATGTTTAAGAGCAGGTTAGACAAACACCTGTCTGGGATGGTCTAGATAATACTTAGTCCTGCCATGAGTGCAGGGGACTGGACTAGATGACCTCTTGAGGTCCCTTCCGGTCCTGCAGATTCTATGATAGCCTACAAATATAGGAAAGGTGTGAACTTCAAGTGTGGAGAGGAAATATTTATCGTGATACACGGGAAGTGGTACAACAAAGATCTATGGGATGAGATTTAAAGGGAAAGCCTGCATTAACTACACCTCTACCTCGATATAACGCTGTCCTTGGGAGCCAAAAAATCTTACCACGTTATAGTTAAAACTGCATTCTATCGAACTTGCTTTGATCCACCGCAGTGCGCAGCCCCGCCCCCCCAGAGCGCTGCTTTACCGCGTTATATCCAAATGTGTGTTATATTGGGTCGCGTTATATCAGGATAGAGGTGTATCAGGAAATATTGCTTGACAGTGAGATGTATTAGGCTGTGGACTAAGTCTCCCTAACAAAGGGAATTGGCATAAACCCCACTGCTTGGGATTTATAAAGCCACAAACACTAGAAAGTCCACTGTAGGCAATGAAACTGTATTGGCAGGCAGATGCGCTGGGTGTATTTAGGGTAAATACAGCCCTTAACTTTGCAGCCATGAAGGGCCTCAATAAAACAGACCTGGTATGGTTCTGCAGTACAAAGGAGGCGGCTGGATTCCAAGAGATGCCACAGAGAGTGGGGGAGGGCAAGGTATTGGTTGGCCTAGGGAGAGTCAGGGCTGGAGAACATCTCACTGCATGAATCCTCCTTTATAGTAGGGGTATGCAAGACTGCTTCAGCCACGACAGCAAAGCAGGATTCACAGAGCAGCTCTGCAGCAGCTCCATAGATCTCGTGAGGAGGATGTCTCCTTCGTCCACCTGCCCATAGATCCCCCCAACATCCAGGTCACTTGCTTGAGCTGGGTGTTGCCCCTTAGAGTGGCTCCCTGAGCAGAACAGTATTTGTAAAGAATGATTGCAGTCTACAGTACAGGAAAGGTGTGAACTCCAAGTGGGGAGAGGAAATATGTGGTACACAGGGAGAGGTAGAACACATATTTAAGGGATGGTTCTTTCTTATCTGTTGTTACAAAGATAACTTAAAGTGGCCAAGCTGGAATTTACACAGCTTCAGCCATGATAACATACAAACAATCCCTATTTTCTGAACGTTAATGCAATGGGGGTGCCGGAACATTGTCCTGCAATTGGCTACAGTCTCTGAGGAAGGTCTGACAAATGCTGTACTCATGCTTTATTTTTGCTTTATTAGTCATGTTACTGCCTAAACAACTCCTTGTGTTGTTACTTGCTAATAAGGATATTCCAAAAGACTTACTGTTATTTTCCACCATTTGGCTCAAAATGATACTCAAAAGCAAACATGAAAATCTATTAATTACTTCCGTGCCTTGGCCTGGTGTCCTATCCAAGGTTATAATAAAATTACAGCTTTGACATGAGCTGAGATCTCTGCTGGATTTCTGGCAAATCAGAAATGTGGTGAAATGGCCTTTCAGGAATGCAAGACAAAGACCCAAAATGAAGGGGGGAAAAAACAGATACCCAGGGTCCCAGCTCCACGCTCCCCACTGAGAGCCCGGATGGGAACCCAGCTGCCCCCTTCGGCTCTGGGCTCCCTTCTCCCTGCCGGGAGCTTGGCAGCTGACCAGACTTTGGGTCTGGATCTCCCGGCCAGAGGCAAGAAGCCCTGGGTGGCTACCCTCCTGCTCCCAGCTGGGAATGGGGAGGTGAGAAGCTCGGGGGGCAGCTGGGCTCCGGGTGGGGAGCTGTGTGGAGTTAAGAGCCCTGGCTCTCGGCTCCCCACACTGCCCCTCTTCAGTCAGTGGAAGTGCGCCTGGTGAGGACATGCACCACCGACAAAAGGAAGGCAGTGTGGACATTTCCCCCTGCAGTAATTACTGAGGTGGCTATACATCAACCTAACATAGTTTGACTTAAGATTGTAGTGTAGACATGCCCTTAAGTACTTTTGAAAATTTTACTCCTTGTCTAAACTAGGAGAAAAAGGTGGTTTTAAAAATCATGTTAGCTAACCCCACTTGAAACACCACTTAGCAACTAGCATTTAAGACCTCTACAACTGTCCTCGCCTGGTGGGAGGAATGTCAATAGGACTATTTACATGTTGAAAATTAAGCATGTGCTTGAACATTTTGCTGGATCGAGGACAGACTGCTCAGCGTGTTGCAGGACTGAGCCCTAAATTCACTCACTGACGAAAAGGCAGTAGCTTGCCTGGGATAGAATAATGTAATTGTCGTATGAACAGACTGAAATGTGAGAAGCCTCCTTAAATGAGTAAAAATGTAAAATTATCTCTTGGGAAAACACCCTAATTGAGTTGAATCGGGTTAAATTATCCTAACAGTCACCTTTTTACCGCAGAACCAATATTTCTGACAACCCTCCTGAAAGAATAAGACCTTCTCTGAACTGTTCATATTGATTTAATCTGTAGCGCTGGGATTTAAAAGCCTAGTTAATGTGCTAATGTACTACTGGTTTTAGGCATTAGACACTGACAGACCATTTCCGATACATTCTAACTTGATAAGTAATACTTTACTTTTTAGAAAGAAAACAGTGATATTTATCAAGAAGTTTAACTCTAATTACACATTCTGTTTACTTAGCAAGTGACTGAACCAGGTAGATAGCAGTTCAGTGTATCAAGCACCACCACTCTTTTGAAACAAAACTGAGCCTATGCTATGGGCTTGTCTACACTGGCACTTTACAGCGCTGCAACTTTCTTGCTCAGGGGGTGTGAAAAAACACCCCCCTGAACACTGAGAGTTTCAGTACTGTAACGTGGCAGTGTAGACAGTACTACCCAGCGCTGGTAGCTACTCCCCTTGTAGAGGTGGCTTTTTTACAGCCCTGGGAGAGCGCTTGCCCAGGTCCGGTGCTGCGACTACACAGCCAAGTTAAAGCGCTACACAGTGCTTTAACATTGCTAGTGAAGACATGCCCGGAGTCTACACTGAAAACACTACAGCAGCACAGCTGCAGCGGAGAGATTGCACCGGGGTCGTGCTTGAGTGTAGACATTCACTACAGCGCTGGGAGGGGTTCTCCTGTCACTGTAATTAATCCACCTCCCCAAGAGGTAGTAGCTAGGTCAATGGAAGAATTCTTTCGTTGACTTAGCGCTGTCTATATTGGGGGTTAGGTCGGCTTAGGTCCGTCTCTCGGGGAGGGTGGGGCTCACAACCCTGACAGATGTAGCTATGCCGATGTAAGTTTCCAGTGTAGACCAGCCCCAAATGAAGCTCCACTTTTGTCCCAGCTACTAGAGGGCTTGATCCTGTAAAGTCCTTCTCTCACCAGCATGGATAGACTTGAGTGCATTCATCACCTTTTAGACTGGAGGCTGTTTGGGGAAGGAAATATCATTTACTAGTTGAAGTTCAGCTAAAGACTTCGGGGGGGACCCTCGATCTGCTAACTTGTGTTAAAACTACAAACTGCCTTGTCTTCACTAGGATTTTACCTCGAGCTAAGAGCCCACCTTTGTTTCACTAGTGAAGACAAGGCCACAGTGTTTCTACATGCATCCGAAGAAGTGGGCTGTAGTCCACGAAAGCTTATGCTCTAATAAATTTGTTAGTCTCTAAGGTGCCACAAGTACTCCTGTTCTTCTTTTTGCGGATACAGACTAACACGGCTGCTACTCTGAAACCAGTGTTTCTACAGTGCCTCGCACAATGGGATCCCTATTGGGTTGGCTTCTGGGCGCTACCACAATATAAGTGCTAAATAATAATAATGGATATTAATAACCTCACAGACCTGGGCCCTTATGCCTTTTGCCCGGAGATATTCACCCACGTGTTCCCAAGAGGTTTAAGAATGAAGTGGCTGAACTAACAAAAGTAGGCAATTTCTCCTTAAAATCAGCTACAATATCGAAGCACTGTGTGTTGTACCTATCTTTAAAAAAGGCACGAGGGATGATCTTGGGAGTTACAGGCCACTGAGCCTTTACTGCAGCACCAGATGAACTAGCAGAAACAATAACTAAAAAGAGACAGTCATTCAACAGCTAGATTAACATGATACGATAGGGACTGCACTGGCATGGCTCCTGTGAAGGAAGACCTCACCTCTTCAGTCTACTAAAATCTTTACTAGCCATGGTACTCAGACACCATGGCAGTGGGTGCAGTGATAGAAGCTAATTAGAACAGTACTGTCATGGATCAGAAACTGGCAGAAAGATGGGAAGCAAAGAGTCTGAATAAATTATTCATTTTCAGCGTGCTAAAAGGCTAACAGTTTTACAGCTCAGTGCATCAGGTGTTAGCAGAATTGACCCCTAAAACTGTTAACCTTTTGTCACTGACTTAAGTATTATGGCTTCCGATATACACTGGTGTAAGATAGATCAGAACCAGGACTTAAAGATCTAAAGCTGGCTATCTAATAACAATACCCCCTGTCTCTTGTATAGCTCTTTTCATCAGTGGCTCTCAAAGCACTTTACAAAGAAGGTCACAACCATTATTCCCATTTTACAGACAGGAAA
Organism: Trachemys scripta elegans; assembly: GCF_013100865.1. NCBI lineage: Eukaryota > Metazoa > Chordata > Testudines > Emydidae > Trachemys > Trachemys scripta. Next base: position 14,385,099 of record NC_048298.1, on the reverse strand, counting down.
ACAGAGGCATGGGAAATTGAAGCAATTTGTCGCAGGTCACCCAGTAGGCCAACCAGGAACAGAACCCAGGTCATCTGAATCCCAGTCCAACACTCTATCCACTAGGTCACAGCATCACCCGTAAATCTTTGCATAATAATTCATTTTGTGTTTCAGGGAGGAAGGAACGTTACATTTATGCAGGGCCATTGGGCTACTGCTGAAAATTCTGGTGATACTACAACCCAGGAAAGCTGTTTGATGTAGATAAATTGCAGAGAAAATATGCAGATGATGTGCAATCAGGTATAGCACTAGCAGTGGCCTCGTGGCAGGCATAATTGCGGTGACTGACAGCACAATTTCACTGTGCTTGGAGAGTGTTGTCTGGGCAACCAATGACGAAAAAGAGACAACATTGAAGAGGAGCTAGCTTCTACAGAAGAGGAAAAAAACAGAACAAAACTCTAAATATGATGCAAATGCAAAGTTGTCTGGTCTTTAGGAATACTGCAACTGTGCTGTGTTGGCTCACACCACCTGAGTCAGTATCACGGTAACCAGTGTGTTGAAGCAGTGGGGTCTACAGCATGAACGTATTCTGATTTTGAATTGTAGAGAAGAAAAGAAAATGGGGGAAAATGAACATTTAAAAGGGTAATAGCTGTTGTGAAGCAAAAACAAAATGAGAGAGGCAGACATGAAAATACAACTGTTAGAAAAAAAATTATTCCCATAAGCTTATAAAGATAGATACACACTATGTTACCATCCAATGACTCCACACAAAATTGTGGAGCTAGGAGTACGTGTGAATTTTAATAAATAATATCAACAACTTTGATAACTATAGCACTTTCTATTATTTGCAACATTAATGAATGAATCTTCATGCCCTCCCATACCGTGCTGGGTAGGTTTTATCCCCATTTTACAGATGGAACAACAGAGCAGTTTATGTGACTTTCCCAAAGACACACAGGAAGTCTCTGGGGAAGTCAGGAATAGAATCCAAATCTCTGGACTCTCCATTCTGAGCTTTAACCATACAACTTTAATCCAAATGTAATGGAGGATATGGAAGTCATTCAGGTATCTGAGAGTTCAGAGAACCTGGGGAGCCATTTGTTTTAGCTGAAGTAATGATGTGAGCATGTAACTTTGTATGTGCCAAAGCCTTTACTTGAAATCTGCAGTGCAAAGACTTGTGCACATAAAGCAGAGTGATCTGATCGTATTTCAGGATAACAGGTTATTTAATGAGTAAGATTCAGGGGCCAATGTGCATGATTATAGTGAAAACTTGACAAAAAATGAACAGAGGTAGTGAGGCAAATAGTTCAATACAGAAAGAAAGATTGTGAATGGATCTCATAGACACAAGACCTCTACCATCAGGAATCCAGCATCACCACCCTCCTAACAGAGGTCAGACAATCAAGCCATCACTTCAGTGATGAGCTGCCTTAATCTACCAGGGAGACCTAACACTGTGGTTAGAGTCCTGTCATCAGCAAGATAATGATGAATATGGAGTCACCTTTCTAGGAGTGGCAGGTCAGTATCCAGACAGTGAATGATCAGAACTCCCTAAGTATCAGTTAAAGTGGCAGAACTTTTACTCGTGTGATCAGAAGAACTTTATTTCCAGAATGTGTAAATGGCAACATGAAGAGGCAGCATGAGATTATTCTCTGCCAGATTGGAGTCAGACTCTCATGTTCAGCCACTCTTCAACAAACAGAATCTTAAAATTGATGTTTCTTACAGACTTATTGTTTTTGGCCAGTGGCCCATGGAGAACCTGCTGAAACATTTTAATTAAGAGAGCTGAGCAGCCTACATGAAGAATTATTGAATGTACTGTTTTAGCTCTTACTCAATTCCTCTATCGAGCTTCAAAAACAAGGTCTCTGATTCAGCTTGATTAAATAGAGTCCAGAATGTAACCTAGTGCAGGCTGTCTTATATTTCACAAAGTAATAAGAGATATAAGGCCATGATTGCTGCAGAGTGATCAAGACAAAAGAAAAACTGTTTCTCTTTCCAAGGTTACCAAGATAAAATCAAGTGTATTTTGTGCAATATAGAGATCATGTGAATCCATGGATTTACACCAGGGATGAACCTGTCTCTCTGTTTCATGGGCTCTGCTGTGTTATAGTCAGGTTTTTATACCATGCTTATCACTATGGGATCTGAGTGGTTTCTATTTCCTCCTAAATCTATGTAAATTCAGGTGGCTTGGCAGTCACTAAACAAAAATCATATTGCCCAAAGTCATTAAACTTCCCATGTGGGTTTCTCAACAATTAGAAACAACGCACACAGGAGAATGTTAGAAACACAGCTGGGCCATTCTTTCACCATTATTGCAACTTGCAGCTTGAAAGGGAACAGCGATCTTGCTGTGTTGGAAATCAGCGCTTTAACTGAGTGATCACTAAAGAGTGTAGTATTTTTACAGACTGAGCTCCAATTCTGCAATTGTATCAGAGCAGGTGGAGTCCTGTGATCATGCAGAACCCCAACGATTACAGGAGTAGGTGGGTGAGATTGTGTGGCCTGCAAAGTGCAGGAGGTCAGACTAGATGATGGTCCCTTCTGACCTTAAAATCTATGAGTGCAGCCAGCCAGGGTTCTGACATGGTGTAAATCCACCCAATGGTATTTTTGCTCCTGGCTGCAATTCTAGTCCTAGGCCAGAGAGAGAGAGTTTCCACATTCTTCGTTTCAAACATGTCAGTGTGGTTGCAATGTTTAAGAGGGGGAGGATTCCTACACTGCTTCAGTGGGCATCCCTGCCTGGGTGACCATCTCCACCTCAGCCCTCCAGGGGCTGGGCAACTTCAGTTTGCTCCCAACAATACTGCCAACACAATTCTGAAGGGAAACTGACCTCCTGTTCTTGCCAGTGAATGAGGGGGATCATGAGGGTCAGCCAGGAGATGCCATGAATGAGAGGGAAATGGGGGGATTGAATTTCACCAAATTGCAATATTTCTCAGTGCCCCTGGATAACAGCTTCCAGGGGGACTGTCCAGACTTAATCATCAGACCTGAAGACAGAGAGGAGCCTTCAATACTTTCTATTAGGTCCAGAGTGGTCTTGTGTCGCAAAGTAATCTGCAAAGCCCTGGCTACCCCTGTATCTATGAAATTGTTGGCTGCTCCTGAATTCATGAGGGCTCATTGGATGGACATCCGTTAGGGCTCTCCAAGGATGTGTAGCTGGATGAACACGTGCAAGTGGGAAGCCCCTGGATGGAGCTTGATGAGTGTTCCAGTAAGGACTGAGGTGCAGGGAAATTCTTATCTCACAGAGCCTAGGTTGGTTCTCCTCACTGAACCTAAGCGGACTCGTTTCCCAGATTCCTTGGAGCTCAGATGGGACAAACAGAAATGGTGTGGCCAGGTTCGCGACAACAGAAGCATATATGGTGCCGTTGGCATGGTTCCTTTTCTTTGGGTGGACAACGAGCCAGATCCACCTGCATCAGTTCAGTGGGTGAAACAGGTACCGAGGTAATGGTAAGTGGATTGGGAAGTGTGGGGGCTGCACAGACCCTCCCTTTTCCTCTCTTCATTCCCATAACTGGTTATTTATGCAGAGGATGAGGTTGATAAAGGCATCCAGACTTGTGGGCATCTCCACGTGGGTCACTTCATCTTTGATCTCCTCCCTCAGACTGCACCAGAATTGGTACCGTTCCACCGCCTCATACCACTCTACGTCTGCAATGAGATGGCAGAAGTGTGCCGCATAGGAAGCCATGGTACCCTTTCCCTGTGGAGTTTCTTTAGAGTGGCCTCAGCCAAACGGCCATGATGCAGGTCATCGAAGATTGCTGATATTGATTGGAGGAAGGTGTTCCAATTTGACAGGACTGGGCTGTTACTCTCCAGCAAGGGGGAGGCCCAGTCCAGAGCCTCCCCCTTCAACAGACTGATTACGACAGAGGCATAGGTCTGGGGACACAACAGGAACAGAAGATGGCACTGGTTCATGAAGCGCCAGAACGGCTGGCGACTCCTATTGAATTGTTCTGGTAGAGGCATTGTGAACCGCTGTTCAAGGCAGGGCACTGTGGTCTGTTTCCGAAGCAAAGTGTTTTCCATGTGAAGCTGGCTTACTTGATCCCGCAGCTGCCCACTCTCTGAGTCAGTTGCAGAACTTGGGCCTGCAGTGCTTGGTTCTCTGCCTGGAGGCAGGCAGCCCAGTGCCTCTGGAGGCAGCAGTTGGGTTGCTAGTTCTATACTTCTTGCACTGGGCCCACCCCCTTTGGCATAGGTGCAGGAACCAGGGGTGTGGGGGGTGCTGCAGCACCCCCAGGTTTTATGGGGGCTCTGCTGCTGGCCCCGCTCCCAGGGTCCCAGCTGCTGGCCCATGTCCGGGGCTCTGGCTGCTGACCCGGCTGCCGCTCCCCACCGGGGTCCCTGCTGCCACCTCGCGCCTGAGGTTCTGTTGCCGGCCTCGCACCCAGGTTCCGGCTGCCTCCCCATGCCTGAGGTTCCACTGTCAGCCCTGCACCCAGGGTCCTGGCTGCCAGCCCCGTGCCTGCCCCCAGCCTCGGCTCCCTTAGCCCTGTCCAGGTCCCCGCTGCTCAGAGAAACACGGCCTTGCTCCCGGCCCCAGCTCAGGGGGAGGAGGGGAGAATGGACAGGGGTAAGGGGGGGGGGGGGGCTGGCTTCCAGCATCCCCACTATTAAAAATGCTCCAGTGCCACTGCCCTTGGGGATGACTGTACGGTCTGTACAAACCGTTGAGGCTGGGATGTAGGCAGCTGGGCCTAGTTTTACCATAAGGTGGATGGGTTGGATCCTTGCACCAGCCAGAGTTCAGAACCAGAAGGTCAGAAACTGAGAGTCAGATACCAAGAGTCAGGCCCAGTCAAGAAACCAGGAGGTCAGGGGCAGGTAGAAAAATCCAGTCTCATTTGACCACACACACAAAACTGTATGTCAGCACAGATACAGAGAACACCTGCTTCTGGCTACTGAAAACCTTAAAGTTCAGATCCTTCCTAGGTAGAAACACTAGGCCAAAGGTATCCCTGGCACAGGTGCCATTATTTCAATGTAATTATTTAAACGGAATTACACTAAAGATGAATGTTACACTGTAACCTGTTATAGTATCGCAGTATTGGAACAGCTACTGCCATTTTGCATGCTCCTCTGAAATATAATGTTTGCCTTTTAAATAAAGTCTCTTAAAAAGGTATCCTGCAAAGATATTTTCCAGTATTTGTTTAATTATTCTTTTTAAACTATACTGGTAAAGGGGCGAGGGGATGTAATCTGACCAGCAGTGCAACACAGCATCTTGGTACATTAATGTCTTAGACTGGACAAAGCATCAGAGCATATAAAAGGGAACAATCTGAGGACTGGACTACATATAGGGTTTTTCCATCTCTATGAAATTTCTAGGAGTCTATAACTCAGTGTGGCTGGACAAGAGGTTTATTTGAGACTTCAAAATAAATGCAGCTCATCCATTTTACTTACTAATACTTCTCTTGGAAGGAATTTGTGAAATGTGATCCTTTATCATTAAAAACAAAATGATACCTATGTTAAAGTGTCTCAGTTTCATATGTGATTGAAAGAAGAAATGGATAAGAAGGATATTATTCAAATGCTTCCAGTTCAACAGCAGGCACTGTGTTCAAGACAGCTCACCCTTTGAAGGAATACAATTATAGAGCTTAATCCCACAACCCAAGTTGACCACAGAAATAAATAAATGGCAGGATCAGGACACAATAGATGAAAAGGACCAAAGAAAGAGAAGCATTAACTTCAGAAAACTCTAGCTAACCTCCTCAAAATCTTTCACCTACTATACACCGTCACCAGAGAACAAAGAGCATTCTCTTATATTACCACCATTTTCACTTACGCTTCTTTAATATACCTCGGAATAACTGATGGTAATTATGCTCCAACCACTTACCAACATATCCTGGGGTTCCACACGCTGTGGACATGACGTCTCCTTTATCCTCCATCTTTGACAATCCGAAGTCACTGATCATGATTTTGGATTCTTCATCCTGGCTGTAGTACAGCAGGTTCTCAGGCTAGGAAGAAGTTTGAGACAAATATATGAGTCCAGTAAAGAACAAGGTGACACTTTACATTTATTATATTCAATTTTTGAAGCGAAGGGGGGGGGATTCCCCAGAACCCTCAACCAATTCCCCATAATAATCATTCTTTAAAGGCAGTACCAGCCAACCTATTCTCGTGACTGAGAAGGATTCTATGGGGAACCAAATCAGTGCCACTGTTAAGGCAACTAGCCAGAGGCCCTCCTCTTCAGATGTTGTATGTACCATCTCTGAAGCCATTCCTTTTCTTTGACACCCCAAGCAGGAACCATGGCCCCTTCTTTCTCCTGACCAGAGACATAAGGGGATTGTCCTATATACAAACAAGGACAGTCTCTTCACTCTATGGTGATAAAACAGAAGAGTTCGCTTATATGCAAGTATAAATGGTAAGTACTATGTAGAACATTCAACACATTTTACATAGATGCAGTGGGGGTTAAACTGTAGTTTAAAAAAATCCCATTAGTGTTAGAGAATTTTTATATATATCCTGTAGGAAATAAACTATGATAAAAGAGTAAATGCCATTAAAGTTAATAGAGTTACACCAACATTGATTTGGCTCCAGTTAACTAGAAAAAATATTGCACTACTGAGAATAATGAACTAGGAGCCGAGTAGAAATCAGGAGTCTCTTCACTGAGCTCCATGGAGTTGTGCTGATGTTAATCTGGTTTGAGATCAGAATCATGCCCCAGACACCAATGTGCTACATTGTTGCTAATCCAAAATGTCCAATACATCTGCTTTTAATAATTCGTTATGTTATTAACAAACAATACAGATCTTACTAAATACAGTGCACTTCTGGGAAGTGTAATTTGAGGTTTTACCTCCCAGGGTGATTCCATTACTAAGCGTTTGAGCCTGCAAGGTGCTTAGGGTCCTCTGTGAACTCCCAGTGAAGCTGTGGAAGCAGTGGACAATCCACACCTTGTAGGGCCAGGCCTTAAACTTGTTACATTTTTACAGCACGAGATTACCAGCTTTGTGACATAGTATTGGAACAAGGTACAAATACCTACCACAATTTAACACATTTTCTTCTATAAACCCAATATGCGCTCCAAATGTGGATTTTCAGGAAATAATATATGACACAGATGGGGCAATTCAACATCATTACATTCACTGTGCCAAACCCAGCCTTGGTATATAAGGGGGCAACTCCACTGAAGTCAATAGCAATGGGCTAGGGCTGAATTTGGCACTTTATCTTATAGCAGAACTCAGGAAGTCAGACACATTTTTATGTTTCACTCAGATGCTTATGAACTCTTAAAGTATTTCAACAACACTCACACCGAGCCAAGAACCCAAGGATACCAGAGTAGAAGAGACTGAATTAAATGTTTAGGACCTGACCCTTCATACCTGCTTTTCAGTGCTCAGTGTGGCATGGTGACGTGGCAAAGAAGGAGATTATTGCAAAGGGGGCCATAGGGCCTTGAGATGCAACTACTTACAGCAGCCCCAAGGTTGCTTTAAGTTGTATGGACCAATAGCCCACAGGGCAGTCAGGATCACTGGGGCATAAGGATACTCCGGCCATGTTCCCTCTTTCCTGAATATTTCCCTTGAACTGGGAAGAGGAGCAGCGAAGGAGCCGTTACACCATCTCTATACCATCCAGATATTCCCCTTACATACGGAGTATCGTCATGGGGTAATTAAGCAAGCTTTCTGGCTGCTGTGGACCATCAGAGCAGCACCAAGCCGCGTTGCTGGGCCTTAATTTGCAGGACTGAAACATAGCAGACAATGATGTTATCCCCTTGTTCTCACATGCGCGTGTACACACAAGTGGAAACAAACGTATGACCTTGCCCAGTGTCTTCTAAAGGGGCTGAGATCAGAAAGGAAACAGGGTTTCTGAAAAACAAAACAAAATTGGCTATGCTGCGTGTACTGCTTTTCTAAATGTTCTCTTGGTACCTCATGAGTCCCTCGCCTTCAATGCCCTGCATAGCTCTATCTCTGCCGTGCCTTACCCTTGGATCTTCTTCTGACATCACACAGGGATGTTAAGGGTACAGCCCCTGGGCTGGATCCGTTCCATGGTACAGTTTCATCAGGACCACGGACTTTCCATGACTCTGTGGGCTTTGTCTATATGACCCCGGAGACCACACTATGAAGGTGTGATTCATAGAGTGCATCAGTGTGTCACCACTCTAGCTCCCTGTGTGTACCTTGCTAGTGTGCATTGGTGTAGTCCTGTTTCAAACAGGACTAGATCTATGCACACTAAGGAACATTTAGTGTGAGCCAGCAAGTTCCACATGGGGGAATTAGAGCACAACACACTGGTGCACTCTGTAAATCACACTCCTGTAGTCCAGACTCTGGCGTAGCAAGCCAGCAGTACCTCGCACACAGGCGTAGAACCGCTCAGTTGCGTTTAAGAAGCACTGGGGAAGCATAAACCTGGTGGAAACTGATGTGTGTCCGGGCAAGCGGAAATGGCACTGAAGAGCGCTTACCCATTGGCTGGAGATTAGATACCTCACCTAGCAAGTCAAAGAAAAGGAAACTTCAAATAAGTCAAAGGTTGAATGCCTCCTGCAGCTGGTGGACTCCCTTTTAAATAAAAAATTTAAAAAGAGAAGAAAAGAAAAAGGGGTGAGGGGATACCCTTCTTCTACTCTTCCCTTCCTTCATTTCTTTATTCAGCTTGTAACACATGGCCATGTCTTTATCCATAAAGAGAAAAGTAGATCATTTCTCTTGACAGGCAGGACATTCGTGGAGAATTTCATATTTCTTTGTGGACATGAATGGACAGCACATGTGCTTGATATGTAAGCAATAGGTACAGGAGCGGCGCCAGGGTTTTTGCTGCCCTAGGTGGCAGCGCTCCTCCTCTGAGCATTCAGGGGGTCTGAGGTCTTCGGCGGCAGGGGTCCTTCCGCTCCACATCTTTGGGGCACTTCGGCGGCGGGTCCTGGAGCGAGTGAAGGACCCGCCGCCGAATTTCCGCTGAAGACCCGGAGCGGAAGGACCCCCTGCCGACGAATTTCCACCGAGGGCGGCAAAATGCTGCCCCCCAAATCCTGCCGCCCTAGGCGACCGCCTAGGATTGCCTAGTGGAAGCGCCGGCCCTGAACAGGTAGCTGTGGTAAAATAATACAACATTCAAAGGCACTATGAAGCAAACCAGGATGAGAAGTATGATAAATAAACAAGAAAATTATGTGAAGATAAATACTCCAAATTAGCACAGTTGTTAAAAATGCAGCCATTAATGTTTACTAATGCGTATCATGCAAGTAATTCTGCTGTTGAGGCAAGCTATGTGATTGCCCATGAAATAGCTGTCTCATCCAAACCATTTTCTGAGGGAGAATTTTTGAGGAACTTCATGCTACAAGCTTCAGAAGTACTGTGTCCAGATAAGTGGGAAGCTTTTGCAAATATCATCCTCTCAGGAAACAAAATTGCTGAGAGAATCGAGTTAGCTGAGAATCTGAATAGTCAACTGCAGGACAAAGCAAAGTACTTTGCTGCTTTTTCAACGTCAATTGATGAAAGCACAGATGTAAACGACGCATCTCAACTAGCAGTGTTAATTCATGGAGAGCGTGTGTGAAGCAGAGGAGCTTGTAGAATTGTAGACACAACAACAGCAAATTATCTCTTTATCAACTTGGTGAAAGCTCTCAACAAATTGGATGTGGACTGGACAAGAGCTCTGAGTCTGGCCGCAAACAAGGCATCCTCAATAGTAGGTAAGAAAGCTGGAGTTGCAACAAAATTGAAGACCTAATTGCAAACTATCAACCACAAGCAACAGTTTAGCAGTTTTCATTTTATTTTACATTAAGAACCTTTCTGTAGTAAAATTTTGGAAATGAATCATGTGATGAATGTGGCTGTTAAAAATGTAAATTTTATTCGAGCTAGAAGTCTCTAATCAGTTCAGCCTGCTGTTGGAAGGATGTGAGATTCATTGTGGACTGCCATATCAAACTGTAGTGGCTAAATTGGAGAGCTGTATTGAAGCACCTTAAGAACATAAGAACGGCCAGACTGGGTCAGACCAAAGGTTCATCTAGCCCAATATCCTGTCTTATGACAGTGGCCAATGCCAGGTGCCCCAGAGGGAATGAACAGAACAGTTATGACATCAAGTGATCCATCCCCTATCGCCCAGTCCCAGCTTCTGGCAAACAGAGGCTAGGGACAGCATCCCTGCCCATCCTTCCTAATAGCCATTGATGGACCTATCCTCCATGAGCTTATCTAGTTCTTTTTTGAAACCTGTTATAGTCTTGGCCTTCACAACATCCTCTGGCAAAGAGTTCCACGGGTTGACTGTGCGTTGTGTGAAGAAATACTTCCTTTTGTTTGTTTTAAACCTGCTGCCTATTAATGTCATTTGGTGACCGCTAGTTCTTGTGTTATGAGAAGTAATAAACAACACTCCCTTATTTACTTTCTCTACACCAATCATTATTTTATAGACCTCTATCATATCCCCGCTTAGTCATCTCTTTTCCAAGCTGAAAAGTCCCAGTCTTATTAATCTCTCCTCATATGGAAGTTGTTCCATGCCCCTAGTAATTTTTTTGCCCTTTTTTGAATTGCGTTCTGAGATCAGAAAGGAAAAGCCGTCACTGAATTACAGGACAATGAATGGCTTCAAAACCTTGCTTTCATGGTGGATATTACAGAGCACTCGAACTCGCTCAACACAAGAACGCAGGAGGGCAACCAAGTAGCGATAGAATCCTATGACAACATTCACGCTTTTGAAACTGAGCTTCAGCTGTGGAGAAGGAACTTTCCCAGAGTAACTTGGCACATTTACCTGCCTTGAAATCACGATGTGACACTGTTGGGACTCAGTGTGATGACACCATGGGCAAAATTGCTGAACTGAGAAAGGAATTTCAAGAATGATTCTCTGACTTCAGGAGCTATGAGGAAGAGTTTGCAATTTTCAGCACAACCTTTTCTGTTAATGTGCTCGATGTACTAGAGGAGCTCCAACTGGAACTTAATGAAGTGTAGTGTGACACTGCTGAAGGGCAAATTTTCCAATATTGGGGTGTTTCCAAGTTTACCAATATCTGGATCAAATTATTCCAGACTGAAGTCCTTTGCATCAAGAATTCTTTCCATGTTTGGGAGCATGTATGTGTGTGAACAAGTATTCTCCATCATAAATATCCACAAATCTAAGCTACTTTCTGAACTAAGCAACACACACCTGAACTCGATACTCAAGATAGCCTCAGCCCAGTCATTTGCTCCAAATGTTGATGCACTAGTTCAAGCTAAGAGGTACCAGGTATCGGGGGAGCAGCAGTAGCGATCACTAAAATCTAAAATAAATGAAATTACCAACATGGTTTCTCTTTATCTATTTCTATTTTAATAACTTTTGCTGAATGTGGCCCATGCCAAGTGGCAGGGTATCGGATCAGGCCCACCATATGAAATGCATTTGACAACCCTGCATCGCATATGCTGGTTTTACATTGGTATCTGGCTGTGTGGGAATTACCCCTGATTTACCTCGCTGCAAGGGAGATCAGAACCAGGCTCATGTCTCTAGCCCCACACTTGGGTCCCAAACTGTGCCAGTTTGGCTCACCTTGCTGCTTCCTTTGTCTCCTATTACCATAAATGACACCTTATGTATCCTCTTGCTACCCTCCCTAACCTTGCACATTAGAATTGCTTAGACATTTTTGACAATAGCAAAAGTACGATGAAAAACAGAAATGAAATTTCATATATATTTTCATGAAGTTTTCCTCCTTTTCCAACCACCCTTACAAGCAGCCTCATTCCCTTTCTTCACCCCCCTCCATCCTCACCTCCTTTCACTACCCCTTCCATCGCAGAGCTCCTTCCTCACTCTCTTTCCTGACTAGAAGCTGATTGAAATTTTCTGAATTTCAAAATACTGCTGACATTTCAAAATTCAAAAATTAAACAGGAAATCCCACCTCTCTCCCTACAGTCCTGCTTTTCAACCAGTGAGAGAGGGGGTACAATAGTTTGAATTGCACACATTTTAATTTCTAAAATCTTCAATATTAAAAAAAAAAAAACCAGGAACAAATTGAAAACATTTTCATGATTTTTTTCCAACCAGTTTTACTCCTGATCGAGTTCCAATCTCAGGGCTTGTCTTCACTATGGGCTAAATCAGTGCTGCTGAAATTGATGCAGTGATGTCGATTTAGTGGGTCTGGTGAAGATGCAATAAGTTGATGGAAGAGCAATCTCCCGTCAACGTAATTACTCCACTTCAATGAGAAGCGGAAGCTATGCTGGCAGGAGAGCATCTCCAGATGACATAACGTGGTGTAGACACTGCATTCTGCCATATATTTCATATTATAGCTGTCTCGGATGATGACACAGCACATGTTGTTCATTTTAAGAACACTGTCACTGAAGATTTGACAAAACACAAAGAAGGTACCAATGTGAGATTTCTAAAGAGAGCTACAGCACTTGACCCAGAGTTTAAGACTCTGAAGTGCCTTCCAAAATCTGAGAGGCCTGAGGTGTGGAGCATGCTCTCAGAAGACTTAAAAGAGTAACACTCTGATGCGGAAACTACAGAATCCAAACCACCAAAAAAGAAAGCTGCTTTGGATAGTCATTGAGCAGAACCCATCATCAGCATGGACACGTGGCCCCTGGAATGGTGGTTGAAGAATGAAGAGACATATGAATCTTTAGCACATCTGGCATGTAAATATCTTGCGACACCGGCTACAACAGTGCCATGAGGATGCCTGTTCTCACTTTCAGGGGACATTGTAAACAAGACATGGGCAGCATTATCTCCTGCAAATTGTAACCAAACTTGTTTGTCTAAGCAATTGTCTGAAGTAGGACTGAGTGGACCTGTAGGTTCTAAAGTTTTACATTGTTTTATTTTTGAATGCAGTTATTTTTTGTACATAATTCTACATTTGTAAGTTCAACTTTCATGATAAAGAGATTGCACTACTTGCAGTACTTGTATTAGGTGAATTGAAAAATACCATTTCTTTTGTTTTTTACAGTGCAAATACTTGTAATCAAAAATAAATATAAAGTGAGCACTGTACACTTTGTATTCTGTGTTCTAACTAAAATCAATATATTAGAAAATGTAGAAAACATCCAAAAATATTTAAATAAATGGTATTCTATTCTTGTTTAACAGTGCAATTAATCGCGATTAATTTTTTTAATCCCTTGACAGCCTTCATATTAACTGATTAATTAAAAAGGATGCTAACAAGATGAGTCTGTACTGATTAGAATCTCTCAGGACCTTTTATTGTTCTAATCACTGTCCTCCACCCTTTGTTTATTGTCATTCTTTGCTGTGTTATTTAGATCAGAATCTCTCGGGGTAGAGACCTGCCTTTCCCATCCGTTAAGTGGTGCTCTACGAATAATGATTATAATAGCAATAGTTAATTATTGATGTTGCAAAGTAATAGTCCCAATCCCAATCTTGATTGTGGGACCATCTGGCCTCCATCAGGACCTTCCCCAGCCTAGGAATCCACAGGATCTGCTTGCCCACTTGCAGCCTTCTGCGGCAGCCACAACAGAGTGCACTGCCAGCCCTCTGCTGGGCCCAGGTTCCCTGATGGAGTTGGGCCCACCTTTACATCCTGTAGCTGGGAATCACCAGCTCCAATCACTAGATTCTGTCCAGCTGGGTTGGATGATTCTCACCAACTACCTGCTGGGCTCCTCTCCAGAACAGGGCTGGCTGTTCCCTGGTACTCTGGCCCTTAAAGGGGCAGACTGGCCTGTTTACAGTGCTAGGGCAGCAGGTGAATTCCCCCCCAGCTACTGCCACTTGGGGAGGTGGAGTACCTAGACAATGGGTACATCTACACTACAGCGGGGAGTCGATTTAAGATACGCAAATTCAGCTACGTGAATAGCGTAGCTGAATTCGACGTATTACAGCCGACTTACCCCGTTGTGAGGACGGCGGCAAAATCGACTTCTGCCGCTTTTTGTCGGCGGCGCTTACTACCACCTCCGCTGGTGGAGTTAGAGCGCCGATTCGGGGATCGATTGTCGCGTCCCGACGGGACGCGATAAATCGATCCCCGAGAGGTCGATTTCTACCCGCCGATTCAGGCGGGTAGTATAGACCAGGCCAATGAGAGAACCTCTCTCATTGGCATAGGTGGCGTATTCACTGTAGCTGTTTATATGTAGATAAGCCCCAAAATTTTACCAATATGTAATGATCCAGAAGCAGAACCAACGAACAGACGAAGATAAAGACTGTACTGGTGCTAACCCAAAGCAGGGCCAACTCTGTCTGCCATGAAGAGCCACTCTTGTGCATTGTCCCATACAAAACCTGTGCAATAGCAATGCTGAGCGTTACTTTTAAAATCGGACTCTGGTCTGTCAGCCACACCCACGTGTTTTGGGACAAAACATGGTATTTTATCATTTCCCCCCAACTGGCCCTTTTTATCAGATGTGAAAAATCAACATCACCACCACTCAGCATTGCCATGTTTATGCAAAGTTAAGACAAAGCAATGAGAGGCACAGTACAGTCCTTACCATCTGCTCAACAAAGATTTGCAGCAGCAAGTTGCTTTTGCAAGACTGGAATAAAAAATGAAACCACCCATGTAAAACATAAAGCTTCATTCATGACTCTGTTACCATCAGAGTGTGACACTGCCCGGCTTCTCTTTAGGTTGGATTCCCCTTTTGTGACCTGGGAGGACAACGTAGGGGAAGAGGCCAGAGTATCAATAGCTGAGCACAGGAGATGGTTATAAAGTCCCACCAAGTCACTGACAATGGATTGGTTGGCTTGGCACTTTTCCTCAGTCTTCTGATAGCCAACAAATCCGTTGGCCTCTGTAAAAGAATACAGGTCCTATATCCTAAGAGGAAAAGTGAATCCTACCTCAAAATGAAGAAGCATTTTCCATCTCTAACCTCTGCCTATCCAAGTATTTAGATAGCTCCCATCACCAGAGTCACTAGGCTCTTCAAATGTTAATTAAACTTAGCCTCACAATAACCCTGGAAGACAAGGAATTTTTATCTCCATATTAAAGATGGGGAACTGAGGCTGGGAAAGACTAAGCAATTGACCCAGGGAAACTAAACTAAGCTAGTGGCAGGAACTGAACTTAAATTGCAGTTTAGTTCAAGTCAGTGCTTTAACCACAAGACCATCCTTTCTCTCTTGTAAGTCTATATTTTGTTACAAGCTACATTAGTTTGCTCTTTCACTTTTATCCTACACTAAGTGAAAAATTTGTGACCCCAATGCTGAGTATATATATTCAGTTATTGTCTTTTATTAAAAAAATATGCCTTCTGCTACCGTATTGTTCAGGGTACCCAAGGCTTAAATGTCCTGATTTTATCTAGCTACGCACACCATTACATCTTTACAAAGAAATATCTGCTTATCATCTCAATGGCAGCATTCAAAATGGACGGAGAAAAGTATGAAGAAATAATGCTATTATTTGAATAGAAGGGATGAGCGATTCTGCTATAATGACACCTGGGAACAGCGAGGAACAAAGAGTAATCTCAAAATTATACAATTACCCCGTGATCTTCAGAAAAGAATCACTTGTGCAGAAAGCACGTACAAAAACGTTGGCTTAAATGGAATGACCGTAAAGGGGGAATTGGTAAACATTTTCCAAACAATTAATCCTGTAACACTCTGTATTTAAAAGCAGCACCCTGGAACCCCCATATTCACCCTGTCATATAATTATGATATATTGCACACAAAGCATGCCATGTAAGACATCATATGAAAGTTCATGATCTGCTGAAACCTATTATTCTGTCCAAATACGTATATCATTTGTGTGTATCAAGTTATGCGATTTTGCTGTATGGTTGTTACTGAAATATGTGGAAAGTTTGCTAGTGACATACAAAGGAGGCAAACCACTCCCAGGAGGATGTTCAATGACCATTAATCAGCAGGGGAGTTGTATTCAAGGGATTTACAATTCAATGGCAGTTGCACAAGACCACACCAGGGGGGTTGCTTAACATGTGACTCAGCAAGGCCAATCAGGACAAGTCTGGGCTAATATTTTCCAGTCACGTGGATTGAGGGTATAAAATAAGGACAGTGGCATCATGCCTTGTCCTTTCTTATCCTCCACCTATGCTGGAAGCATCAAGAATGCTGGAAAGACAAAGACTTCAATTGAGGAGATATCCAGTGGGGTGAGAAAACTGCTTGATTGAAATACTACCTAATGTAATAAAGTTTAAGATTTAGAATGTACGTTTACCTTTTATTTTCTTTGATAACTATCTCTGACCTTTTATGCCTACCACTTATAATCACTTAAAATCTATCTTTCTGTAGTTAATATGTTTTGTATTTTACCTAAAACAGTGTGTTTTGGTTAAAGTGCTTGAGCAATCTCAGCTTAATTTACAAAGGCTTGTTTAGGTCCTCTCCACATTGACAGAGGGGCAGACTGTCTAATAAACCTACACTGGTCAGGCTTCTGACCAGGGAAAGATGGTACGGCTTTGGGATGCACCACTGGAGAGACGGGGGGAATGGGCTTGTGCCTTTCTCTGTGTAATTTGTGAGTGGCTCAGGGACCATTCATGCAATCTAGCTGGGTGTGGGGCTCCACATGCGGTTATGCTGAGTGATAACAGCGCCTGGAGGGGTTTGCTGCTGGTTACTAGCAAGGCATTGTGAGAGACAGCCCAGGCTGGAGAGTTAAGGGGGCACCGCAGTCCCATAGTTCCAGGTTGTAACCCAGGGATTCCGTCACAAATCCCTCATCATTATAAGTAGTATGTAGTATTTAATACAGCACTGTAAATTTGCAAGGCACTTTTTCAGAAGTAAAAACACATGCGTCTGCCCAGAAGAGCTCACATTCTTAATGTAACGGAAGTCATTTTCCCCCAGGATAGATTTGCTGTAATCCCACTCACCACTAATGTTGCTGAAGGTGGCAGGAAAAGGCCCTTCATGAGACAAGATAAAGAAACACTGCTCTAGATAAAACACAAGACAGCTGTTCAGAGAAGTGAGGGTATGGATTATACAAAGCCTCACTCAAAGGATGAATCTCTACTCAAAGAGGTAGTCCCACGATAGTCGTGAACAGTGTGAGTTAGGCTTTGCGGTAATTGGGCCCACACTCATTAATACTATCTAGAGATACAAGTAAGTAAGTGGCCTTACCTTGAGATCTCGATGCACAATGCCCATTCTGTGCAGGTAGTAGACAGCATCTAGGACCTGCCGTATCAGAGTGCTTGCATCCTTCTCGGTGTAAAATCCTTTCTCTACTATGCGGTCGAAAAGCTCGCCTCCAGACACTCTGAAAAACATCATGGAATATGGAAGTGTGAAGATGTGCTTATAACTCTCTAAAGGTATGTCTACACTGGGGCCGACTGCAGCTTGGGTAGACGCACCCAAGCTAGCTTTAATCTAGATAGCTTGGGTCGTGGAGCAGTGAAGCTGCTGACGCAGTGCATGAGTAATTACCCAAGGTTCTGGGACGACTCGTACAGCCCATATGGAAGCCGATACAGCCCCAGTTCCACAGCGCTGGCAACCAAGCTAGCTAGACTAAAGCTAGGCTCCGTGTCAGCAATGTACATATACCCTAAATGATGGCCAATGAGAGTAGGGTGACCAGATGTCTCGTTTTTATAGGGACAGTACTGTTTTGGGGGACTTTTTCTTATATAGGCGCCTATTATCCCCCACCCCCTGTCCCGTTTTTTTACAGTTGCTATCTGGTCAATCTAGATGAGAGTACAGAATCGGATTCAGTTCAAGCAAGTGATTGTCTAGTGCTATGGGGATGCTCAAATAAAGTAGAAAAAGCCTCAAATATTAGGATTTTGGGGGGCTTCCCATAGCACAGAAGCTGGTCAGTTTGCTTTTAACACTGAATCCACCCTAATGGGACAAAAAGGTTGATTGAAAACAATAGGGTAATAATTATAAAACAAAAAACATCATGGCTACCCTACTATAACAGAATGGCCCATCTAGTCCAGTATACTGTCTCGACAAGGGCCAAAGAAAAAGTATTGGGCCAGACTCACTAGGGCTAGCTAGCACAGGGCAATTACACTTTCCTAGGCCAGCAAGATCCATGAGTAGATGAGGAAGGACAGGGAATATTTCTGATACTGCCCAGCTGTAATGCACTTCGTGTGTGTAAGTTAAAGTCTGACATCGCCGTCTAGTGGCTGGCCCAGGATGATTATAAGGGGCTTACTACTGTCAGCAGCTTGACTCATGCTTTAGTGGTAAAGACTTGTGTTTTTGGAGCTGGAGGCAGGGTTCTATTCTCCTTCCCCGTCTGTGTGAGATTTATACAGTAATTGTGTCGGATACCTACAGCACATTCATTCATTTTACTGCTTTGGGATTCCTACTGGGGAGAAGAAAAGGGCAGCCTCTTCCACAGACTTCACCATTTTACCCATTCCTACTTGTTCATATATCACAACCTAGACACACGCTTATGTTTCAAGACTGTTGGGCGAGCCTGGCCTCAGATTGACTGGCAGAGCACAGTTATTAACAAGAGAACAAAGATTATGAGATCAGTTCCCCACCAGGTAACCCAGACTGGGAAAGGGTTCCATAAATCAAAGAGAAAAATAAAATGGAACCATCCCAATATTATACTTATACTACATTACACTTCTCTTCTGCTCTGCTAGAAATAACATGCTCCTTCACCCATCTTACATAAAGAATGGGCCACATTAAACTTTTTAATGGAACTTTCTGTGAAAAAAAGAGGTAGGTCTTTACTAAGCTATTGAAATCATAAAACTGTCAGCAAGAAACTTTAACTGCCCCACCAGGACAAATAAAAGATTTCTATTTTAGCAGGCAAACAAATTAAAAAAAATAAAATTAATGTGATATGTTTTCTGCAAGCTGTACCACTTAACATATAATAAATAACAGACTGAAATGTTCTTTAAAAACAAACCTAATAAAGGAAAAATAATAGAGTCATTAAATGCTCATGTGGGGGGAGCTTTACGTTATACAAACACTAGGTAATTCAGTTGCAGGCACTCCAAGCAATAATCTGTTTGAATAATGATTCTGAGATCACTTCCTAAGGAAAGTTAGGAGCTGAAACAGAAGAGACTGCTGCTCCTGGAAATTAACATGTTCAACTTGGAAACTGAAATGAAATCTAGGAGAAAATAGCCATTTAAACTGAATAATCCACCAATTAGTTACTAAGCAACTAAACTGAATGAGCCACTGAAATATTGAAACTAAGATGAAATTATTCAACAGATGTGAAATTCACTCAGGGCCTGGTCCAAAGCCCACTGAAATAAATGGAAAGGCTCTCACTGGCTCCGATAAGCTATGGATCAGGCCCCATGTGAGTCCCCTCTGTGTCACTTAATCTTTGTACTTCCACACTGAGAGCAGGGCTGGAAGCCCGGATCCACAGTGGTCATGCAGAGGCTCTCTGCACTCCCTATGCACCATAGAGGGGGCTCTGTGCTGGCCACAGAAACAGACTGATGCAGAAGGTGGCAGTATAGGGGCAGGTTGGCAGCAAGTTGGGTGAGGGGCTCCTGGTCCATTATGTAGTTCTAGAGGCTATAACATCTAGCCCAGGTGGCAAGGAGGTACCACAGCCTATGGCTGCTGCTGCTGCAGCTGCGGAAAAGGAGATGTGATGCAGCTCCACACCCTGGATTGCGGTGATTTTTGTCCACTCTCCATCCTGGGCATTTCATTTGCATAAAGGCTGAATGCTCACCCTATAGGAATCCTCCTACATAAAGATTATCTGGTTGCTACAATAGGAGCTATATAATGAAAAGTGAATAGATACAATGGACAGGCAGGTGCTAGTCAATACCGCACAGAATGCTGCCCCAAATCCTTGGCTTTTAGATCCACATTCAATATAAAATCCAGCCAGGCTCCATTCTCCTTGCCATGGAAGAGTCTCCTAAATGCTGTGCAAAGAATCTATTTCTCCATCCGCAGAAGGCAGATACCGTTTTATTGAATCTGGCTTTTATTAACTGCCTGTCTTTTCATATTTTCCCCAACCCCTCTTGTACCCTCTGGATTCACTGCACTGAAAATTTAGTCCATGCCATAATTAATGTGATTGAATACAGCATGTTTTCCTATGAAATCTCTGTGTGCTTTGTTGTGCACTCCACACAGTTCCTTGGTTTTTATTCCTGAGATATACTGCTTTACTAGACACTGATTTACAGCATGTGCTTTTATGTGCAAGGTCTCTCTCCTCCCTTACTCCCAGAGAGAATAACTCCCTACTATTTTTAATCAGAACTACTTGAGATTTCCCACACACACACACTCCACAAGTCCTTTATCTCTTAATCAAAAGCTCTTCTAACTTGAATTTAGTTCAGTTGATCTACTGTACCCAGGCTCAATCTGTTTATAATTTACTTTCAACACACGGAATATATTTTCAGCCTATTGAATGACGCATTGCAAAACAGAGCTGAAATGCAGACACACAAGATAGATATTCCCTCTTAATTCAGGACGTGACTGTGACACCAAGTATGCATCATGCAGGGACCAAAGGGGGCATATGGCAGCCTTTACTCTCTTGCATGGGTTACCTGTGTTGCAAGTCCAAGGTAATGTGCACTGGCACAAGACACTTTGTATCCTGGTGCAGTGTATCTACACTATGGGCTTGCATTGGTGCATCGACATTGGCATAACTATATTGGTGCAACAAGCCCTGGGATAGACAAAGCCTTGTCTCTTCAAACAAGAAGCTTCATAGCCACAGGTTCTGCCCCCAAGTATGTTCTGCCCTACGGCACCTAATGGTCTAAACCTGGGTCTCTCTAGCTGCGTCATCCCTAGGGTTACCATACATCCAGATTGCCCCGGACATGTCCGGCTTTTTGGTCCTCAAATCCCCATCCGGGGGGAGTTTTCAAAAAGCTGGACATGTCCGGGGAAATAGGGAGGTATAAGCCAGGGTCCGCCCGGCCCCAGCACGACCCGTCGGGTCCGCAGCGCAGCCCAGCCCAGCCACCCCGGCGACATTGTAGCGAGCTCGGGCGGGGGGTGAGGGAGGGCGCAGCCGCAGAAGTCGGCGGAGGGGCCGCTGCTGCCCCCGCAGGCTGGGCGGACCGCGCGCCCCAGCCGAGCCCACAGGATCACGGGGAGGCTGGGCCCAGCCAGCGGCTCGGGCTTCCCTTGTGGGCGGGGACCCCCCGGCCACTGGGGGACCCTTCCTGCGGCCCTGGCGCTGCGGGAGCTGTTTCCAGCGGGGAACGTGCTTGGCGGTGGCAGGAAGGAGGCTGCGGCACGGGGCAGGGAGTGTGGCGTGTGCCGCGGCTGCAGGGACCCGCACCACCCCGGTCGCTGCTGAGCATCCGAAACCCCCGCCAGGCAGAGGCTGCCGGGGGAGCAGGGCAGGCGGGGGGCGCAGAGGCTGCAGGGCGAGGAGGAGCATAGAGGCTGCAGGGGAAGGGGGGCGCAGGGGCAGGGCAGGCGGAGGGCGCAGAGGCTGCAGGGGCTGGGGGGGTACAGGGGCTGCAGGGCGAGTGGGGAGCAGGGGGCACAGAGGCTGCAGGGCAAGGGGGGGTGCAGGGGCTGCAGGGCAAGTGGGGAGCAGGGAAGCACTTAGCAACCCCCAACCAAGATCAGAGCGGGAGGGAGGAGGGGGAATGCGGGGTGCTCAGAGGAGGGGGCAGAGTTGGGGCAGGGACTTTGGGGAAGGGGTTGGAATGGGGGCGGGGTTGGGGTGGGGCCAGGGGTGGGGAGGGGGCGAAGTTGGGGCGGGGCCAGGGCCCCCGTGGAGTGTCCTCTTTTTTCAGTGTTGAAATATGGTAACCCTAGTCATCCCTGTCTTGGAAGGTGAGCACACTCTTCGGTAGCTGAGACTCAGCCCATTATATTGAGACCAGGACCTTGCACTCTGTTCTGAAGTGAGCAGGGAGCCCTAGGCGTAGGAAGCGTTCATGAAGCCCTCCTGCAGTGTTTGCACTGGTCTTTGGGATGAGCTGCCGGTGGGTGTGGCACAAACTTCCCACTTTCTGAGGCAGTTACATTCAGCCTCAAGTAGCAAGAGTAGCAGTAGCTGAAGCTGGAGGATGACAGTGTAGCGACGTCCTTGTCTTAGAGGAGGGGGATGTAGTTTCCTGGCCAGACAGATATGGAAGGAGACATTTCTCATCACTGTGTCAATCTGTGTGACTGAGAGTAGACTGTCTCTGCCTCACAGCTGTCACTGTCTAATCTGACTGGATGTACTTTACCAAACGCTGGCGCAACAAGGACTGGGAGCAGTGGCAATTTTTCTCCCTTCACTGATTCTGATCTTGTCTCTGTGCAAGGAAAATGGCTGGACAGGAACAGCCAAGCGTGATTACTTGAAGGCAGTTTAATCCTGGTAATGACTCAGGTGTTATGGGAATCTGGAGTAACATTAACACAACAAGTGCCTAAGGGTGTCCGATGCATATTCAACAAAAAGGGGCTTGTGTCTGGCCCTGTTACAGTTCAGTTCGCTCTACATTCTGATGAGTCACTGCTGACCATTTATTTTAAAAGGAGACAAAGAACTAGGGTGACCAGATGTCCCGATTTTATAGGGACAGTCCCGATTTTGGGGTCTTTTTCTTCTATAGGCTCCTATTACCCCCCACCCCCTGTCCCGATTTTTCACATTTGCTGTCTGGTCACCCTACAAAGAATGGTCTTGTGAACTCAGAAAGCAGGAGTTCAACTGCTAATTCTGCCCCAGACTTCCTATGTGACTTTGTGCAAGACGTGATCTCTCTCTGTGCCTTGGTTACCCATCTGTAAAATGTCTAATACTTCTTCTCTGTTTCACACCGGGTGATGTGAGCTACTCAGCTATTATAGCAAAGGGATGTGTACCAATATCTGCACAGACAGGAGGTGGGCCTTTGGTTCCAGGGCAGATGTGGTACTGAATTTAATACAACTAACAATGACGTGTTTGAGTAAAAATAAAAAATAACGAAGTTAATACTTTCTACTTCCATAGCACCTTCCATCTGGAATGATCAACAATCACTGATCACCCAAATGAGGTAGGCCAGAATGAGTATTATCCCCATTTTTCAGCTAAGGAAACTCAGACACTGTGATTAAACGACTTGCCCAAGATCACACAGAGTTTGTGACACAGCCAGGAATAGAAGCAGATCCTGACTCCCGAGCCAATCACAATACCACCCTTGTTAGGAAAAGTGCCTTTCCCTTGATCCACTGTCCCCGCTTCAAGACACTGTGTAATACTGTCTGGCTGAGTGTTTGAACAAAGAGCCATTTTCTGGAAGTGGTGTGCTACGTGTGTGGGTTGTAAGCTGAACTTTGCTTTTGACACTTAACATTTGTTCCAAAAGGTCTAAACTAAATAAACCAGACTAAGAGTCAGTATAGCCTGCTTGACGACCTTGGGTAAGTCACTTTACCGCATAGTGCCTCAGTTTCCTGATCTGTAAAATGGGAAAAATGATATTGACCTCCTCTGTAAAGTACTTTGAGATCTACTGATGAAAAGCACTATGTAAGAGCTGGATATTACTGCTATTCTATTATTAGTATCCTGGGTCTATTGCAACTCATTTTCCCCACAACTGGGAAATAATCCATTGCAGCGTTCCTGGCCAGTTGGAAGACAAGATTACTAATTTTCCTAGCAGAAATGGTAGATGCCTTAGAAAAACAAGTAAAAGACATGGATCATAAGCTCTTCATTCCATGGAGCAAGAGTGGGCATGGCAAAACAAGTGAGAATTCAAAATATACTGGGGGAAGGGAAAAGAAGGACAAGGGTGACAGTAATAAGGTCATGTAGTTAAGTGGTAAGAGGTAAATCCACTTAACAGCCAGTCAGCATAGCGCTTAGACATTTGTATTGATCTCCTGGGCCAGGGTCAACATCACCCAAAGACATGATCCCATCTTGATTGTGTCCTTGCAAATCTCTGTTTTTGTTTTCTTTTTTCTCCTCAGATTAAATAAGAATAAATTGGTATTGTTGAAATAGTAGAAAAATGGGTGAAAATACGTATGATAGAGCTATATGCACACCACCCCCATGGAGCTAGCACACAGCAACTGAAATAATAAGAAATGCACAAAAGAAATAATGAGAGAAGAGAACATTAAAGTAGGGTCTAACTTAATATATATCAGCACAGTCAAATTAAAAGTAAAACAATAAGATAGAATGCACTTGACAGTGGAAGACTTATTAAAAATCTGTTATTGGAAAGCGAACAGATTAATACTGTATACTTTCTGAGTTTGTGAAAAGGGTAGGTAGAAGGAATAACAGGCAATTTGGGTTAGAGTAATATGTAGTTCCGTAAGACTGTATTGACACAGATTGCCATTGCTTGGGTTTATTGTACATAATAACGGCTCGAGTAACTGGATATTCATGATCTGGTGGTAAATTGGGCTTGATTCTCCTCTCTGCCATTGTAAATAAAGAGTAACTCCATAGAAGTCCATACAGACAGACAGGTATATAAAACTGGTATGAGATCCAAATCAGAGCCTCTGGTTTTATAGGATGAAGAGTGTCCAAACAGAAGATATTATAAATAGAGCTGTTAGACATTTGGTTCGTTAAGGAGGTGGAAGGTTCCCTTTAACAATTTTGTTGCTTCTGTTCATGTGCTTCAAATGAAGCAAAGTAAAATTCAGCTGAAATCACCTTTTTTTCTGGTTTCCGATAAAAAACCTGCATGGTTTCGACCTGAAACCACAGCTTGACCAGTTTGTTCAAAACTTGACTCAGGTTCACCAAAAACAGAGACAGGCCGAACCAGATCCTTGGATCTAAACCACCAGATCTGGACTTGGCTCCAAGATCACAGTTTGAATCTATACAATAGTGGGCAGGATACAAATCCCCACTGTGAACTTTGAGAAAGTTTGCTTTTCAATCCACCAAGTTCAGGACTGTTTCAGTTGTGCCCGTGTGACATTACTGACATAACCTGTGATCATATAGATCACTGTTGCAACCACTGTTATATATTTGCAGCAAATATTGTACCAAGGTTGTCGTGTAAGGTGTCTACGGAAAGGTTATAATTTGCTGATTATGATTATGCTATCTGTATGGATGTATCATTTTTGTAGCTGAAGTTATGAATATTGGCTATGTACTTGTATATCAATGTGTTTTGATTCTAAGTAGCCTCAGTAAAGCATTTGGTCAGCTTCTTGAGAAGGGATTATTCTCAGTAAGTGTCCAATCAAGAAACACTTGACGGACAATGGACTTTGGGAGATGCCAATCCACATCTGAAATTTCTGGGAATGTTCAAACTAACATGTAAACAATGGCGTCAACCTGTAAAGAACTGAGTCGTGCATGGATATGTGACTTGCCCATGTGACTCCAAACTCCATCTTGCTGTGATATTGCACAGGAGAACCAAGGGGATTCCACCCACCTCTACACCTCTACCCTGATATAATGCAACCCGATATAACATTAATTCGGATATAACGCGGTAAAGCAGCGCTCCGGGGGGGCAGGGCTGCACACTCCGGTGGATCAAAGCAAGTTCGATATAACCCAGTTTCACCTGTAATGCAGTAAGATTTTTTGGCTCCTGAGGACAGCATTATGTCGGGGTAGAGGTATAAATCCTATAAAAGGCTGCTGCATCTCCTCCATTTTGTCTTCAATCCTACTTCTTGCATCTGGAGGAACTTTGCTACAAACTGAAGCTTTGAACAAAGGACTGAATGACCCAGCCCAGCTGTGGATGTACTCCAGAGACTTGATTTGAACCTGCAGCTTATTCCATCACTGCTACAAACCTGAACCAAGAACTTTGCCATTACTCTATGTAATTGATTCCATTTAACCAATTCTAGCTCTTATCTATATCTTTTTCCTTTTATGAATAAACCTTTAGATTTTAGATTCTAAAGGATTGGCAACAGCATGATTTGTGGGTAAGATCTGATTTGTCTATTGACCTGGGTCTTGGGCTTGGTCCTTTGGGATCGGGAGAACGTTTTTTTTTACTGGGGTATTGGTTTTCATAACCATTTGTCCCCATAACGGGTGGCTCTGGTGGGGATACTGGGAAACTGGAGTGTCTAAGGGAATTGCTTGTATGACTTCTAGATAGCCAGTGGGGTAAAACCAAAGTCTTCTCTGTCTGGTTGGTTTGGTTTGTCTTGGTGTGCAAAGGAACCCCAGCCTTGGGCTGTAACTGCCCTGCTCTGAGCAATTTGTCCTGAATTGGTACTCTCAGTTGGGTCCCGCCAAAGGCATCTTCGTTACAGCCCGTCAGTGAGCTATGAAGTTTGGATCTGGATCTAATATCTATCTTTGTGGTTTGCAACAAAATCCTTAACTCCCCTGGGTTTGGGTTCAGGTATGAAAATTTCATGAAGCTCTCATGAGAAAGAATCAGACACCACAGAGATATCTCTTAAAATGAAAAATTACAAACTCAGTCACCATC
Organism: Trachemys scripta elegans; assembly: GCF_013100865.1. NCBI lineage: Eukaryota > Metazoa > Chordata > Testudines > Emydidae > Trachemys > Trachemys scripta. The sequence goes on along the minus strand of NC_048298.1, from coordinate 14,358,499 downwards.
TATTGTTTTCCATTTTTTCAACTTCTTGGTCCTCCCCACCTGGGATTTATGATGCATAGTAACTTACTATATGAGAAGATCCATTGATTTCAATGGAAATACTTGTAGTGTCGGCACTACTCAATAGGCATTTGGGTGTCAGAATCTGGCCTCAGACCAAGTTTAGGGTCAGACATGGAGTCCAGTTTCATCCATTACATTGGCGGTGTAATCGATAAATGAAAGCATTTTGCTGTCACCTCAGATTCATTTCTTCTTCAGGAACACTACAGAGGGTTCCATTGCTTCAACAGAAAGTCAGCCACATTCTGTTTTCATTCCCACTTTCCTTCAGCAGTACTTGACATTTTAAAAACTCTAATTTACTTTTATTACCAGATAGAGTCCCAAATAAAACCACATCTCCAAACATCTCATTCAACTTCATAGCTGCCTCCTAATTCCCTCTTATCAAAACCCAGGATCCAAACACCCCTGTGTGCTGGGCGGTGAACTTTGCACCTGGGACCTGAAATCTGCACCTGAGCTTTGCAGCTTGGACCCACCTTTATTCCATTTTTAAAACAGGACCAATTTATGGCACTGCATAGCTCTATCTCCAAGTTCTCTTAAGGCTAACCACCAATCCACCACCAGAGTGGGATAGATCTGCTGTAGCTACATTGCAGAGGGCACGTCACTAGTTACAATGTTAATCTTTATAAAATAATATCTATGTTGGAATTTGGAACGAATAGACATTAAGTTACATTTAAATGATCATTTATTTGATGATTATTTTCCCTTGTTGTCAATATCCATTTTTAAGGGATAAATCCTCCCCTTAATACAGCCATTCAACTTCCTATTGCTATTAGCTGTAAATACACATGCTCCTATGCCATTTGGCAAAACATTTATATGTTTAATGCTGACAATTTAATTGTTTGTTTGTTTGTTTTTTACAAAAGTCTTATTGATGACATCATCAATGGTGGATTTAAACAAAAAACAATAAAGCTATATAGTATCAGGAGGACAATCCCTCATGAAGAACTGCTACTGGGAAGTCTGCCTGATGTCATGACTACATCTTCAAGTCACAGTGCAATAGAAGGATGTATCTTTAACAAAACTCAATGTTTTAATGTGGCATCACATAAAAACTGTGATGGTGCTTCACTGGGACTTAACATTCAACAAGCAACAAGAACGATTAAAGGTCTAGAGAACATGAAGGAAGGCTGAAAGAATTGGGTTTGTTTAGTTTGGAAAAGAGAAGACTGAGAGGGGACATGATAGCAGTTTTCAGGTATCTAAAAGGTTGTCATAAGGAGGAGGGAGAAAACTTGCTCATCTTAGCCTCTAAGGATAGAACAAGAAGCAATGGGCTTAAACTGCAGCAAGGGAGGTTTAGGTTGGACATTAGGAAAAAGTTCCTAACTGTCAGGGTGGTTAAACACTGGAATTAACTGCCTAGGGAGGTTGTGGAATCTCCATCTCTGGAGATATTTAAGAGTAGGTTAGATAAATGTCTATCAGGGATGGTCTAGACAGTATTTGGTCCTGCCATGAGGGCAGGGGACTGGATTCGATGACCTCTCGAGGTCCCTTCCAGCCCTAGAATCTATGAATCTATGAATTCACCCATCAGGGATTAAGGATGCCAGGTCGCCCACTTGAAACTGGGATGATCCTAGAAATGTGGAATAGGTATGAACCCAACAGGTACAGAGCTGGGACAATCAGGTGAGAGAGTTGGTCTGAGAGAGTTAAAGGTGCAGTACCGGGAAGTTCAGGCTCCAAATATTACTTTTATGAAATGGAAGGGTTTACAAGAACTATTATTAATACAAATGTTTTCATTTAAAAAAAAATGAAAACTTGGTTTTTTGTTTGCATTTAAATTTCCTTTGCATTGTGCAAGTTCATGAGAAACGAAAGGAAATATGACTAGCACATAATCCCAAAGGAAAGACATACTAGCTGCTCTAGTCTCATTGTTCCAACTTAGTGAAATGCAAAAAGACAATGAAGAAACAGCCAAAATAAAGAAACACATAGATTTCAGGTCCTGAAAGGACCATTATCACCATCTAGCCTGAGCTCCTACAAATATAATTAGGCAATTAAAATTCTCTTAGTGCCAGTAATCTAAGGTGTTAATAATCAGGTAAGGATGTTTGTTACTATAAAACTATTATAAATCCTGCAGAGCCCTACGTCATTCAACATGCACCTTAGAGAATTGCACCAGATGCCTCATTCACTGCACATCATAAAATATTCAAACTGAATGAGGCAAGAATTTTCCTTGCTATTGTAGCTTTAAATCAGAACTTTAAAATATGGCCCTTTCACAAATATGTGCTCGTACGCCATCAGAGGAAGAGTACAAGACTTACTGTGGTCTGTTTTTAAAAAATACAGATATAAGTATATTATTATAGGCGGCACAGGTAGTGATGCCTCTGGTTAAGGTTGCCTGACACTTTCCATTAAAAGATGCTGTTTTCAGGTGCTTATAACTTTGCCAAATTGTAATAGTTTAGGATGAAATTTGCCAAGCAGGCTGTCTGCCTCAAGTTGTTTTTTGGGATTTTTTGACCAGATAGCAAGTGTGAAAAACTGGGGCACTTTTTTGGGGGTGGGGGAGTATAGTTGCCTATATAAGACAAAGCTCCTTGTATCAGGATGTCCAGTCACCCTATCCCCAAATGGCAACTAAGTCCGCTCCACCCCAAAGGCATGGGCTGAGTAGAACTTTCCCTGCAATTCCACAGGGAGACTGTCTCTCCTGTGCTCTCAATGTACCCCCGGCTGGCACCCAGGCCGTGAGGAGAAAGAAGAAGCTCCTGACTGGAGGTGAGGAACTGGGTCTGAGGGAATGGTCAGGGGAGAGACTGGGACAAGGAGGTAGGAAGGGGATAAGGACAGGGACTGGTACATGCAACCAAGATCCGGGGCTGGGGTGGTGGTGAGGAAATGAGCCTGGGCCAGGAAGAGCAGGATAAGGAGCTAGGGGAGAGTGGGTCTGGGAAACAGAGCCAGTGAGGACTGGGGGTGAGGGATAGGATGTGGAATTGGGGAGGAGGGATGGGGACTGTGACATGGGGCTGAGGGGAAGTGGGATGGGAGACTGGGCCAAGGAATTGAGGAGGCAAGACATGGTCTGGGAGGTGGAGCCAGGGAAGACTGGGACACAGGGATCAGAACAAGGTGCTTAGTAGGGGCTGGGTGATGTAGAATGGGCACCAGGACTGGAACAAGGAGCTGAGGGGAAGTTGGGGGAGGAGGCGGCAGGAAAAAGACTGGGACTGAGTAATGCACACGCTGTACAGGCTGGGACAGAAGTGTCCGTAACCTCTGAAATACACTCCCTAGACTAGAACCCAGGATTCCTGAGTCTCAACATTCCTCTGCTGTCAGCAAATAGCTGTGAAAGCCACTGGTAAAATGTGTGCCTTATCTGCTCTAGTGCAGGCTCTCACAGAGGAAGACAACCTACTACTGCTGAGAGTTATTCTGTTAGCTCAAGTAGCAGAGGTTTGTGCTGACAATAAACCATGTGGGAGCCACTGCAATTCCACATGATGGAATATTCTGTTTTTTTCAGTTTGCTTTTCTAAAAACCTAGAAAATTAAGTAAGTAATAATAAATGTTAAAAGAATGCTAAGGTTGCAAAGTAAAATAATAAAAAATTAGGAAATTGCCTGTGGAACCTTAATTTGAATCCTGGTACATATGCCTTATGATACAGTCTTTAGTTACACAATCACATACTACTTTTTTCATAGAACCCCTCCAGAGCTGTAGCTCTTGGTGGGGTCTACATTACACTTTTTCCAAAAATTCCCTCTGGTTCTAACACCACTTCAGCTCTACCAATGGTAGCAATGATGGGAGCAGTAATACAGATGTAGCTGCAGTTGAGAGCCTGTGTTTTACATACAGTGTCACCTAACCCTGCTCAGAGTAGGTCTATGACATGGTGCTTAAAACAACAGTGGTTTGTGAGATCTTATCTATACTGGTGTGCTCACTGGTGATAGCAACAACGGAAAATGTAGGGCTACAAAAATTCAGAACACCTTGACGAGGTTTGACTTGAACTGTATTTTAACTCTACATGTAACAAGTGCAAGGCCTGGCCTGAGACACATCAGTTATGGTGAAACTAGTGACTGTCATTTATGGTGATACTAGTGGTATTATTATTAGTAAGGCATCTATCTATATTAGAGAAATTGCACTGGTAAATTTTCCTAATGTAGCTAGGCCCTGAGAAATTCTACAACAAATTTTAAATCTCAAGCTCTGCTCAGCAGCCCACAAACAAAATGAAAGGCAGATGATGGTTAAACAGTTTCCATTCAGGCTATCCTTTTAAATTTGTTTGGTGGCGCCTACAGTAGCCAAGTAAAAGAAGCAAATCTGCAGATTACGAGATTTAAAGCGTGCACATTCCCAATGTTAATTAGTTATGTGTTTGTTTTCCCTCCACAACTTTTAATTAAATCAAAAGACAAAAATCAGGGTGAATTATGGCACCATTCATTCACATTCAATGTGTTGTCAGGCTGGTTGCCAAAGACTCAGTGTCATCAACCTCCCAACATTAGAATGCATATACCATAATTCAGGCCCTGAAGGGTCTCGCTGAGATCATAAAATATTTTTTTTTTAAATGGGCAGTATAAGTTAACTCACTAATGAGGTTAGTTCTGAGGAAGATATTACTCTCTGCTTTATTCATTTTCTTAGGTGGAATTCCAGCAATTCAGTCCGAGCATGACTTCTCTTGCCCAGTTTTTATAGATATACACACACGCACATGCATATATTATATACATATATGTATATGCGACTCTGTAGTCTGAATGTTTCTCCGTTTGCTGCAACAGAGTAGAAGAATGAAGCTCTGTATATCCACTGTAAACACACACATCTGAGGTATTTTTCTTACATTTCTTGGGGCTGGAATACTATATTTTATAACTATTGTCCCACTTCTACCGTATTATCTAGAATAAATCGATATTTAGAATCCGGAGGAGATTCGCCACCTGACAGCAATTTAAAAGTAGGTCCGATTTCAGGACTAGTAGGTCAGATTCCATTTTCCCTTTAACCTGTTTTCCAGTGGAAACAAACCTCAATGTCCTGCCAGCATTTACTAGGAAAAACAAGGCTCTAAAAATACTCATAATTGAAGTAACTGAAAATGGAGGCCTTAAATTACGCAAGGGATGGTAAACAGCTATTAAATGTGGAAATTTAAGAGAACTGCTAATGTATCAGTAAGGATTGTCTTGATTCTGAAGAGAACAAAGAAAAAAAATAATGCATGCCCCAATAAGAGCAGGTTTCAGCCCTCAACACATTTTCTCCTGTTTGCTCGAATAAAACACTAAAAATTCACTTTCCCATGTTCATTCCCCTTTTAAGTTAGATTTCCACACAGATTCCAGTGAATGAGTTTGCAGGTAGACGTGTTTATGGAATCAGTGATTTTTAAGATTATATTAGATAATAGTCACAGAAGGTGAAATTCATCCGTGGGCAGACGACGAGGAGAAGTCCCACGTAAGCCTTTACTTTGAGATCTTCTACAGGATCTGTGTGGTACATAGGCTTTGAGTTGGTCCTCTGCCCAGGAGTAAATTTAACCCAGAAAATGCATTTTGAACTCAATAACCAACTATTTGTCCCAGAAATCTAATTCTACAAGTTAAGCTCATCTAGAAAGCGAATGGAAACAATAAAATGAAAGCTAAATGTCAAATCCAAACGAGTCAACACAACTCAAATTTATCACAATATCAAATTTTAATCAGGTACTTTATTTAACAGGTTATTTATATAAAAAAAACACGCATGAAAAATCTGCATAGCAAAATTATTCCCAGAAATTGTTCAGTGGCTTTTGAACAACAAATCTGAGGAAACTATAAGCTTCTTGCAGATAACTGGCGAACACAGACAGAGATGAAATCCATCAAATAAATTATTCACTTAAAATTATTCACTCAACTCTGGCCTGAATGTACCACACAGACATTTTTAAAAAAAAACCTCTTCAATTTACTTTCTCAAGATAAAATATGACAGATTCATAGATTTTAAGGTCAGATGAGACCATTATGATCATCTATTTTGACCTCATGTATGGCACAGACCATATAATTCCTGCATTAAATCCGTAATTTCTGGTTGAATTACAGCATATCTTTTAGCAAGGCATCCAATCTTGATTTAGGGACTTCAACTGATAGAGAATCCATCACACATCTTGGTTAAATTCTGCCCAATGATTAATTACGTTCACTATTAAAGATTTGCATCTTATTTATCTCGCTTCCGCTTCCAGCCATCGGATTTTGTTGTGCCCCAGGACCACACTCTTGCCCAGATTAATGATTTTATTCTCTCTAACTCATTCTCCTCTGATCTCACAGTCTCTCTTCTTCTCCCTACATTCACTGACTCTGCCATCCCCAGAGGCTGGAAGCTACTTTCCCCATATGCATGGACACCCCACTCCCCAGTAATGCAGATGCGGGATTCAGTGCACAGTGCATGAGCTGAATGTTTTGGAGAAAGCTGCCATGCATTTCAGAAGGGAGCATTTCTCCCATGGTGAATCATTCAGGCTTGGGTGAGCCAAATGGGAAGAGTGGGTGGAACCCAAAAAGCCCTCCCTTGTCTGGAGCTGAGGTCAGAAATAGCAGTAGCAGAGCAGTAGAGTTGAAAGGAGTGAGGCATCTTCTCTATCTCTTGGACACCAGTGACCTTAGCAGAGCCTACGCTCTGCCCCTCTCCCTCACAGTCCCTCCACTGCTAGCTGCAGTCTCCCTGACCTACATGCCCCTCTGTCTCCCCTAACTCTTCCTAGCTCCCCCCCTCCCCATCCCTTCCTTCCTTCTACTCCCATGCTCCTATTAACTCATCCCCTCCTGGCTACTCTTTCCTCCACCTCATCTGTCTTGTCTATTTAGATTTTGTTCTGTGTTTGTACAGCACCTAGAACAATGCGGACCTGGTGTATGATTGTGGCCTCTAGGCAACACTGAAATGCAAATAATAAATCATAAGCAATTGTGAGCTCCAGGGGGGTAGGGACTATTTTCTCTATGTACTTCTACAACATCTCATACAATGGGGCCTTGATTCTGTTTAGGGCCTTTCTGGTGCTACCATAATGCAAATAATAAACAAATAATAATAAGTTACTGCAGAACTGGAGAATCCCGTCAACCTTCACCCTTAATTAATCCTGAAAAGTGGGTTTTATTCATTCTATTGCCTGTGTATCAATAACAGGTTAGAAATAATGTTCAGAGATAAAACATCATGATTAGATAGCACCTGGAATTTTTTGCACTGGAAATCAACAGACATCCTCTCCCATTAGCAAGGGCTGATTTTCCAGGCCTTGCAGTCTGTGCTGATAATGAACTGCAGGGGCCTGCAAGGACCAGCTAATTTATTTTTTGTTTGGACAGAGGATGGGCAGTGTAGTCAGGCTCTCAGGGCCTCAAGGAAGCTTTTATAATGCACAAAACAGACATTAAAAAAAGCCTGCATCTGGTCCTAATTCCTAATATTCTCCAGATAAAACCAGAAGTCGACCATGTGAACCACCAAGACAGCTGTATTTGATGAGAATGCTGCCCCAAGCTCAGCTCAGTGGGAAGCTCTTAAGACAGATAGTTCTTGGGGGAGAATCCTTGACCATGGAACTCCTTAGTGGAGGAGATAAGAATGAACTGATGTCTGACCATTCATGGAGCACAATGCAAAACCCACCTGTGCACAAAGACCTTCCTGCAATAGTGTAAGGGGAAAAAAGGCAAACAGAGACACCCACTAAAAGTACCTGGACATAGAAGGGGCAGAGTGAGGTCTTTACAATTTTAATGTGGCCATTAATTCTGTGTTTGGTGCCTGATGTTACTGAGATGGGCTAAACCAGATCAGATAGTTAACTGATTGACAGAAAGAGTCAGCGTCGTTAGTATATGCAATAGCAGAATGTATTGCATTTTGAAAAGAATAAAAGCTACACTTCAAGGGAAGCCTTTTGTCGAAATATAAATCAGGATCAAAATACGCAAAAATCTCCAGGGTGCCTACATAAAACAAACAAGCCCCAAGGCTTATTTTAATAATTCCTCAATTATTGACCTACTGATAGCAGACTTAAACCAGACCATTGAGATGTCTGTAATGAAACTCATTGATTCTGCATGAAGAGTTATTTTCCAGGAATCTATTCATACAAATGAAAACACAAGAACCCTGATGTTAATAATGAGGACTCAGGCAAAATAAGGAAGATTTAAAAAAAAAAAAAGTAGTTATTTGGTACTGCCACTTTTGGAAATGTCTTAAGAATCCAGGCTGGCCTGCTGCCAGATGTTCTATTTTTACTGGGACCATTCCATGGCCCAAGGAGAGTTTTTAAATGTCTGTTTATTTATTATTGCTCCTGGGCTGCAATGTATTCTCACATATTACAGAGAGGCATTTTAAATGCCCTGCAACTGAAAACACTTCAGATTAAGTCATTGGCAGTTAATGAAAGTAACTCTGCAGTAATTTTTTTAATGAGGAGAGCAAACTGGTGTCATCCAACTTACTGTTACACTAACACAGTAAGATCACTTTCTTATGTTTTTAGGGACATAAATGGACCGTGCCATAACAACAGGAAAAAAATACACATCACATTCATTTTCCTTAATGTACTTTAAGAGGCAGATTAATGAGAAGTTTGCTCTATAAGCAAATTAAACTATTGCACTGTAAATGTTGACGCTGGGAAAAACAAAGTCAGAATGAACACAACTAATTAGACTTGTACAGGAGCTGGGCTGACTGAGTAAAACTACAGCCAGGTTCTCACAGATTCAGTAGCACACAGGACCTAAATTCTGCAGCAAGGCCCTGCTATCAGCACAATTCAGACTGTCTCCCTTGTTTTATGGAAAGCATGACGGTCACCTGTTCAGGGCCAGATTGTGCCTTGCCCCTGCATGGGTCTGCAAGTGCTGTGAGGGTGGGAAGGTAGGATACAAGAAGCATTTCCTTCTAGTGTCCCTCCCTCACAGGGACTAGACACAACTGCAGTCCCCTCTCTCAGCCATAGGTGCTGGAACTAGGGGGCTGGGGGTGCTCCCACACCCCCTGGCTTGAAGTGGTTTCCATCATATACTAGGGTTACCATACGTCCGGATTTCCCCGGACATGTCCGGCTTTTTGGTGCTCAAATTCCCGTCCGGGGGGAATTTCCAAAGAGCCGGACATGTCTGGGGAAATAGGGAGGCATGAGCCAGGTTCCGCCCAGCACGATCCGCTGGGTCCGCAGCGCAGCCCAGCTGCCCCAGCTACAATGCTCAGGCGGGGAACGGGGAGGACTCGGGCTTCCCTCATGGGCGGGGACCCCCCCGGCCACTGGGGGACCCTTCCTGTGGCCCCATTGCCCCGCGCAGCTTGGAACCCGGCGCCGTGGGAGCTGTTTCCGGCGGGGACAGACAGGCCGGGGAACGTGCTCGGCGGCAGGAAGGAAGCTGCAGCCGGGGCTGCAGGGACCCGTGCTGCGGAGCGTCTGAAGCCCCCAGCAGGCAGAGGCTGCCGGGTTAGCGGGGGAGCAGGGCAGGTAGGGGCATAGAGGCTGCAGGGGCGGGGGGGTGCAGGGGCTGCAGGGTGAGAAAGAGCAGGGCAGGCAGGGGAAGGGGGGCTGCAGGGCGAGTGGGGAGCAGGGGTCTCAGAGGCTGCAGGGGCAGGGGGGAGCCAGGGGGCGGAGGGGGGGGGGGGGTACAGGGGTTGCAGGGCGAATGAGGAGCAGGGGTCACAGAGGCTGCAGGGGCAGGGGGGTGCAGGGGCTGCAGGGCGAGTCGGGAGCAGGGGTCACAGAGGCTGCAGGGGCTGCAGGGCGAGTGAGGAGCAGGGGTCACAGAGGCTGCAGGGGCGGGGGGCAGGGCAGGCAGGGGGCACAGAGGCTGTAGGGCAAGTGGGGAGCAGGGGGCGCAGAGGCTGCAGGGGCTGCAGGGTGAGTGGGGAGCAGGGAAGCACTTAGCAACCCCCAACCAAGATCAGAGCGGGAGGGAGGAGGGGGAATGCGGGGTGCTCAGAGGAGGGGGCAGAGTTGGGGCAGGGGCTTTGGGGAAGGGGCAGGGCTGGGGCGGGGCCGGGGAAGGGGCGGAGTTGGGGCAGGGCCAGGCCCCCGTGGAGTGTCCTCTTTTTTCAGTGTTGAAATATGGTAATCCTATCATATACAGGGTTTACAGTCTGGTTCAATGGCTCTCAGCACCCCCACTATACAAATTGTCCCAGCACCCCTGTCAGGGACAGCCCCCTACTAATATCCTGTGGGTTGCTAGCTATGCCAAACAGGGCAGGAAGGAAAACTATAGCTCCTCCTCCCCAGCCCCCACATCATACAGAACTGGGCTGATGCACCAGGGAAAACATGCTGCACTCTACTAATAGATGGAGCCATGTGCGCATTTTCCATGTGCATAATCCCTCCCAGAATTCCTCCTAAGGCAGTTCCGTACTGCACCCCCACCCCCACAGGCAGGCCCTGTGTGTTAAAGCCCCAGTCTAACCCTCCCAATGTCTTGTGTTCCAAAAATATTATATAGCACCATCCACAAGCCCTAGGTGCAGCCCAGAGCAACAACAACAATACAAGCAGCAGAAATACACCAGCTTTAAATCACAGCCACCTAACTAATTGGCCCTGCTCAACCATCCCTCTCCCATGAAAAAGCCCAAATAAGTAGATGAGCCTGGAAGCATGCTGTGTGGCAGTGAGAGTTTGGACACTGAAGAAACGTAAATCAGCAAACAATGTTATCCTGTTTCTAATACGTAACTTTCAGGAACGCAAGTTGTTGTGATAGTGGGCAAGCATGTTTTTGTAAGGAAATTGTGGGGTGTTGGAGCTGAATTGAACTATCACTATAACAATTTAGTAAATTCTTAGTGACTTCAGGGAGTTAGTGTTTATCTTCAGTGTATTTAATTTGGCCCAGGTGGCATCTCCGGACGCTCCTGTAGATAAAACCACATGACTTCAGTTTTATAGAATAAAGGGATTCAGCTTCGACTTAGAAATAAAATGATCTCACGACTATATTTCTGTATAATGTTTCTTTAAACAAAAAGCTCACTGTTGTAATGATTATTGTTTTATTTCTGATATTTACATTGCAAAGGATTTGTAAACCTGTTAATACTTACTAAATAAATGTGCAGTATTAAGAAAAGAAATATAACAATTCAAGCTTTCTTTTTCATTTTGTCATGATTTTTAAGGGTCAGTCCTGGACTGTAAATGCCTTTACCATATGTTAAAAATACAGTAACGTGAAATATAAAACCAGCAGCTTCTCTTCAACCCAAAATCAAAAATAACCAAACAGATGAAATCAAACCCAAACAATAACCCTCACTTACTGACAAATATAGCACTTTTTATGTTCCTGTGCTGCGTGCCATATATCTTCTATCCTTTAAGAATTCTGGCAGAGGAGGGGAGAGGGGTTAGAAAATGACCGTAGAAATTATTATATTATTGTTGTTTATATAATGCTCACAGCATACTACAAGATTCACAAGCAAATATGAAGAAAAAGACCTTGACCCAAAGAGCTTGCAGTCTATATAGTGAGATGAGTGCCATGTATTTGACATTGAACTCTGGCACTTAAATACTACAGGCCAGATCCTCAATGGTGTAGCCTCATTGACTTCAGTGGAGCTATGCCAATTTACATCAACTGAGGATTTGGCTCAAAATGTACTTAAATTTGAGTGTGACAAGGGATCAAGTTTGTGGCTGTTATGTTCAGATCATAAACAGAGAAATTAGATAAAAAGATAAATATTCTTGCTGGAAGGTTGCAACATAACACTACTTCATTTCTTAGAATTCAGCCTGATAACACACAAGAACAAAAAAAGAAAGAGAGAAAACAGGCTGCTCTCTATGGCAGTGAGGCACAACTCATCCCTCTTGCTTTATGATGGCTCTTTCCATACTGACCCTGTTCACATGATTTGCTAGAGAGCCCACTCGTCTGAAAGCAGGACCTGGAAACCCCCACGCTCTTATAGTGATAGCTTGCAATTCCAACATAGTCCTCAATACACCGCACCACAGTGGCATATACAGTCATCAGCCGTAACCATGAGAATTTAGCTGTGCAACTCACAAAGCAGAGCAATAATTTCAGAATAAAGTGACTTTTATTCCAGAAAAGAGAGCCCATATATGGAGCTAATCTGAAATAGCTATTTGGTTCAACTTCCCCATGTAGACAAGGTCTCAACATCATTAGGTTCAGAGACTCAGAATTAGTTAGAAATGTAAAAAACATACTAGATTATTGGGCCTGGTCTTTAAGGAGCTTCAATCCAAACACTCATTTTGCACCCACAATTAGTTGTGGGTGCAGTTTTGCAGATGCAATTAACCTGTTCAGGCATTTACACCACATCTATTACTGTAGTATCTCAGGGTCTGCACGCTGCAGGCACAGATGCTGGGATGTAAACGTCTATATTGCATACGGTTAGTCACCTCTACGGCAGCAGTTATTTGAGGCTGCAAAATGAGAAACCAGTCTTAAAAATCAAGCCCACTGAATCCATCCTCCCTGCCAGGGCAGAACTCAATCCTTAGGTGCATATATTAAACTCATTAAGCTGATATTACACTTGGCCTTAGCCAAAAGATAAAGGTAAAAACATTAAAATGGTAAATGTCTATAGTCCAGATGGCCTGACTGGGTAAATATGGCACAGATGCTACTCCAGTTCCATATTAAACCAAAGCACACACTATAAGGAAACAGGATTTTTCATAGAATTGATGTTGGTAAAAAAGTCAACATTATTATTAATATAATAACCATAATTGATGTTTTCATGGCAGCTGCCTTCCTAATGGATCCTAAAGCACTTCAATATGAGACAAATCATGACTCACAGATAGGTAGAAGTAAGGGGTACCTGAGCATCTTACTGCTATGCAAGCCAGCAGGAAGAGAGTTAGCATAGCCCAGTGGTTAAAGCCCTAGCCTGCAATTCAGAATACCTGTGCTCAATTCTCTGCTCTGCCACAAACTTTTTGAGTGACCTTGGGCAAGTCACTGTCAAAGCATACTACAGAACTTTTAGTGCACGGCAGCAGTAGGGTTACCATCCGTCCGGGTTTCCCCGGACATGTCCAGCTTTTTCAGCCTTAAATGGCCGTCCGGGGGGGGATTTCTAATGAAGTAGAAATGTCCGGGATTTCCCCTCCTGCGGAGTGCGGCGTGGCTGATTGGACGCCTGGCCTGATTGAAAGCCGCTCGCAGCCACTAGGGCCTCTAGCAGCCAGAGTCCCTCCCCCTCCCCCGCTCCCTCCTTCCCCACAGAGCAGCGTGGAAATGTTTGAGTCAACGTGGAGCCTGCATTTCTCCATCTGCCGGGTGAGTGGGAGGAGCAGGGCAGGCGGCGGCAGGGGTGTGTGTAGAGGCTGCAGGGTGAGTGGGGAGCAGGGGGTGCAGAGGCTGCAGGGGTGGGGGGGTGCAGAGGCTGCAGGGCGAGTGGGGAGCAGGGGGCACAGAGGCTGCAGGGGCGGGGGGGTGCAGAGGCTGCAGGGCGAGTGGGGAGCAGGGGGCACAGAGG
>NC_048298.1:14312468-14344758 GCF_013100865.1 Trachemys scripta elegans | reverse complement strand
GGGGCGGGGGGGGGTGCAGAGGCTGCAGGGCGAGTGGGGAGCAGGGGGCACAGAAGCTGCAGGGGCGGGGGAGTGCAGAGGCTGCAGGGCGAGTGGGGAGCAGGGGGCACAGAGGCTGCAGGGGCGGGGGGGTGCAGAGGCTGCAGGGTGAGGAGGAGCAGGGCAGGCAAGGGCATAGAGGCTGCAGGAGCTGCGGGGCGAGTGGGGAGCAGGGAAGCACTTAGCAACCCTCAACCAAGATCAGAGCGGGAGGGAGGAGGGGGAATGCGGGGTGCTCAGAGGAGGGGGCAGAGTTGGGGCAGGGACTTTGGGGAAGGGGTTGGAATGGGGGCGGAGAAGGGGTGGGGTTGGGGCGGGGCCGGGGGCGGGACCGGGGCCCCGTGGAGTGTCCTCTTTTTTAAATGTTTGAATATGGTAACCCTAGGCAGCAGGCTCCACACAGCCAATTAATGTACAGCAGGCTAGAGCGCTGTACATTCACACCTTGGCGTGCTGCGCACTAACAGACCAAGTAGACAAGCCCTTAGTCTCTCTGGCCCACATCTGCAAAGGTACTGAGGCTTTGTGATGCTGAGTGTTGCAATGCCTGACTTTTAGCACCTACAAAATCACAGGTACACATTGAGATTCACAAAGGCTCCCTGCAGAATGCATGGGGAAAGAAAGAGAGACAAGATGAGTGAGGTAATATCTTTTATTGGACCAACTTCTGTTGGTGAGTGAGACAAGCTTTCGAGCTTACACAGAGCTCTTCTTCAGGTCTGGGAAACGTATTTCTACACTGCAGTTAAAAACTTGCAGCTGGCTTGCGCCAGCTGACTAGGACTTGTGGGGTTGTTTAATTGCAGTGTAGATGTTTGGGCTCAGGCTGCAGCCCGGGATTTGAGGCCTTCCGACCTCACAGGGTTCTAGAGCCTGGGCTCCTGCCCTAGCCCGAACATCTACACTGCAATTAAACAGCCCCTTAAGTCTGAATCCCACAAGCCCAAGTCAGCCGGCCCAGGCCAGCTGCAGGTTTTTAATTGCAGTGTAGACATACAGAGTGTCACAGCTAAATACAAAGGGGAACAGATTGTTTAGCATAAGTAATTAAAACATATTTCCAAGGGACCACTGAAGGTGAAGTGGCCCATTAACACCCTCCGGTCATAGGGGGGGAAGAAAGGGAGGGGAAAAGAAAAAAAAAAGGCAGCTTGCCAGGGAGGGTGGTTAGTGAGTTATAGATTGTTGTAATAAACCATTGAGCCAGTGTCTCTATTCATTCCATGATTTTTAGTGGGTGAGGTAATATTTTTTATTGGACCAACTTCTGTGGTGAGAGAGACAAGCTTTCAAACTTACACAGAGCTCTTCTTCAGGTCTGTAGAAGCTCAAAAGCTTGTTTCCCCCACCAACAGAAGTTGGTCCAATAAAAAATATTACCTCACCCTCCTTGTCTCTCTAATATCCTTGCACTGACATAGCTACAACACTGTAGCCATGATTTTTAGTGTCTAGCAAAGTTATGAATTTAGCCTCCCAAGCTTGTCTTTTGAAGGTGGTATGTAGATTTCCTTTGAGGATAAGGACAGAGTTCAGATATACAGTGATCGTTGTGCAAACAGTGTTCATACACATGTGACATGGTATTTTTGTCTTTTATCATTTTCTTGTGTGAGTCCATTCGAGAGCACAGTGATTGTCTGGTTTCATCCGCATAGCTGCTTTCAGGGCATTTAGTGCACTGGATGAGGTATACCACATATTGTGATAGGCATGTGCAGGGCCCATGGATCTTGAAAGGTGTGTTGTGGGGGGTGCTGATCATTGTAGAAGTGGAGATATGTCTACAAGTTTTGCATCTGTTGTTCTGGCAGTGTCTGGTGCCACTTTGAGTTGGTGTGGCCTGGTCTGTGGGAGCTTGCTTCTGATGATGAGCTTGGAGAGGGCGTGGGGTTGTTTGAAGGCCAGGGGAGGCGGTTCAGGAAAGATTTATTTCATTATGGAGTCCCCCTTCAGTATGAGTTGTAAGTGTTTAATGATACTCAATAGGGGTTCCAGTGTGGGGTGGTAGGTGACAACTAGGAGTTGGACAGGGTTTTATTTCTGTATTGAAGTAGGTTCTCTCCGGGTATTTGGGTGGCCCGTTCCACAATGTGATCCACTTCTCTGGTGGAGTGTCCTTGTTTGATAAAAAGAACAGGAGTACTTGTGGCACCTTAGAGACTAACAAATTTATTAGAGCATAAGCTTTCGTGGACTACAGCCCACTTCTTCGGATGCATACAGAGTGGAATAAATATTGAGGAGATATATATACACACATACAGAGCGCATAAACAGGTGGGAGTTGTCTTACCAACTCTGAGAGGCCAATTAAGTAAGAGAAAAAAAACTTTTGAAGTGATAAGATATCAAACTGTCTGTACTGGGCTATCTTGATTATCACTTCAAAAGTTTTTTTTCTCTTACTTAATTGGCCTCTCAGAGTTGGTAAGACAACTCCCACCTGTTTATGCTCTCTGTATGTGTGTGTATATATCTCCTCAATATTTATTCCACTCTGTATGCATCCGAAGAAGTGGGCTGTAGTCCAACAAAGCTTATGCTCTAATAAATTTGTTAGTCTCTAAGGTGCCACAAGTACTCCTGTTCTTTTTGCGGATACAGACTAACACGGCTGCTACTCTGAAACTTGTTTGATAAAGGCAGTTTTAAGTGTGTTAAGGTGTATAGCTTGTACTTTCTCCTCAGAACATATTTTGTGGTATCTGAGCCAAGCTGTAGATAACAGATTTCTTGGTGTGTTTGGGATGGTTACTGGATCTATGAGGGTCGGTGTGGTGATCTGTGGATTCCTTGTAGGTAAAAGTTGTCTGTAGCAGTCCACTGCTGAAGCTGACCGTACTGTCCAGGAACTAGATGCTAGTGAGGGAGTGTTCTAGAAAGAGTTTAATGGACGGGTAAGTGGTTGTGGTGGAAATCTATGAAGGAATTTATGTTGTCTGTCCAGAGGATGAAAATATCATTAATATATATCAGGTATGTCATTGGTTATCTGGTGCATTTGTCCAGAAATTCTTCCTCAAGGTAGCCCATGAAGAGGTTGATATACTGGGGAGCCATCCTAGTATCCATGGCTGTACCCATGGTTTGGACAAAGTGTTTGTTGTTGAATATAAAACTGTTATGGTAAGGATGAAATAGATGAGTTTGGCGATGTGTTTGGGATGAGTATTTGAGGATTGTCCATTGTCTTTTACATATTTGAGGCAGGCAGCCATGCTGTCATTGGAGGGATTTTGGTGTATAGAGAAGTGACATCCATGGTGGCAAGGATGGTGTTCTGGGGGAGGTTGTTCATGTCACAGAGTTTCTGGAGAAAGTTGGTTGTGTCATGGAGGAAGCTGAACCTTTGGGTGGTGAGTGGCTTGAGGATGGTTTCTATGAGTCCTGATATTCCTTCAGTAAGAGTGCCATGGCCAGAGATGATGGGTCTGCCTCGGTTCCCTTGTTTGTGTACCTTGAGAAGAATATAGAAGGTCCATGAGGTGGGTTTGTGGGGGATGAGGTGCTAGAGTTTCTCTTGGAATTATCCAGGGAAGAATTTGATTATGTCCTTAAATTCCTGTGTAAGCTGTGGTATGGGGGTCGTCTTTTAATTCTTTCTAGTAGCTGGTGTTAGAGAGTTGCCAGTGGGCCTCATTAGAGATAGGCGCTTTAGACTGTGAGTCACAAAAGCCAGAATGCTAGGCTGGGAACCGCCTAAACTAGCCAATGGGAGATGCCGACAAGAGGTGTGTGCTAAGCCCCGCCCCTCTCACCTAAGTCTGGGCTGCAGAGACATGCAGCTAGCAATTCACAAATGGGAGCTGGTCTCCTGGAGCCAGGTAGCTTAGGTACCTAAGCCATTTCTTGTCAGCATGAGTTAAGCAGATGCCTAATTCCACAGAAACCAGCCAGAGGAGGAGGTATTTCTACTCACCTTATAACTTTTAGCTCAATGCTTAGAGCACTCATATGGGATGTAGGAGACCAGGTTCAATTCTCCTTTTACTTGATGGGGGGGAAAGAGGATTTGAACAAGGGTCTTCCACCTGTCCGGAGAGTGCTCTGACCGCTGAGCTATGGGATATCCTGGTGTAGGGTGCCTTCCATTGTGGACCTGATGACCCATTCTATCTCCCCAGGCGTTCCCCATCCTTCCACTTGGCATCTCTTTACATCATCCCCAGTAGCAGTTACCACATACAGCAGTCGTGTGTGTCTGTGTGCATGCACTGCCTCCATCCTGAGAGAGGGCTCAGGATCGAATGGCCAGGCTGAAGCTAAGCAGCCAAGCCAAAAAGACCTGTCACCACTCGGACTCTGTATGTAAGAGTGCATGTGTGCAGAACGTGACTAGACAGGAATCCAGGCTGGCGAAGATAGAGGCACACGATTTGGCCATTAACTCCTAGGCTAGCCAAGTAATTAGTGGGGTGGATGCCAGTTCCTCTGAGGTGGAACGTGCTCTTATGTTTTCCAAGCACCCCATGTTCTGTTTATGTTCATGTTATAAAACAACAAAGGACCGAACTGGCTCCCATTAAAGTCAATTCCAGAGTTGTTGGGTTAAGTTTAGAGGCAGACGGAGCTGCGGGGGGTGGATTTAAAGGGCCCAGAGCTCCGCGGTGGCCGGAGCCCCGGACCCTTTAATTTGCCCCTGAGCCCGGGGGCTCCCAGCCACCTCTGCAGCTGGGAGCCCTGGGTTGATTTAAAGGCCCTGGGGCTCCCAACCACAGCTGGTGCCCAAGGGCCTTTAAATCTTAAGAGGCCCCGCCTCTTCCGGTTGAGTCCACGCCTCTTCCGGATGAGGCCACGCCCCCCTCAGGACTCCGACAGTACCGGTAAGTCCTGTAAATTACTTTCACCCCTGGGTCTCCCACAGTATCCTTGCCAGCAAGTTACAAAGTATGAATAGATTATAAGGTGGAGAGAAAGCTAGTTGAATCGTAGTGATCAACAGCTCGATGTCTAGTTGGCAGCTGGTATCAAGCGGAGTGCCCCACGGATTGGTCCTGGAGCTGGTTTTGTTCAACATCTTCATAAATGATCTGGATGATGGGATGGATTGCACCCTCAGCAAGTTCGCGGATGATACTAAGCTGGGGGGAGAGGTAGATACCCTGGAAGGTAGGGATAGGGTCCAGAGTGACCTAGACAAATTGGAGGATTGGGCCAAAAGAAATCTGATGAGGTTCAACAAGGACAAGTGCAGAGTCCTGCACTTAGGATGGAAGAATCCCATGCACTGCTACAGCCTGGGGACTGACCGGCTTAGTGGCAGTTCTGCAGAAAAGGACCTGGGGATCACAGTGGACGAGAAGCTGGATATGAGTCAACAGTGTGCCCTTGTTGCCAAGAAGGCTAATGGCATATTGGGCTGCATTCATCGGAGCATTGCCAGTAGATCGAGGGAAGTGATTATTCCCCTCTATTCGGCACTGGTGAGGCCACATTTGTAGTATTGTGTCCAGTTTTGGCCTCCCACTACCGAAAGTATGTGGACAAATTGGAGAGAGTCCAGCGACAGGCAACGAAAATGATAAGAGGGCTTGGACATATGACTTACGAGGAGAGACTGAGGGAATTGGGTTTATTTAGTCTGCAGAAGAGAAGAGTGAGGGGGGGATTTGATAGCAGCCTTCAACTACCTGAGTGGGGGTTCCAAAGAGGATGGAGCTTGGCTGTTCTCAGTGGTGGCAGATGACAGAACAAGAAGCAATGGTCTCAAGTTGCAGTGGGGGAGGTCTAGGTTGGATATTAGGAAAAACTATTTCACTAGGCGGGTGGTGAAGCACTGGAATGGGTTACCTAGGGAGGTGGTGGAATCTCCATCCTTAGAGGTTTTTAAGGCCTGGCTTGACAAAGCCCTGGCTGGGATGATTTAGTTGGTGTTGGTCCTGCTTTGAGCAGGGGGTTGGATTAGATAACCTCCTGAGGTCTCTTTCAACTCTAATCTTCTATGATTCTATGGGATCCTAAACGCATCCCTATAACAAGTATGTTAATATGTCCATTTTTGGTACACAGCAATCTTATTCTGTAGCTTCTGTAACCTACAATAAATGACAGAAAAAACTGAGCTCCTGGCCTGGTCTTACAAAGAAAGAGTTTGTCTATCTGTCCAGGGAATGAGCCAGGTGTATTTATGGGATGGAGGAGGCTATTCACTTTAGCCCTTTGTTATAGAACAATATAGAAAACAGATTTCAGGCAGATAATTTATGAAGTGCTTTTAGATCTCCTTTAAATAATGTGTTATAAAACTGCATGAACATTCACAGCCAATGATGAAAATGCTCTTCTGCTCTAGCCATATTATTTATGTTGCCCTGGCTGTTATACTCAGCTCTCTAGTCCCACTCCTTTACCCCAAAGCAAGAATTGATCAATTTAAATGTTGCAGCACCACAAACATCTGGTTTCTATTTGGCTGTGGTATTCCCTGTACAATATTAAAATGTCATCAGTTCAGTTTTACAGACCACGTAAAGGCCTTAGTCAACCATTTAACAGCTAAGGAAAACATATGGCAACTGCATATCAGTCCAGTGACTGTATTAAAAGTTTAAGGATTCAATTAAAAGGAATCCTTTCTAGTGTGTTCTCAAGAAGTTCGGAAAACAGAAATACCAAATGTTTCTTTACAATAAATATAAAACACAAGGTTGAAAATCCCTTTTTTTTTCCCTAAATGTATGTATGAGAGAGGGAGTGTGTGTGTGTGTGTGTGTGTGTGTAGATATTTACACAGCACTTAACTTGGTAAGGTACCTAATTAAAGTAAACTACTGATGTGAAAAAATGTTGATATTTTTACGGAAGAAGTTGTCTCTATTTTTTTTTACTAAAAGGCGGCGGCTCTGGCCCAAACTCCCAGACTCAATCTCCCCATGAATTCTGGGGGTGTTCACTCTGGATCTGAATGTCAGAGCTAGCTACAACTCCATGATGGTCCTAACCAGCACATTAGATCTGAACACTCTAGTACTTTGAGAGTTTAGATTCAAAGCAAGCTGCGCTCTACTTCCAGGACTGACTGCAGCCGCATTTTGAATGGCTACCCAGCTGCATTATTTCCATTCTCGAGGTCTGAGGTGCTTTAAAAAGAATGATGGCTGCCCCATGGAAATAACAGGTAGTAAAAAGGTAATGTCCTAGATGCACCAGATGCAGTGCACAGACACTACAGCCTTTTACAGGTTCCAATATGTAACAAGTGACAATGTTATGTTATGATATGATAGTAATGCTCCTACAACCATGGATACTCATAAAACCAATCAGCTGGTGACAGTCTGTGGATACAGAACTGCTTCCGGATAGAGGTGTCTAGTGGTTAGAAAACAGGCCCTGAGTTCTATTCCCAGCTCTGTCAAGATTTTTAAGCAATGGCTTCCATTTTTGCCCTCGCCATTACTTGCAGGCATAACACAGAGTATATGGAAATGTAGGTGGAGACTTTCAAAATCACAAATGGCAATTAGGCCACCTAACAATTGTGTTTTTGAATATCTCCCACCACTGCAATGCAGCCCTGCCTGGTTTGGAGGCCAGCAAACAACTGGCACACACCGGAATACTAAGGGGCAACTTCTGTCGGGACACTGGAGCAGAACTTCATTCTTAACAAGAAGCGCTAACACATATGCAGGTCTTAATCCAAGATTAATACGAGTCTTTCCATTAACTACTCATTGTCTTTGGATCAGCCCCTTAATGGCCACAAAGAACAGACAAGACATGGTTAAAGTCTCATCCCAAACAGCCCCGCACAATAATAATCCACATGGAACTCAAGCTACAGCTGAAGGAGAAAGGACTGAGTCAACCCAGCAAAGATACAAACCAATATTTCAGAGTCTTGATGCTTAGTTTGCTAAGGCACCATTTGCCTTATCTGTGCTGCTATGACACTTTCCTTTCCTCTTTAATATGAGATCTCTTCAGTGATTTGGGAAGCTTATTAGTTTTGTTTTGCTGAGGACTCCTGATGAGGGAGGTGGAAATCAGAGGCCAGAATCTGACTCTAGCTGCACTTCCCTAATTTAGGGCAACATTTGTTGCTCAGAAACTCACAGATCTCATCTCCCATATTCTACTCTCATTCCATTCGCAGCTCTCCCATTAGCTCACAGTGTGACTTTGGGCAAGTCACTTGCCCACCCGATGCCGCCATTTCCCCATCTGTTAAATGAGAGTGCCAGCTTTGTAAGATCCGAGTATTGTTATTACATGTGTCAAACTTCCACTGCTATCAATACTGGAAGACTATTGAAGCGGAGAGCCAGAGAGAGCTGAAAAAAAAGCACAAATTTGCTTACCTGGGAATCTATTTGATTTTAATTTTTGTGGGGGGGGTTTGTTTTTTGTTTTTTTAAATTAGGTACCACTAATTCAACCTAAGAATGCAAATAGATTTTTAAATGAAAATCATACTGAAAAGTGAGCAGGGGGCATGTTGTAAAGGAGACTATGGCTTGCAGACATTAATGCCTTTTATTAAACAACAATATAACAAAATACTTCAACGTATACCTCAGAGTCTGCAAATTATGCTCACAACTATGCAGAACTGCTTTACATTTCAGCTTTGGGGCATTGTTTAAATATTTACTCTGGTACTCTTTTCAAGAAAAGTCAATTTATTACACCCAAGTGGAGATTTAAAACATCAGGGAGCCATCTGGTGGCTTGATTGCCTTCTAATTAAAATCCATCTCTTGGGTTCTCCACTTCCTCTATCTGCACTCTGTTGTTGAACTACACTGGCCAGTACAGAGCATAACTGGAAAGGAATGAAATATTGTTATGTTTCATGAAAATAAAATGTAAATATTTGGAAACCGCCAACTAGAGTACGGGCCCTAAAAAAAAAGAAAAGGGGGGGCATGTTTTTTGCCACCAGTTTCAAAATACAACTGGAAAGATGTTTACACAGAATGCTTAGTTGTTCCAGTGAAATGAATGAGATATTTACCTTAAGATTTTTCTTCTTTTCTGCAAACTGCTCTATATTTCATAGGACTTTTACGGGGAATATTTATGGGGAAAAAAGTTATGGTCACAGAACAAAAAAAACCCGCACAAACAAACAAAAAAATCCTCCCTCAAAAAAAGAAAATTTTAAAGTAAGTAGTAAAATAATTACACTTATAGGAAGGACCTAAAAGAATTTTTAAAAAATGAAAAAAAACCCCACCCTTCCAGTAGGTTTTCCCCACTGTCCCGTAAAATTTGATAGAGAATTATATCCTTGCTATAGAATTCTATGGGATACCTTAAAAACCTATAGAATATAACAGAGAACAATCTTCTTTCTAAAGGGGTTTGGTTTTTGTTTTGCTGGTTTGGGTTTTTTTTAAAGTCACTGCTAATTTACTGGTTTTACCTCTATTAAATTCTATATGGCCCTGAGTCATCAAAGAACTTAAGAATGTGAATAACATTAAGCATGTGATTAAGTACCAATTAAATAAAAGGGATTTAAGTACATGCTCAAAATTAAGCATGTGCTTAAGTGCTTTGTTGAATCAGGGCCTAGGGCTGTAAATAAACAGAAGACTTAATCCTGTCAAGCACTTGGTGAAGATCTTAAAGGACACAGCCAGACTTTTATGGTCTAACAATACACAAGTCATTCCTGTCAACTCTACTCAGGATTCCTTGGTTCTGTTCCTGGCTCTGCCACAGAACTCCTGTGTGACCTTAGGCAAATCATTAATCTCTCTGTGCCTCATTTTGCCTATCAGTAAATCTTGGATAATACCACTTACTTGCCTCACAGGTGTATGGTGAATCTTTAATGAAAGTGCTTAGAGGTCCTCAGCTGAAAGGTGCAAAGCAGAGGTATTTAGGAACTTAAATCAATGCTGAATATGAGACTAAGGAGCACAAGTCCTATTGACTATTGATGAGACTTAGGCTCCCAAGTCACGTAGGTGTTTCTGAAAATATTACCCCTGGTTTCCAACTTCCCAAGAGTTCAAGGAGAGTCAGATCTGGTGTTCCATTTCGGGCCCATGTCCGTCACAAAGCATTATTATTACCATCGCAGAGTGACTGCCAACTGGGTTAAGTCAGCTGTGCAAATGCACTGTGAGGAACATGGCCCCTTAGACATTTTGTGAGTACATAAGGGTTTTCTCTCCACTCTCATAAGAAAACCTAATGTAACAATTTGCATCATGAAGAGGGCCATTACTGTCATTACTAGATTTACCTGACACACACAAATCAGTGTACTTGCTTCTTTCCCACTGTGTGGAGCCATGCTCTTTTTGACATTCAGTCAATGAGCCCTGGTGAGAAAATAGTTCCTTTTCATTTAAGATGATGACTAAGGCCTTGTCTACACTACCAAGTTTTGTCGGCTGCCTTTTGCTGACAAAACAGGGGAGGTGTGCGCCCTACAAAGCTACTTTTGCCGACAAAATAAAACCACCTCAACGAGAGGCATAAAGCTTTTTGTGGCAAAGTTAAAGTGACAAAGCGTCAGTGTAGACACTGATGTTTGTTTTGTTGACATAACTGACTTCCACCAGTATCCCACAATGCCTGCCGTAACCGCTCAGCTCACTGTTTTAATCTCTGCTGCCCTGAAGTCATGCAACCCTCCCCTTTCAAAGCTCCATTGCTGCTCTGTTTGGGGGACAAAGGGCTGGTCTACACTTAGTCCGGACTTCGGACTAAGGTACGCAAATTCAGCTACGTTAATAACGTAGCTGAATTCGAAGTACCTTACTCCGGACTTACCGCGGTCCAGACGCGGCCGGAAGTCTCCCCCCGTCGACGCCGCGTACTCCTCTCGGCGAGCTGGAGTACCGGCGTCGATTGTGAGCACTTCCGGGATCGATCCCAGAACATCGATGGCGTGCCTCCGGACCAGCCGGTAAGTGAAGACTAGGCCAAAGAGCTAATCTTTAATGGCAGACTGCTCCTGTTCTGCCCTGCACCGGAACACAGCGGCAGGCAGACTGCTGCTGCAGGGGACAGGGTGGGACTGCTGTGCTGTTTTCACATTCCTCAGCTCGGAGACCTCACAGAGCTGCTCAGGATGTCGCTGAGGAGGCTGTGGGAGAACTCAGAGGGAATCACAGAACCATAGGCAGGCAGGCAGAGCAGGCTGCTTCGGGAGAGACTGCTGTGCCGAGCAGAGCCAGGGGCTGATGTGGGGGGTGGGTGTGCCTCTCCCTGTGCCTCAGGATAGGTTGGTCAGCTTGCTGTCTCCCCCGCCCCAGACACACCACTCTCCTCTCCCTCACCACCCACCCCCTTCAGTTCAAAAAGCAGTAGACAATCTACTAGGATGCCCCTGGAAAGATGGGATTGAGAAACCTGCATCATGTGATGCTGTACCTGCCCCATGAGGCATTGTAAACCCTTCCCGAAGCACTCTGTGGCCAGATGCACAGTGGGATAGCTACCCACAGTGCACTGCTCTCTGTATCGATGCAAGAGCTGTTAGTGTGGATGCACTCTGCTGACACAAGGAGCTAGTATGGACACGCAACAGCAGTTTTAATTAAAGCGCTTTAATTAAAGCAGCATAACTTTTGCTGACAAAACTTTGTAGCGTAGACAAGACCTACATGTCATTCATCATTATCACCTTTAAAAATGCAATGCATGTCCAATCCTTGCTCCTATCTAAAACATTTCATTCATCCACGTCTGATACAGCGCGACTGTGGGGACTGCACATAAGACGGTGCTTTCCTGTAAGAAAGCCAACTCTGAGGAATACATTTTGAAGCACTTGGAGGAGAGGAAGGTGATCACGAACAGTCAACATGGATTCACCAAGGGCAAGTCATGCCTGACCAACCTGATTGCCTTCTACGATGAGATAACTGGCTCTGTGGATATGGGGAAAGTGGTGGACGTGATATCTTTTGACTTTAGCAAAGCTTTTGATATGGTCTCCCACATTATTCTTGCCAGCAAGTTAAAGAAGTATGGATTGGATGAATGGACTAGAAGGTGGATAGAAAGCTTGCAACATTGTCGGGATCAATGGGTAATGATCAACGGCTTAATATCTAGCTGGCAGCTGGTATCAAGTGGAGTGCCCTAGGGGTTGGTCCTGGGGCCAGTTTTGTTCAACATCTTCATTAATGATCTGGAGGATGGCATGGATTGCACCCTCAGCAAGTTTGCGGATAACACTAAACTGCGGGGAGCGGTAGATAAGCTGAGGGTAGGGATAGGATCCAGAGTGACCTAGACAAATGGGATATTGGGCCAAAAGAAATCTGATGAGGTTCAACAAGGACAAGTGCAGAGTCCTGCACTTAGGATGGAAGAATCCCATGCACTACTACAGGCTGGGGACTGACTGGCTTAGTGGCAGTTCTGCAGAAAAGGACCTGGGGATCACAGTGGACGAGAAGCTGGATATGAGTTAGTGTGCCCTTGTTGCCAAGAAGGCTAATGGCATATTGGGCTGCATTACTAGGAGCATTGCCAGTAGATCGAGGGAAGTGATTATTCCCCTCTATTCGGCACTGGTGAGGCCACATCTGGAGAATTGTGTCCAGTTTTTGGCCCCCCCACTACAGAAGGGATGTGGACAAATTAGAGAGAGTCCAGCAGAGGGCAATGAAAATTATTAGGGGGCTGGGGCACATGACTTATGAGGAGAGGCTGAGGGAACTGGGATTGTTTAGTCTGCAGAAGAGAAGAATGAGGGGGAATTTGATAGCAGCCTTCAACTACCTGAAGGGGGGTTTGAAAGAGGATGGAGCCAGGCTGTTCTCAGTGGTGGCAGATGACAGAACAAGGAGCAATGGTCTCAAGTTGCAGTGGGGGAGGTCTAGGTTGGATATTAGGAAACTGTTTCACTGGGAGTGTGGTGAAGCACTGGAATGGGTTACCCAGGGAGATGGTGGAATCTCCATCCTTAGAGGTTTTTAAGGCCCGGCTTGACAAAGCCCTGGCTGGGATGATTTAGTTGGGGTTAGTCCTGCTTTGAGCAGGGGATTGGACTAGATGACCTCCCGAGGTCTCTTCCAACCTAATCTTCTATGAAGACCTTGAGTCTACAAGTTGCACTGACAATTGCCATCTGGTGTGAGCAGTATCTTGCTGTGGTATTAATGGGAGCTGTGGAAGCTGATGACATGGGGTATGTTCACTTCTGGAAGAGAGCGAGTGTACCATCCCATGAATAGGGGGGTTATGCGCACACACACACACACACACACACCAAGAGAAGCTATGGACACATCTCAAGAGGATGATATATCCTGTAGTGTTTTGAAAGATATTGAATGACTGTAGCCAGATCGTTGAGTTGCTAGATCCTGATGGATGTTCCCAGGCTTCTGACAAATGTAGGTAGCCTGCCAGGATGTTACTGCCTGACCGAATTCATTTGGGGGGGGGGTATATTTCCATTTTGATGAATGGCAGTTTGCCTCCCTGCATGGCACTGATGCTGATGGGAGCTTCTTGTACATATGGCTGTATTTCAAGTTGAGAGAGTTCACACCTGGGTCATTGTGCATATAGATGCTAAAATGAATAATGCTCAGAAACAAAAATCATTTATAAACAGATGGCAAGTTATGAAACCACATAGTAAAGGAAATGCAAACACCATTTTTTATTTCTTGGCACTTAAGGTATATCACTCAAAGTGGCTTTTGGGGATTTTACTATGATATTTAACTAATATTCCTCCTCCTGTTTCTCACTCATCCTTTTACTTGTTTCCATTATTTTAATCCTTTGTATTTCTCTGCAATCCCCATAGGAGGAGCCTCTATACCACGGTGTTTGGATGCTATGCCTGAGAGCAGCCAGAATTTGAGATCTTTGGATAGTATTTGCAGTTTTACCTTTTGTGCACAACTGTTTCTTTAGTGATTATCCAGCACGCAAGCTTTGTAAGCCTGACTCTGAAAGAGGCCATTTACTGGTGTGAAAAGAGTTTCTTGGGATGTTTTTTATACGTTGAGATCTTTTCATTCAAAGATACTTGAGGCATCTGCAGTTATAATTACAGGACCTAATCCTAAAATCCCTGTAAAGTGGGATTATTGATGTGAGTCAAGTTACATCAATAAGTGTTTGATGGGATGGTTACCACAAATTTACCTTAACAAATTCTCTGACCACAGTACACAGGAAAATTGGAAGTGCTAGTAACACAGCTAGGTAACTTCTCAACTCAAAACGGCAAGGGAGGCAGAAGGGTCCTGGATATGGCTAGGACTAGGATTCAGGAGACCTGGATTCTATTCTTGACTCAGTCACTGAACTGTTTGGTGAGTGACCTTAAGGCATGTTCACCTCTCTGTGCCTTTGTTTTCCCTTTCCTCTCTTTGTCTTGTCTATTTACTATTCAAGGCTCTCCACTTGTCTTCACAGTGCCTAGCAAAATGAAGACCTACTCTCAGCTAGGGACTCTAGGCTCTACCATAATACAAATAATAATTAGAACTGTCAGTTAAGCGCAATTAACTCAAGCGATTAATGCAAAACAAAATTACCTAGATTTAAAAAATAGTCGCAATTAATCACTGTTTTAATTGCACTGTTAAACAATAATAGAATGCCAATTTAAATGTACTATAAATATTTTGGATGTTTTTCTACATTTTCAAATATATTGATTTCAATTACAACAGAATACAAAGTGTACAGTGCTCACTTTATATTATTTTTGTTACAAATATTTGCACTGTAAAAAAGATCAACAAAAGAAATTCACCTCATAAAAGTACTGTAGTACAATCTCTTTATTGTGGAAGTGTAACTTACAAATGTAGAATTATTTTCTTATATAACTGCACTCAAAAACAAAACAATGTAAAACTTTAGAGCCTACAAGTCCACTCAGTCCTATTTCTTGTTCACCCAATTGCTAGGACAAACAAGTTTGTTTACTTTTACAGGAGATAATGCTGCCCTCTTCTTATTTACGTCACCTGAAAGTGACAGGCATTCACATGACACTGTTATAGCTGGCAAGGTATTTACGTGCCAGATATGCTAAACATTCATATGCCCCTTTATGCTGCAGCCACCATTCCAGAGGACATGCTTCCATGCTGAATTTAAATTGGTATTCTATTATTGTTTAACAGTGTGATTAAAACTGCGATTAATAGCGACTACTTTTATGATTAATTGCCTTTTTATTAATCGTTTGACAGTCCTAATAATAATACAAGTTTATGCCTATAAGCAAAATTTGCTGGTAGTATCAACAGCTGCTGGAAGGGATGGTTTTTCTGTGTTATAAGTCTGGCTAATAGAAATCTTTATACTTATTAGAAGGTAAATTACACTAGCAGGAACAAATCTTTTATTTTGCAGCTGTATAATTATTAATAATTTTAATGAGATGGAAACTGCATCATAAGAAAAAACAGTTCTAAGTCTTTCCAGGATGAAACAAAGTTAATATAAAATCTAGTATACATTAATTTATCTGCTTAGATTGATGTCATGAATAACTTTAGGAGTTATATAAGTTCTTTCTTTTTCTTAAACTAATAAACTCATTTGCACTAAAGTAATTGATTTATTCAAGATAGACCAGCCCAAAGAATCTCTTTCAACGACTTTTTTAATTAAATAATTTTCCAGGTAAGCCACCTATAAAACTTGTCAGACATACAGATCAATTCTATCTAGACAGAAAAATCTTACTCTTGTGAAAGAATAAATCCTAATCCCTCCCTGTTACCATTAGACCGCAGAATCTCTAGCCAAATACCAAGCTGCTTGAAGAAAGAAATCTAAATACAGCATGATAAGGAACATAACTACCTATTCTCTACCATCTCTTTTATATCCCTAAAATTAGCTAGTTTTAGTTCTGATTTTCTTTGTATTAAGGAATATTTGAAACTGCAGAAATAGAAATGGGAAAAACCTACTAGGTCCTTTAGTCCATCCTCCTGCCAGTGTAAGATTGTTCCCTATAACTGTGTAGGATGGTTCCCTAGCGCTGTGTCCTATTCTGTTTTAAATGACTTCAGCAACTGGGCTCCCACAATTTTATTTGGAGGATGATTTCTTCATCTAGCAGATCTCACCATTAGGAAAGTGTATCCTGATGCTCATTTTAATAAATATCCTGTCACTTACTAGCTTTCTTTTTATCCCAGCACTGGTAGCCCCCTGAACAAGCTTGAGTGCCCACCCTATACTCCACTCACACCTTGATTTACTGTCCATACTGTCCTCCCTGAGGTTTGGCATTACAGATAGCTCAAAAGCAACAACTCCATAGAAACCTCAGCTTTAGCTTCCTCACATAAATTGGCTGTTCTTGATGTCTTTTCTGAAGCAGCTTCTCCTAGAGCTGTTGCTAGTCTTCCTGCTGGGCTGCAGCCCGGGTTTCTATCACTCTTGTTGTGCTAGTCATCTCAGGACTTCTTCCACCCCTCACCCGTTGTGTCTGGAGGGAGTCTGGAAATCTTATTACTCGTACCCAAATGGGGAAGGCCTGAGTCCCTACCCGATCCTCAACAAAAGCCTGGAACACAGCTAACTGAAGTCAGTAGAAAGCCACATTGACTTCAGTGGGCTTTGGATCAGACTCCAACAACACAACATGGACACTCAGTCTAAACTTCCTCCGCTAGGAGTCAGTGTCTGTCTTAGTTCCCTCTTCCCAAAGGGGCTCTGCCACCTCCCATATGTCATAAGTAGATTTAATGAGCTACACCTGCCACAATGATTCACCAGAACGTCAGCAGCTACATGCCAGGTTCTAATTGCTGCTAACAGAGTGAGTCAACAGAAAAGCCCGGACACCTTTTCTCAATTTCCTTGTGCTACACTAACAAGTTCTTCTCTCTTTCCTTGGGGTTTGCATTCACCAGATACTTGTGCACAGTTAACATATCCCTTTTTAATCATCATTTGGCCAAGCAACTAAATGTGTGTACTTTTAATCTATCCTCAGTCAGTTCTGCCAGCCTCTTAATCATTTCTGTAGTTCTTGTCATGGCTAGTCTCAATGTACTACTGCTTTTTCAAATGCCACAATAAACTCAACAATCACTTGTGAGGCACCTACAGTAACCATTCTATATGCTTAGAAAAGGAAAGATTACAATGTCAAAATCACCGGGAAATCTTGAGCTCTTCATGGTACTGTACTTTAAAACTCACTAGAATATGTTTCACTTTCCACCTTTTAATGTCTCTCAAAAAATATTTCAATGGAAAATTGAGTTTTCAACAAACTGGAAATGTTCGCATAAAGCGTCTGTGTTCCTTGAAAAGTTTCAATTCCTCATTGTAAAACTGAAAATCTGAAAACCAAACATTTTTGGCTGAACACCAAACAAACACTAAATCAGTTTTTGGGTTTTCAGTTTTCCCATCAAAAAAGTTAAGATTTTCTGCTAAAAATGCTGATGGAAATGGGAAATGTGCATCACTGAAATTTTCCATGGAAAAAACCCCCAACCACCTCTTCTGCAAGTCACCCCAAAATTGGCTTCATTAAAGTTCCATATTATTACGACAATATATGCCTTTCTAGAGAGTGGACAGATAAGCAATCAGATTCTTCATTACACCCTGCCCCAGTTTGAATTCTAGATAGCCTTCTTTGCAATTGCCAGATTTTCACAACCGGTGGAAATTAAGCTGGACTGATGCACTTCCAGCCTTACAGATCTCGCCCTGGGCTGGGTTTTTTACCTTTCTGTTTTTAACAGTGGAAAGGCTCCAGGCATCTGGAGTGTGGGCTTCCCCTCAGCCCACCAGAGAAGCACCTGTGTTTCTCACACACCCTGCTGGCTCTGATTCATCACCATGTAGGATTGCAAGCAGAAGTGAGAAGTAGCTCAGATGACAGCTTTTCTCCAATAAATTCCCTCCTCCCTTCACTCACCAGAGAGCTGCTCTTCACACTCCATGTGAAGTGCTGTACATCATCTTTGCATTAACTCCTACATACCAGCTGCTAGAATTAGCTTGAGATTGGCAACATCCTCCCAGTGCCTGATAACACTGGTCTACAATTTCTGAGACGTCGTCTGCTTCAGAGATAAAATGTGCTATTTATTGTGTATTTTGATGTGCTGAATTCAACTATGACAATTAAAACAATGGATTGGCTACTGTTTCTAAGATAGTTAAGTTTTTACATTTTATGTCTATGTATATTGTGTAGATAGTAGAGTTTTAACCATCAATTGTAAACCTAGGTCTTTTCAGGTGTTTCTGGTTGCTTTACACGATAATATTTCACCTGTCCTGTTTATGTAACACTTTAAAAATCAGCAAAATGGTTATATAAATAAAATTTATTATGAAACAAAAGGCAAAAAACTATTATGTACATAGTTTAGTCCTATTCAGTGTCTACTTGGCGCTTCTTGACTTGTCTCTTGTATTCATTAAATGGAGCATCTCTTGTCACTGTCCTGCAATAGTCTGCAAGCATTGATGGGCTCCATTTGCCCTGATAGCGTTTCTCCATTGTTGCAATGTCCTGGTGAAATCGCTCGCCGTGCTCGTCGCTCACTGCTCCGCAGTTCGGTGGAAAAAAATCTAGATGAGAGTGCAAAAAATGTATCTTTAATGACATGTTGCAACCAAGGCTTTTGTATGCCTTGAGGAGGTTTTCCACCAACAACCTGTCGTTGTCTGCCTTGTTGTTTCCGAGAAAATTTATTGCCACTAACTGGAAGGCTTTCCATGCTGTCTTTTCCTTGCCACACAGTGCATGGTCAAATGCATCATCTCGAAGAAGTTCACGAATCTGAGGACCAACAAAGACACCTTCCTTTATCTTAGCTTCACTTAACCTTGGAAATTTTCCACGGAGGTACTTGAAAGCTGCTTGTGTTTTGTCAATGGCCTTGACAAAGTTCTTCATCAGACCCAGCTTGATGTGTAAGGGTGGTAACAAAATCTTCCTTGATTCAACAAGTGGTGGATGCTGAACACTTTTCCTCCCAGGCTCCAATGACTGTCGGAATGGCCAATCTTTCTTGATGTAGTAGGAATCTCTTGCACGACTATCCCATTCGCAGAAAAAACAGCAGTACTTTGTGTATCCAGTCTGCAGACCAAGCAAGAAAGCAACAACCTTCAAATCACCACAAAGCTGCCACTGATGTTGGTCATAGTTTATGCACCTCAAAAGTTGTTTCATATTGTCATAGGTTTCCTTCATATGGACTGCATGACCAACTGGAATTGATGGCAAAACATTGCCATTATGCAGTAAAACAGCTTTAAGACTCGTCTTCGATGAATCAATGAACAGTCTCCACTCATCTGGATCGTGAACGATGTTGAGGGCTGCCATCATACCATCGATGTTGTTGCAGGCTACACGATCACCTTCCATGAAGAAGAATGGGACAGGATCCTTTTGACGGTCACAGAACATGGAAACCCTAACATCACCTGCCAGGAAATTCCACTGCTGTAGTCTGGAGCGCAACAGCTCTGCCTTACTCTTGGGTAGTTCCAAATCCCTGACAAGGTCATTCAGTTCACCTTGTGTTATGAGGTGTGGTTCAGAAGAGGAGGATGGGAAAAAATGTGGGTCCTGTGACATTGATGGTTCAGGACCAGAAGTTTCATCCTCTTCCTCTTCCTCGTCTGACTCAAGTGAGAATGATTCTGGTGCATCAGGAACCGGCAGTCCTTCTCCGTGGGGTACTGGGCGTATAGCTGATGGAATGTTTGGATAATGCACAGTCCACTTTTTCTTCTTTGACACACCTTTCCCAACTGGAGGCACCACGCAGAAGTAACAATTACTGGTATGATCTGTTGGCTCTCTCCAAATCATTGGCGCTGCAAAAGGCATAGATTTCCTTTTCCTGTTCAACCACTGACGAAGATTTGTTGCACAAGTGTTGCAGCATATGTGGGGCCCACCTCTTGTCCTGATCTCCAATTTTGCAGCCAAAATAAAGGTGATAGGCTTTCTTAACCATAGTGGTTATACTGCGCTTTTGTGATGCAAAAGTCACTTCACCACAAACATAGCAGAAGTTATCTGCACTCTTCACACAAGTACGAGGCATCTCTGCTCACTTTGGCTAAACAGAAATGTGTCCCTTTGCAAAATCAAACACTGACAAATAAGAGAGCACGACACTGTATGATTTCTAGAGCTGATATAGGGCAATTTGTTCAGCAGAGTGATGTAAGCTTCGTTATGATTGCATCATCCATGACTTCTAGGAATAACATGATGCAATTCATATCATGTATGACACAATACCAGCTTCAGATTGCATCATTCATTGTTTTGCCTAAAAAGCAAGTACTGTCCAAACCCAGTCATAGATTTATTCATAGGTCCAGTCAAAGATGTATTTTAGTCATTTCTGGTTTAAATTGAGATCCTTTCCCTTTATAACTCACTTATCCTCTGCCATTCCCAAGTCAAGGGTCGTATATACTGACCCAATAGCATATCTTGAAAATCAACAATTTTTAGCATCATTTTCATTCTCAGTGACCCAGAATTAGTAAAGTTTGACTACATTTATTTCAGAAGCATTTTGGCTGTAGAGCAGTGTAATTTAACAACTTTCCCGGCCTCTGTCAGCTCAAGGATCTGAGAGACCTGAAGTCAGTCTTGTCTATGCCCTGATCCTGTAACTGGATCTGTGTAGGGAAACTCTTACCCCTGTGAAGAGCCCTGCTGATTTCAAAGAGGCTCTGCATGCATGAGAAGGCTTGTACGCAGAGATCCAATTACAGGATTGGGAATCTCAGCATGTTGAGGAGGAAGACACTTAGATCCCATTTTTCTTTCCATGAATATCAGTCTCTGTCCCTGCCTGCACTGTTTGGCCTGTGTCTGGTCATGCTGCCAGGAGATTTGTTTTTCAAAAGCTGTCTCTGCTTCCTTGGCTTATCACAGTCACTGTATTGCCCCCTGTAACTATTTGTTTGTTACAATTCCACACAAAGGGGCCTGACTTCTCCCTTGGGGCCTGATCCATCCAGTGCCCGTCAAAGTCAAAGGAAGGACTCCTACTGACATCAACAGCAATGGAGAAGGCCCGGGCTGTGGGCACAGAGGCACTCGGACACACTGCAATGCAGTTACATTATATGGAGTGAGTGGGCAGGGTTTGGGAAGCCCACAGAGAGTACAGAACATGGCACCACACAGAGTTGGACAAGATGGTTTGGGGCAGGGCAGGGCAAGCAAGATCAGTGGATTTGCAGCAGCTCACCTATGCTGTTCACCAAAGAGAGGGGTGCAGGAGCCATGGGAGTTACCTCAGCCTCAGGGCTCCCTTAGCAGCTGGGGGCAGCTCTACTCATGCTCTGCTCACTTCAGATTCCTTCCGATGGTGCCACGTGAAATGGCCTCCCTGGATACTCAGGCTGTACCGATGGGGATGATTTGCCCCTCTGTTAATTATTTCTGAATGTGGGGATGAGTGAGGTGCTGTAATCTGATTAGCTGTTCTTTGTTAATGAATTGTTGATAGGGCTGTTGCTTGGCTCAGTGAATAGAGCACTGGCCTGGGTGCTAGTCCCAGCTCTACTGCTGCCCTGCTGGATGGTCCTGGGCAATTCACTTCACCGCTCCATGCCTCAGTTTCTCCACCTGTACAATGGGGATAATGACACTGACCTCCTTTGTAAAGCATCTTGAGATCTACTGATGACAAGCCCATATAAGAGCTTGGTCTTCATTAAATTTTGAAAGAATTTCCATTTGTCATCTGTATGGGACAGGAGGGCAACCCACAGGCCAATACTAGTAAGACAGCTAGACTAAGATGCTGGAACAGATAAAAGATCTTTGTTTCCTCTGTATTGTACAGTGTGTATTGGTCACTGGACAGAAAACATTAATGAAATACTACAGCCTTGAGGAAAAGGAAACCGCAAAGTTATTGGATTGACCCTCAGACTGTATCATCACAGGGCTTTTAACCCAAATTTACGAATCATGCTTAAGCATGTACTTAAAGTTTGGCTGTGGCCAAACTGGGAACTAGCAGATTTTAGGAGGCTAGCATAGATAGGGCAAACGGAGTTCAAAAGATATGCCCAGGTTGCAGCCTAGGTTAACATCTGATTTGGCCACTGTGTCAATCTTTGGCCTCGGAGAAGTGGGGTACATACAGTGCTGCGAGAGCTCTCTCGCAGCACAGGTGGCGTGACTACACTCGCGCTTCACAGCACTGTGAATTCCTGAGTGTAGCCAAGGCCTTTTGGGTTCAACCAAGACCAGTAAGGGGTTGTGTTACTGCCTGCCCTGTAACTCTGGGTGCCTTCAATGTTATGCTGCTGTGGCTCACAGCCCTGGCACCAACAGCCATCCTACAACCATGGAGGTCACACCCTGGCTTCCATCACCCAGTTACTTTTTGCAACACCCTCCCATTACTGAATTTGCCCCAGACCATCTGCCCTTCAGTGTCCAGCCCTCTCCCGGAACACTCAGAGAAGTTATTAAGTTTGTTGCTCCTTTAAAGAGACAACACACTGCAACTCATTAATTTAACTGGGGTTTGACAAACACTGTTATTTCAATCACAGCACTGAATTGCTTTACAGTAAAGGGAAAACAAATGTATTTAACAAAAGGACATAGATTTAAGTGATACCAAGTATAAGCAATAAAGATAGAAAGGGTTACACGCGAACAAAAGTAAAAATAGGCTTCTAAGACTAAAACTTAATTTCAACAAGTTACAATCTTGGCCTAAGCAGGGTTCTCACCTACACTTAGTTCCTAGAGACTCCAACCCCCTTGGTTGAAGAATCCAACTTTCTGTGATTTCAAGAGCTCTAGCCCCTTGAATTCCTCAAGTGATGGACACCAAAATGGCTTTCTGTTTCTGCTTTTATCTCTGAAATTTCACTAACCCTGTTACAAAAAGCCAGAAGGTTTCCTGGGGTACAGTCTCAATCCCCAGTTGAGGTTGTTAAATATTCATCTTTCCCCACTTCCTCTCCTGATGGCTTTGTTTACCTTCTACGTAAATGTGCTTTTCTTTGTCTTTGGTCACATATCTTACATAGGAGACCCATTCAAGTCGGTGGAACCACATGCCTTTTTCTGAAACAAGCATGGCTTAGGCACCGCTTGCCAAATACATGTTAAGAACACATTTCAGTACATATCTATAAAGCCCTTTGTGGGTTTATCATACATACATCATGCAATGATTTTCGGGACCAGAGCATTACCAGTTTGTATACAATACCTTACATGGCATCTTTTAGATACAGCTTATGACAAGTGTGTTAGGTGTAGTGAATATGTCAGGTTTGATAAGAGTTGCAGACACAGAATAATGAACCACCAGTGGGCCTCTGTGTCAGAGCCACAAATACATGTAAAGTATGCTAACTCACAGTTGTTAAATTTGGTGGAAAGATCTAAAGTTTCACTCCTGTTCTATAGCTTCCCAACCAAATTTGCTTTTTCTGTGGTTTGCATTATCACGTGTTAAACAAAGCCATAGCTATCTAGGAACATGTTGCTATGCTATTGCCGCTTGGAACTTCACAGTAAAGACAATAACCAGGGCATTATGAATCTAAGCAGCTCAACTTTTGTTTGATAAGCTTATGGGGCTTTTACATAGATATCTGATCTATTTTTTACATATATTGCCGAGATTCTGTAATGTTCATTGTGAAAACTACATGTAGTGTATATAAGGTTTATAATTGTAACGAAGAGACCGACATTATAATGAAATATTGAGGAAATTGAAAAAAAAAAAACCAACCAACCAAGTTAATTAGCATCACTATCAGTAGGCACAACTGAATATGGTCATTTTCTTGCTGTAGGAAAAGATTTACAAAAAACCCTTCACATTATACAAGGTTTCAAGATGCTCTATACAGGATTATGAGAACAATACAGTCTATTTTCAGCTCACCAAGAAGAGTGAATCAACAGCCTTTAAAAAACAGTCTTTCTGGTGATTCATCTACAGAACGTATGTGTTTGAGGAAACAGGGTGGATTTATATCATCTCCACTCAGCATGCAGACGTTCTTTCTTGTAGATCTAAGTCCAGGTCCATCAAAAGATCCAGACAGCTGATTAAGAGGCTGGAATCACAGGGGAACACACAAGAAAGACGTAAATACTATTCTACAGTGTAGCTACATGTATTGGAGACTAAATGAAATAACAATTAAATATATTTTGGAAAAGCTCTTTTATGTCAAGTTGCGCCATCGGTGCTTGCCAAAGGTTGGTTCTTTGGGTTAGATGCCACTTGCTATAGCTATAAGAGTTTTATCCACATTTATCAGAAAGCTCCTGTAGAAATTTCTGA
This sequence comes from Trachemys scripta elegans, assembly GCF_013100865.1. Lineage (NCBI taxonomy): Eukaryota > Metazoa > Chordata > Testudines > Emydidae > Trachemys > Trachemys scripta. The sequence continues at coordinate 14,320,465 of NC_048298.1, read as the reverse complement.
AAACTTCTGGGTATATTGTTAGAAGTGGAAACCTTGTGGCCAACAGCTTCTGCTTTCAATCTTTCAGGTCTAATGGGTTCTGCAAATCAATATTTTTTTCTTCATAAGTTAATAGTACAGTATATGATTGCACTGAATGTTATGCTACATATCAAGTGAGAATTCAAGTTTGAGCAAAGTACAACAGCTTGTATTGCAGGAATTGTCCTAAAACGGGTAACTGCCACTTAATCCTGTTAAGAGGCCTGTGTTATATAGGAAAGAACTATCTGGAGGAATAATATGTTATCTGAGAACAGTGCTGATATTCACAATCTAAACTGGGATACTCCCATGTTTGGCTTAATGTGGTGCATTCAAAGTTTGAGTAGAATAAACACAATGCGGGTTGCGTTTTGCCTTGCAAATCATCATTCAAGACCATTCAACAGGACTGAGACCATGAGGCCATTAATATAATTTAGAACCAAAAAGCTGTATATAATAGCACATAGAGTTTGGTAGGAAAACAATTTTTGCACTAACAAATATCTGGGGGCTGATCCACCTCTGACTTAGGGCTTGTCTATACTTACCGTGCTGGTTCGGCGGCAGGCAATCGAACTTCTGGGTTCGATTTATCGCGTCTAGTCTGGACTCAGAAGTGCTCCCCGTCGACTCCAGTAATCCTGCTCGCCGCGAGGAGTACGCGGAGTCGACGGGGGAGCCTGCCTGCCGGGTCTGGACGGCGGTAAGTTCGAACTAAGGTACGTCGACTTCAGCTACGTTATTCACGTAGCTGAAGTTGCGTACCTTAGTTCGATTTGGGGGTTTAGTGTAGACCAAGCCTTACATCAGTGCACAACAGGAGTAACTCAACTGAAGTCAACGGGATTACATGGGTGTCACCCTGGTGAGAGGAGACTCGAGCCCCCTGGTGTTAGTTCATGTTCCCTCTCCCACATTTCTCTCTCTCTCTCTCTCTTTGGACTGTATTTGGTAGAGAACCAGTTACCATACAAGGTTATGCTGATAAGTAAAATGGACTGAATTATGATAGATAACAGCGTATATCTTTGCAAAATACTTCTAATGACTCAGATGGCTGGATACTTACTGCCCTGAAGCACGAATTGTGTCAAAGCAAGAAGACACTGAAAAGAGTATGTCATAGTGAAGCTTTTGAAGCAGTAATTTTGACTTCAGGGAAATCTACAAGTAGTACAGATGCCACAGAAACAATGCCACACAAACAAACAAACAAACTGATATGCTACTTACAATGAAAAAGTAGGAATAAAGCTTGAATTGCAATTTTTTTTATTAAAATGGCCATTTCATGCACAACTACATCGTCTTCCTTTTTGCAAAATAGTTATTTGGGAAATACACTGAAATCAAACTAAATGAGTCATTAGGATACATTATTGTGCCCACACTCATATTCTCAATCGTTATGCTTGTGTGTGTGTCTTGTATTCCTTTCTATCTATCCAATGAACTTGTATGCCTCAACGAACAAGTATCACAACAATTCACAGCCTTTAATGTATTGATCCTCACAACTTCCCTGTGAGGTCAGTGGCTGCTATTATTCACATTGTACAGAAGGGGAACTGAGACAGAGAGAGACTAAGTGACTTGCACAGGGTCCCACAGGAAATCTGTGACACAGCAGTGAACTGAGACTTGGTCTCTCAAGTCCTAAGCTAGTGCCCTAACCACTGGACTAACTTTATTTTCATTCCACTTGCTTTACCACTGTTCATGGGTCTTTTTGTCTACTGAGCCTGTTAGCCATTTGGGGAAGGGACTCATCTTATTATTTACCTATAGCACATACCATTGTTGTAGTATTTGAGTACCTAGCACACCCCGGGGGTGCTATATAAGTAACAATAAATTTTGCAGATTTGGGGCTGGATTGTGCATGTCCCTTTGCATATAATCAGGTAAGAAAGCTGTAACAGGAAGACTTTCCTGTTTCCTGTGCCCCTGAGAAGGGTCTGGGTGCAATCTGGTCCTTGAGTTTGGCACTGAACTTTCCTAAAGAGGGCTGGAAGGGCAAGAAAGGGAATCCAGTGATTAGGGAACTTGCCTAGTCTGCAGGACTATGCCCTTGGGGAAAGCATCTATTAATCCCGTGCTGTCTTCAATAAGCAGCTCCACCTACTCACAAATAAAGAAATAGATATTCCAGCTATTCAAATTCTGGACACAGCCATTCAGTCATGAGCCAGCCTGGGCTCAGATTGTTCGATCCTTAACAACACCCTCATACTAATACAACTGTTCCTCATTGCTACCGTCAGTGGTTCATGCATGCTTCTAACGGCATCCACCTCTATACTGCACACATTGGGTGAAATCCTGACTCGAATGAAGTCAATGGGAATTTTGCCATTGACTTCAGGTGGATCAGGATTTTACCCATTATAAGTTTGGATGTCGTACTACTACACTGTTTAGTACAGCTACATACCTATCTCATAAGAACAAATAAATATGCATGTTCTTGTTGGCTTGTTACCTTAGTATATAATGTTACAGAATACAATATATTGAGTAGTTTGCATTATGATATATAAACTTATGTGAAATGACAATGAAAGATGGATGTGTAAAGTATACTAAACAGATACCTTAGTAGAGCACTTGGTGAGAGATGATAAAACTTTATATTATGTGCTTTGAAATGTTTTTCATAGTGGTCACAACTACCACTCCAACAGCACATACTCTGACTAATTCTCGGCACTTCTACAGCACCTTCAAGCTGAGGAACTGAATGGACTTCACAGACATTAAGGGCCAGATTCTAATACCCTCATTCAATGAGTCCCATTGACTTCAAGAACTAATTAATTAATACTAACTAGACTCCTATTGGGAACGTATTACACCATTCCCACTTTGCAAACAGGCAAATTACAGCAGAAAGTGAGTTGACGTCACACTGGAAATCAGTGGCAGAGCTGGGAGTAGTACTAAGGTCTCATGACTTCCAGACTTGTGCCTTAACCATCCTTTCTGAAAGGCTTGGGAGACTTTCCTGCTACTAGTCTCTTTACAGCTAGAAGGGAAAGGCCTAGAGTTTGTTCCCGTAGGTAAAGTGGTGTGTCCTTTACCCCGCTCTGCAGCGCCGCTGTTTCCATGTTGTAGAAAGTTGTAATTCCTGTGGTAGGAATTTATTTAACTGTAGTTTAATCCTATTTAATTAAAATAATAGCAACAACTTAGTTCTTATTTTAAGAACTTATCAGACTTCCTAAATACACGAGCATCACAGTCGCACAGGCACCAACCATTGAGAAACGTTATGTCTCACATGCATCCACTTTCACTTTTTGCACCATATGTTTGCCTTCTGCCTAATCTCCAACAAGTTATTTGCTCCCTCTGTTGCTCACACAGAAGCAGCTGTAGAGCTCTACTATACTAAGCATTAAGGGATGGAGACCCAGTGTAGTGTAATCAAATTCAGAGCAAAACACTACCTCACAATTCATGAGTAAGGCTACGATTTAGTCACAGGTATTTTTAGTAAAAGTCATGGAAGGTCACGGGCAATAAACAAAAATTCACGGCCCCTGACCTGTCCATGACTTTTACTAAAAATACCTGTGATTAAATCTTGGGGCGGTTGCTGGGGGGAGCACCCGGGGCCAGCGGCACCAGCCGCCAGGGGCCAGGGACCACAGCTGCTCCGGCCCACTGGGGACCACTGTCGGGGCCAGTGGACGGCAGCTGCTCCAGCCAGCTGGCCAGGAACTGCTGCCTGGGGCCGTGGACCAGAGCTGCTCCAGCTGCCCCAGGATGGCTGCCAGGGTCCGCTGGAGCAGTGGCTGGTGTGGCAGTCCCCAGGGCCACACCGGCAGTGGTTGGTGTGGCTGTCCTGGGAGCCAGCTGCTTGGGCAGCTCTGGGGTCAGCCACACTGGCCCCTGCAGAAGTCACAGAGGTTGCAGAAAGTCACAGAATCCGTGACTTCCACGACCTCCGTGACAGACACACAGCTCTATTCATGAGATTATGAAGAAAGGGCATTTGGACTAGCTCTTGATGCAGTGATAAACATGGGACATAGTGTAACTTCCACTGGTGCAGCTGGGGATCAAAACTGCTGAAAACCCATGCAAAGTATGTCACAGGGTGCCATGCAAAAGGGAAAGGCCGGTACGGGATGGAACCTTCCTCCTCTGCTGATCTGCCTGTGGACACAGATGGGGCTACAGGGTGCAAGCTGAGCTTCATGTGACCTGGAGCGGAATAGGGGACAAATATCACTGTAGTATATGTTCCCCTCTCAGGGCAGCGTAAATGACGCTGCAATTTGCATGGTAAGTTACTCCTGTTCTGAAGAGTAGTAACTCCATCAATGTGGCTAAGAAACCCTGCAGAGAGGGGACTTATGCAGCAGGGGTTTGTGTGGAGATGGCTAAGCGATGGCACTGCAGTAGGGACAGGAGCTATGTTGCTTGGTCCTTGCGTAGTGTGGACAGGGCAAGATCCTCAGGCAATAGCTCTGTTCATTCCATATACATAATTTTTCTGTTCGTGTGAAATCAGAGGAATAACTACTGTTTAAGTGAACTTTTGTTTTGGTCTCTGAACATTCCCCTTTGTGAAAGGCTAATAGATCTCTTGAATTAAGCAACATGAGGCCTAGTCAGTTCTTGGATGAGAGACTTCTCACAGACACCTCTATCAAAGTTGCCTACAAGCAGTACTGCCCTGCAAAGGAATTATCTTGAGTTCCTTGGTGATTTGGTATGTGGCACGTTTTCCTCTGACACAGTGATAAACTAATGCCCCAGGTGCAGTTTATAGTTGGAAATGTTATCCTTTGCATGAGACATAAGTTCTTGATCACTGCCTATCTAAAACTACATATTTCTTAGACTGCAAGCTGTTTGAGGCAAAGCCCAGGCTTTCATGTGTTTGTACAGCACCTTGCACCATGGAGCACTGATCTTAATTTGTGCCTTTGTAATATACCTACTGTATACTACTGTAATATACCTATTTAATTAAAATAATAGCAACAACTTTAAATACTTCTGCAGTTTCAACTGAAGATTTTATTCTTCCTGTCCCACTTGCTTCCTGACCTAACCTGTTCTTATTTTAAGCTGCTGTTATGTCTCTCCCCACAGATGGATATCCGTATTTCAATGGCAAGCAAAGGGATTCCAATTTACAATTTGTTAAACTTTGAGGGATAAAATGTGCTATATAAATGCAAGATCAAATTTTATTTCTCCAGATAATCTCTTTATTTTTAAATCATCTTTCATAGTATCTGGTGTATCTTAAAGAGCTTCCAAAAATTCAATGACCAAAAAAAAATCATATATCTATATATATTATAGCTAGATAGTAAAGTGCAAACATGAATCAAACATCTTAAAATAGCAAATCTAGCTGTAAAACCCAGTGAGAAAGGAGGAGATTTAACAATCTCTGGCAGAAAATTTCATAACCCAGGAGGCAAAATGTCAAAGTACTTTGTCAAAATGATTGTGTTTAGTGTTTACATGAAGAACAGCACTAATCAATCAAAAATGTCTTGGATTGCAGTGACAAACGTTCAGCCAGATGGTATTGGTGAGGGAATGGAATCAGGAAATCTCTCTTCTCTAAATGCTCATACTCAACCATATTTATTTTCTTCCTCCTTATAGTTTTCCTGTGGTTTCCATTATGACGCATGACACAGGCAACAAAGCTATCTAGGAACTTCATTGCTGGCTCTATGATGCATATAGCCACTCAGAACTTCAGAGCAACAGCAGAGCCTGAACACAGCTTCACAAGCACAGAACCCTACTGACTGACCTACAGGAGAACCACAGCTGACATCTAGCAATAAAAAGCTTATGACATACTGATGAATAGTTCTGATTCTCTCCCGCAGTTATTGGTGGCATAGTCTATTTGTGTGTGTGTGTGTGTGTGTGTGTGTGTGTGTGTGTGTGTGTGTGTGTGTATACACTCACCAATCACTGCATTATATTGCACAAAGCATACAGGTACCCAGGCGTGTCATTTCAGAAAATGTCAACATGTAGAACATTATATGTAATTATATTCTAGCCAGCAAAGCCAGAGGAAGGGAGTGGCAGACATAATGGAGCATATAGACTTATGAAAAGTCAGGGGGTGCGGGTAAACCAAGGTCAGGGGAAGACAATTGTCCCATTGCTAAGACTACGATTATGTCACGGAGGTCACAGAATCCGTGACTTCCAGACACCTGTGTGACATTTTCTGCCCTGGGCTGGAGCTGTCAGCAGGCAGGAGCTGTCAGCAGGTAAGCCGCTGCTGGCGACAGGCCCACAGCAACTCCTAGCCACCGGGCAGCAGGGGGACCCTGGAGTTCCCAGCTCCTGAGGAGACCCCGCAGCAGCTCAGCTGCCACGGGGGGCGAGGGGACCCCGCAGTGGCTCAGCCGCTGTGGACAACGAGGGGATCCCACAGCTGCCCACCTGCAGCGGGAACCCTTCCCCAGCAGCTCAGCCACTGCGGGCTGCAGGGGGACCGAGGAGCCATCAACTGCTATGGGGCTGGACACTCCTCCCTCCGCATTTTGTAGGGATATTTTTAGTAAAAATCAGACAGGTCATGGGCTTCCGTGAATTTTTGTTTATTGCCTGTGACTTGTCTGTGATTTTTACTAAAACTATCCGTGACAAAATCTGAGCCTTACCCATAGCAAATGATGTCTCTGCATTGTGTGGCTCTCCCTCCTCTAGTAATCAATACAGGACATAACATAAGAACAGCCATACTGGGTCAGACCAAAGGTCCATCTAGCCCAGTATCCTGTCTTCCAACAGTGGCCAATGCCAGGTGCCCCAGAGGGAATGAACAGAACAGGTCATCATCAAGTGATCATCCCATTGCCAGCTTTTGGCACCATCCCTGCCCATCCTGGCTAATAGCCATTGATGGACCTATCCTCCATGAACTTATCTAGTTCTTTTTTGAACCCTGTTATAGTCTTGGCCTTTACAACATCCTCCGGCAAAGAGTTCCACAGGTTGACTGTGCGTTGTATGAAGAAATACTTCCTTTTGTTTGTTTTAAATCTGCTGCCTATTCATTTCATTTGGTGACCCCTAGTTCTTGTGTTATGAGAAGGAGTAAATAACACTTCCTTATTTACTTTCTCCACACTAGTCATGATTTTATAGACCTCTATCAGATCCCCCCTTAGTCGTCTCTTTTCCAAGATGAAAAGTCCCAATCTTATTAATCTCTCCTCATATGGAAGCCATTCCATACCCCTAATCATTTTTGTTGCCCTTTTCTGTACCTTTTCCAATTCCAATATATCTTTTTTTTTTGAGATGGGGCAACCACATCCGCACACAGTATTCAAGATGTGGGCATACCATGGATTTATATAGAGGCAATATGATATTTTCTCTCATTATCTAACCCTTTCTTAATGATTCCCAACATTCTCTTGGCTTTTTTGACTGCTCATTGAGTGGATGTTTTCAGAGAACTATCCACAATGACTCCAAGATCTCTTTCTGGAGTGGTAACAGCTAATTTAGACCCCCTCATTTTATCTGTATAGTTGGGATTATGTTTTCCAATGTGCATTACTTTGCATTTCTCAACACTGAATTTCATCTTCCATTTAGTTGCCCAGTGTTGTGAGATCCCTTTGTAGCTCTTTGCAGTCTGCTTTGGACTTAACTATTCTGAGTAGTTTTGTATCATCTGCAAATTTTGCCACCTATGTTTACCCCTTTTTCCAGATCATTTATGAATATGTTGAACAATACTGGTCCCAGTACAGACCCCTGGGGGACAACACTATTTATCTCTCTCCATATCTTATCAAGTAAGATATTCAGACCCCCAAACCATTAAGGGCTTATAAAAAAGAATCTTGCAAGGGGAAGAATGACACTAAACTGGGAGGCGTGGTAGATACACTAGAGGGTAGGGATCGGATACAGAGGGACCTAGACAAATTAGAGGATTGGGCCAAAAAAAACCTGAT
>NC_048298.1:14298270-14312404 GCF_013100865.1 Trachemys scripta elegans | reverse complement strand
GATGGACCTATCCTCCATGAACTTATCTAGTTCTTTTTTGAACCCTGTTATAGTCTTGGCCTTTACAACATCCTCCGGCAAAGAGTTCCACAGGTTGACTGTGCGTTGTATGAAGAAATACTTCCTTTTGTTTGTTTTAAATCTGCTGCCTATTTATTTCATTTGGTGACCCCTAGTTCTTGTGTTTTGAGAAGGAGTAAATAACACTTCCTTATTTACTTTCTCCACACTAGTCATGATTTTAGAGAGCTCTATCAGATCCCCCATTAGTTGTCTCTTTTCCAAGCTGAAAAGTCCCAATCTTATTAATCTCTCCTCATCTGGAAGCCGTTCCATACCCCTAACCTTTTTTGTTGCCCTTTTCTGTACCTTTACCAATTCCACTATATCTTTTTTTTTTTTAGATGGGGCAACCACATCCGCACACAGTATTCAAGATGTGGGCGTACCATGGATTTATATAGAGGCAATATGATATTTTCTCTCATTATCTATCCCTTTCTTAATGATTCCCAACATTCTCTTGGCTTTTTTGACTGCTCATTGAGTGGATGTTTTCAGAGAACTATCCACAATGACTCCAAGATCTCTTTCTGGAGTGGTAACAGCTAATTTAGACCCCCTCATTTTATCTGTATAGTTGGGATTATGTTTTCCAATGTGCATTACTTTGCATTTCTCAACATTGAATTTCGTCTTCCATTTAGTTGCCCAGTGTTGTGAGATCCCTTTGTAACTCTTTGCAGTCTGCTTTGGACTTAACTATTCTGAGTAGTTTTGTATCATCTGCAAATTTTGCCACCTATGTTTACCCCTTTTTCCAGATCATTTATGAATATGTTGAACAATACTGGTCCCAGTACAGACCCCTGGGGGACAACACTATTTATCTCTCTCCATATCTTATCAAGTAAGATATTCAGACCCCCAAACCATTAAGGGCTTATAAAAAAGAATCTTGCAAGGGGAAGAATGACACTAAACTGGGAGGCGTGGTAGATACACTAGAGGGTAGGGATCGGATACAGAGGGACCTAGACAAATTAGAGGATTGGGCCAAAAAAAACCTGATGAGGTTCAACAAGGACAAGTGCAGAGTCCTGCATTTAGGATGGAAGAATCCCATGCACTGCTACAGCCTAGGGACTGAATGGCTAGATAGCAGTTCTGCAGAAAAGGACCTAGGGGTCACAGTGGACGAGAAGCTGGATATGAGTCAACAGTGTGCTCTTGTTGCCAAGAAGGCTAACGGCATTTTGGGCTGTATAAGTAGGGGCATTGCCAGAAGATCGAGGAACATGATCGTTGCCCTTTATTCGACATTGGTGAGGCCTTATCTGGAGTACTGTGTCCAGTTTTGGGCTGCACACTACAAGAAAGATGTGGAAAAATTGGAAAGAGTCCAGCGGAGGGCAACAAAAATTATTAGGGGTCTGGAGCACATGACTTATGAGGAGAGGCTGAGGGAACTGGGATTGTTTAGTCTGCAGAAGAGAAGAATGACGGGGGATTTGATAGCTGCTTTCAACTACCTGAGGCGGGGTTCCAAAGAGGATGGAGCTTGACTGTTCTCAGTGGTGGCAGATGACAGAACAAGGAGCAATGGTCTCAAGTTGCAGTGGGGGAGGTCTAGGTTGGATATTAGGAAATTGTTTCACTAGGAGGGTGGTGAAGCACTGGAATGCGTTACCTAGGGAGGTGGTGGAATCTCCTTCCTTGGAGGTTTTTAAGGCCTGGCTTGACAAAGCCCTGGCTGGGACAATTTAGTTGGGAATTGGTCCTGCTTTGACAGGGACTAGATGACCTCCTGAGGTCCCTTCCAACCCTGATATTCTATGATTCTAATGGTGCAGTAGCCAGGGCACTAGCCAGTAACTCAGAAAACAGGGGTTCAATTCTCTGCTAGTCTCAGATCTTCAGAGGCCTTTAGGTGCTTAATTTCCATTGAAGTCAGTGGGAGTTAGGCACCTAAATCCCTTTGAGGATCTGAGCCACAGTACCCCATCTATCAAACAGGAATAACAGTACTTCCCTACCTTACAAGGAAGCTATGAGGTGATACCATAGTAACAGGAGCCCTATAAGTACCTAAAATGGACACGACTTTAAGACTGTGGTAAAACAAAAGGTGTTAGATACTCTTTTTGCTGCTCTCCAAACAAACTCGTAATAGCAAGATGTTGTCAGGGCTTCAAAAAAATTATTTCATCCATCAAATTTCCTAAGTTGTGGAGCTGTTTCCAAATGCCCTGGACCCCTTGTGCAGTATTTAACCCATGAAATATTTCAAAGATCCTGTAGAAAGTGTATGTCCTAATGATACATTTGTCAAGTAAGAAGCCCTCATCTTCTTAAATCTTCATTGACTTCAGTGGGCATGACATCAGGAAAGGTGAGCTGAAAGCATCATCTCCATCTTTGACCAGTGACGATAGAGGCATGGTAAGACCATCCCAAAGACACTGGATGAGGTTGTACATTAGCTAGCCAGGTTTTTATTGCAAGAACTCAAACCTCAGCTTTAATTATACTTCTTCTTTGCGCTTCTATAGAGGCTTTAAAATTCCACCTCTCCTCCAGTTGATTTCAGGGTGTAATTCATGGAATAACATTGATTTCCTGAAAAATGACTCTCCTTTCCTGCAGAACATGTGGAGCTGAAAGAACTATAGTACCTGCCACTTCAGGATGTTAAAGTTCTATACAAAGATGGGTTTACAGCTGGGGAGAAACTGAAGTGCTGAATGGTTAAATAATCATAATACCTAGCTCTTATATAGAGCACTTTTCATCCATAGGTCTAAAAGCGACTTACAAAGGAAGTTAGTATCATTACCTCAATTTTACAGATTGGGAACCTGAAGCACCAATGACTTGCTCAAAGTCACACAGCCCTCACTGGGAGTTTTGTCTTAGAAAGGAGTGAATAAAGAGTGCAGGATTTGGCCCAGTGGGTACAGTTTCCTCCCAGATTGAGGGATAAATAGTCTTTAACGTGGACAGGATGTGCCCATATCATATTAATCCAAATATGATGAGTGCATATTCTATAAATGCTTAATCAAAAAAGCTATCATCACAAGGATTTTTTTTTTCTTTTTCTACAAAACACTCCATTTTTTAAAAACCATAGTAGAACTAAATACCATTTTGGGGGAAAAAATCCAGAAAATTTGTACCCGTTATTTAATTTTCCAGTGAGAATGGCCAAAGCACAAAACTATGACAAGAATTCCTGCAGCTGTTATAAAAATAGTTTCTGTAAGCAGAGGTAACCATAACACTACAAAAGAAGGCAACACAGTGCTTCAAACAGGAATCTGAATTGCCTTAAAAAGTTCTAGCTATGAGAAGATCCCTCCTTAGGGCCCTGATCCCAAAGTCATTGAAAAGAATGGAATGAATTCCATTGACTTCAAAGGGTTTGGATCAGGCTCTAGATGAATCTAAGGTAAGATGCAAGCTTGCTTTCAATACAGATATAAAATGCTTTTGTATTTGATGATCACGCTTCATATCTTGGTCTCCTGCCTAATGGGACCTTTTCCCTATTAGATTTTACACATGGCCTTTTGATAATGTAATTAAAATGAAAATTGCAAATCAGCATTATATTGATTTGAATTTGCTGAAGGGAACTTCAACAAAACAGCCCCCCAGACTATACCAAGAAAAGAGAGACTGGAGCTTGGGGGCGACAGTGCTCAGAAAATTGAATTTGGGGCTTGCTTACTAATTTTTATCAGAATATAATCCTCACAAACCAGACTTGACCATCTTTACTCACATTGTGTAGTACAGTGCTCCATGAGTAAACTCGGGGAGAGAGGCAAGTTTTAAAACAGAGGTTGCCAAATAAAGAATAAAACTTCAGCAAACGGCAATTTTAGCCTTGCATTTTCATTTGGTACAGTATGTTACTTCATTTTAAATCTTTCTAGGCTTCTATGGAAGTCCTCATCTCTCCAAATCGGTGCAGCTACTTAGAGTAATAATTAGTACACCTCAGTGCACTGCCTAAGAGCATTCGACTCTATAAGAATGTACTCTCGGACTGTGCTATACATGGACTTAATATTTATTATTCATCTCCTAGTAAAGCTACTTTGCCCCAACTGCTAGGTGTTTTATTGATTTTAGTGCCGGCACCGTACGATTTAAAATTACCGGCTACATCTAGAGCCCGTGTTAAATGCAAGAGACTAATTCAGCTACTATACAAACAATAAGTAACCAGCAATGAAACTTCTGGGCAAGGCAAGGCATGAAAGAATGAAATAGTTATTCAAATCCATCAAAATGAGATGAAAATTGCTATGCCTCTAAATAGCAATCTGCCTGCTGTTTGAAGAGAAAGGGCTCATTCCTGCTCTCGGGGAGGCAGGGATATTATATGTGGCTACTGGCAGTTATACATCACTGTCTGTCTTGTGACTCATCTATATCACATGCCTGCCTAGTGCTGTGGCTAATTTTTACAAGTTATGCAGCACTGGCACATGCACCCACATAGCCAGGTGCAGCATGGAGCTCAGAAATTAGGAAGTGTAGCTCCATGAATAGCAGCCTCCAGAAGTTCCTCTCTTTTTCAGCACCCTAGTACAATCGCTAGATCTGGACATCTGACTTACAAATCTTTATTTACCTTCCCAATCTTTATGTAGCTTTTTTGTTAATAATGAGAGTTGATGATTTATTTATTTATTTTTGTCTTGCCAGTGCAGGTAGGAGGGATGCCAGGCTTCCTAAGGGAAACCGGGACCGGACTTGTTTAGCCACTTCCAATCAGTACATATCCCACACTTCAAATCATACCTAATCCTTACAATTACAGGCAGGGAATTATCTGGACATATCTCGAATTCATCTTGGGAATCACTCTGCTGCTCATTAATCTGTTACTAAAACAGCTGCCTATCCATTCCTGATCACTTCCTGGACTTGAATCCTTTCCACCCTGCTTACCTCCTCTCGGCCACTGGCACAGAGAGGAGGAGAAACAGCTTCCTATCGAGTACTTTGGAGTGTACATTGGTCAATTTAATCATCTTTCTTTCGAAGACAAAAATATGCAGAAACTGCTCCTGGAGGAATAACCATTGCTCATTTACCAGACGTACAGTACCAGTGGATCAGTTTACTATTAGTTCAGTAACTTGCACAGCCCCGATGGCAAATATTGGACTATAGTGCAATTAATCCCTGTAGATTAGATGGCATCAGTATAGTGTCATTCAATCAATACATCTTTGTAGCGTGACAAACCACAATGAACCCATAAAATCACATGTTCTGAGTCCATTAAATACTAGGGACGGCTTGAATCCAAACCCATATATTTTGCAGTTTGGGCCCATTTCTATTAAATACCAGATCTAGATTCTGAAAAACCCAGTTTTGATTCCTCTGATAGGCAGCTGACGCTTGGGAAGCATAGTCCAGGGTGCAAGCTGGAGACCTAGGTTCAATTCCCTGCTCCTCCACAGACTCTTTGTGTGAGCTTCGGAAAGCCACTTGTTCTCTCAGTGTGCAGTAAAACCACTTCCCTTCCCCATAGAGGTGTTAGGAGGATAAACATATTGAGAACTGTGTTACTACAGCGATGGGGGCCGTATAACTACCACTGACAGAAGTCAACCCCTTCTTTTGTCTTGTCTATACTGTACCCATCACCATGGTGTTGGAGCATCTTGTCTCTTTTAAAAGCAATCATATTCGCACTCACTATCATGACCACCTATCTTCTTGTTATATCCCTTTGCTTTCTTCTAAAGACTACTTACTGTGGGAGGGGCAAAGGCCCCCCATTCAACACTGATGTTCAAGCTTCCCCCTGAAGGAGCCTTAGGCAGTAAATAAGAGCAGAATTTTATTTCAGACATGTTACGAAGGAGGTGAGAGGACAGAAGAAAAGATGGTGAGAACCAAATTTCTGGACCCTTGGTGCCACAGAAAACAATGCTAATGTGCAGTGGGATCTTTGGACCTGGTTTTTAGAAGCATGGAACTCACAGATCCCACTGACTTCCTCTGGAGCTGCGGGTGCTCAGAGCTTCTGAAAATAGGGCCCTTCCATCATGTGTCCTATTCCTCATCGCCAAGAATGGGCATTTTGGGAACAGAGGCTGGCATTTGCAAAGTGGTCGAAGAGTGGCTTTCAATGGGAGTTGGGCACTCAAACTTCTTAGTTCCCACTGAATGTTCCAGTCAGACACTTGTAGGACATCAGAAGTATGGCACTATCAGAAATAACGAAGAGTACACTATGTTGAGACCTAGTTGGTTTCCTGTCCTCTTCTACGAAACCAACCAGCTGCCGAGTGCCAGGTACGTCTACGCTTACGGTAGTGTGTAGATTTCACAGTAGCAGCCGTGTTAGTCTGTATCCGCAAAAAGTTAGTCTCTAAGGTGCCACAAGTACTCCTGTTTTTTTAGTAGTGTGTGGAGTACAGATATTGCCCACCCAGATAGCATGGGTATAAACAGAAGTGCAGATGGTGAGGCAAGTAGAATAAAGTGCCCTACATGCCTGAACCCTAGGGTATATATCCTACATGGACTCTCTATATGCCCAAGCAGTGCCTTCCATGTCTACATTGCTATTTTTAGCAGTGTAGTGTCTTTCTGCCTCCTTGCAGCCGGAGCCTTTCCCTGCACAGCCTTTCCTCCAGCAGAGGGGAAAGGCTCCGGCAGCAGGGAGGCAATAGAGAACAGCTCCGGCAGCAGGGAGGCAGTGGGGAAAGGCTCTGGCAGCTCCACATTGCCAGAGCCAGTTGCCAGTGCCTTTCATTGCAACTTGTAGCCACACACTGCAGTGACAAGTGTGGACGCAGCCTATCTTTCACTGAGGTGTATAGCTACTGTGGAATGTCTGTACTCTATGTGCCACCTTAAGTGTAAACACAGTAGATCCTGACTTTTCCATACTTAATGTACCATGTAAACTGCACAGCTCCTGCTTAAGCTACATGTTTGGAGAACTGTATATTCTGCTGTTAAAGCACTAATCCTGCTGCATAGAAGTCACTGAAATATCATCATGAACTATTGAGTACATAGGCACTGCTGCAACGCGTCTGGTGAAGACGCTTTATGCCAACGAGAGAGAGCTCTCCTGTCAGAGTTAAAAAACCACCCCTGCGAGCGGCATAAGCTATGTTGGCAGGAGAAACTCTCCTGTCAACATAGCGCTGTGCACACCAGCACTTATGTGGGTGTAACTTATGTCACTCAGAGAGGTTGAATATTCACACCCCTGAGCGACATAAATTTTGCCGACATAGGAGGCAGTGTAGACATAGACTTAGTTCTGGCTCTAGTTCTGGGTAACGAGTCACGAGAAACATGCATATGAACGAAATCCTAGAAGGCATTCTGTCCTGTAAGTCTATGTGTTGGTTTAATTAGCATCCTGATGTGATATCTGTGTGGCATTTGTACCAGTGTTTTGTAATATAGCATATACTTGCTATACTTCTTAGGGAAACTGGCAAACAAGGCATTTGCCTTAACTGTTTGTTGTTTTTCTTTGAGGCTGAATATTTTAATTTAAATGTCACTTTCAAATACAGTATATGCTTCACTGCATTCAGAGTGCACTCATGCATTGGTTATTAAAACAAGAAATTCAATGCTTAACTACTGCTTAGTGCTTTTATTTACTTAATATTCAGCAGGCTTAGTGTGTGCTTAGGAATATAGCTTTTGATAATAATAATAATAATAATAATAATAATAAAGTCTATAGACTTTACTGCAGATATGTAAGTATCTGGTTCAGCTGGTTTCCAGAACTTTTACAAGGTTACCACAAGTCTGCTTGTGTCCGGATAAAGCCCATCAACAGCAGAGGTAGAACCTGGGTTCATCAATCAAAATTCTTAGCTCGTAAACTCTTTTGGGCAGGGATGACATCTTCACATCTTTTTGTTTGATATTTAGCACAATTGGACCCCAAATGATCAGGCTGTTGCTGTAATATAAATATTACATATATAACTATAGTCATTAACTACAGTTAGGATCTTTCAAAAATCAAGAACACCTAATGCCTGTGAGTTCAAGTTACCTTCAGTGTTGCTAGTCAGCCAGATCCAGCACAGTTTAGCTTGGGAAGGGGCAAGGAGGACGGTTTATTCAGGGGAGGGCAGAAGGAGTTGTTTTGTTCTTAGCTGTTTGAACTTTATATACCCCCAAAGAGAAGAACTTTTGCTTTGGCCAGAAGGTCAAAGCCTCAAGTCACCCTCCCAACCCAGGAAGACTATTCCAGTGGTGAAACTGAGGGACAGACTGAATCTGGGCAAGACAACCCTTCTCTAGGATATCAGCACAACTCTTTGGCAGCAGACCACAAAGCACTGGATGTTGCATGTAAAGTTAGGACAGACTGGTGGGGTCATTGTCATTTAAAAAAAAAAACAGATATTAAAGGCCCAAATACTCAGAACCAACCTCCAAGTCAAACACATTTTTTTAAAGCACGTAGGCCCCAGTACTTAAAAGCACTAAACGTCTTTTACAAGGTTCCGAATGTCCTCAATTCCATTGACTCCAATGGGAGTCACGCCCAGTGTTCCCTCTAATTTTTCCCACCCATATGTGGAATGAATTTTGTTATGTGCATCACCTCCATATTGGTGCACATAACAAAATTCATGTGGCAGGGGTGGGGCAGAGGGGTTCAGAGTGTGGGAGGGGGCTGGGGCTGAGGGTTTGGGTGCAGGGGGGGTGAGGGCTCCAGCTGGGGGTGCGAGCTCTGGAGTGGGGCTGGGGATGAGGGGTTTGGGGTGCAGGAGGGGGCTCTGGACTGGGGGGGTGAGGCCAAGGGGTTTGGATTGTGGGAGGGGGCTCCAGGCTGGGTCAGGGATTTGGGGTGTGGGAGGGGGTGATGACCCCGTCTGGGGGTGCAGACTCTGGGGTGGGGCTGGGGATGAGAGGTTTGGGGCGCAGACTGTCCCGGGGCTGAGATGGGGAGAGAGAACCCCCCAGTTCTCTCTCCCCACCGCAGCACCTGGGCTGGGGGAGGAGGAAGAGAGGCGTCTCTCCCTGCCGCGGCAAGTCCAGGGCTGGGTTGGGACCATGGGAGGGGCGCCTCTCCCCCGGCCGCAGCAGGTCCGTGGCTGGGCTGGGAGAGAGGAATCTCTCCCTACTGTAGCCCTGAGCGCCTGCGTGGCACTTAATAGGCCACTGCACAGCTTAGAGGGAACTTAGGTAGGGTGACCAGACAGCAAATGTGAAAAATCAGGATGGGGGTGGGGGTAATAGGAGCCCATATAAGAAAAAGACCCACAAATCGGGACTGTCCCTATAAAATCGGGACATCTGGTCACCTTAAACTTAGGTCACATGTGTTCAGCACTTCATCAAATCAGAACCTTAGGGCCACTGAAGTCAAAGGGAATTTTTCTAGTTCAAGGTCTCATTTGGACAGCCAACGTTTTGCACACAAACTCAGATGTGGGTGTTCAGACTAGCTCATTAGATCCCTAGCTCCATGCTTCATAGGTGCAAACAAAGGGCCTGCTCTTGCAAGCCATTCTCATTTGGACATTACAATTGCCTTCAACAGGACTAGCACATGAGGAGGGCCGATATGTGTGAGTAGAGGGTGGCAGGATCAGGCCCACAATTTGTACATCAATAACTGAGTTCCACACATGAAAAAAATGTAGGTGCCAAATAAATATTTGGTTCAGAGATTTCCAGGCCAGAGTGAGGCCTTCGTGAACATATGGATCTTGGAATTTGGAAGAAGCTCCTGATCAGATTTAAAATCATTTTAAAAGCAGGTCAAATCTGGGGCCTAAACTTCTAGACAATAAGCACAATCCTGTTCCCACTGTAGTAACTGACAGAAGTCCAGTTGATTTCAGTGGAAATAGGACTGAGACCACTTATAACGTAGAGTGAAATCCTGCTCCATACTACCCTTGCAAGTATTATTTTGTAGGGGTCTCTTACTGTCCCTTACTACGTAACAAATAAATACATGCATATCCAAATTAGATCCATTTTAATATATAACTCTCTAGCATGAACAAGAAATATCAGAGTATATAATATACGTCATTAAAAAGTCAGTATATTATTTGTGAATAATAACTGCACCAGTGTATCTAAAATAGAGTGGCATATCCCTGTACATAGAAGAGGAAATAACTGCTAAATCTCAGGAAACATGGTATACGGCTATTGTTGGTCAATGACCCCCCACCCCCGTTTAGTCTCTAGCAACCAGAAAGTCTACAATTAATCTCAAACAAAGCTTATCTTCAAAACAAGCCAATGAGTTCAACCAAACATTTACTCCTGGAAATATTTTAGCTTCCCCACTCCTCGCCTGTATCCCCTGGAGAAATATTGAATTCAGCAAACAAAAGAAACAAACCCCTTTCAATATTTTATTGTTTGTCTTCATTCGCAGCAGGTAACTAGTTGCTCAGATCTTAATGTTATTACATGGCATCAACATTAGGAATGGAGAAGTGGGTACCTTAGTTTGAAAGCTCATCATTTGAATTCACAGAGGAAGCATGAAATTACAACAATTCTGGTAAAAATCAATCCTAAATGCTCTATGGTGCTTTTCTACACACATCTCCATTATTCAGTATTAGCAATTTCTTTGCAGAATCCTCATGTGGAAGCGGTAATAGCTCCTATCTCATTTTCATATTTTTATATTATACGTGGGGCTGGTAGCACCACCTATTATTAAGGTCACCCAACACTTCCCATTATAAGATCGCATTTTCAGTTGCTTCTGAAACTTCAACAAACTTTAACCATTTGGGCTGAAATTCTACATGCTGGGTGTCTGCTTTGGACTGAATTCCTCTAGAAAATTTCATCCAAAATGGTTCAGCCATGTCTGAGAACGAGGCTACAGAACAATACATTAGTTGTTCCACGTTACAAAATCCTGGCAACCTGTTCTTTGTACAGTTCTAGCTCCCACCAGGTTTTAGAGTAGGGACATAAAATTTGGCAGGGAGGTGGCCTCTGTATCAGGAATGTATCTTTTGCTGTTCCTGTGCTAGTCAGGCTTAGAGCAGGGACCCCGACTCTCCTGTGTTCTTAATTGCACTCCTTCCCAACCCTTTTGGGCCAAGGCAGAGTGGAGGAGGAGATGGCCTGTTTCAAATGCAGAGGGGACAAAAGCCAGACCTGCAGGAGTGGTGTGTGGAGTAGGCTGGGACAAGGAGCCTAGCGAGGACTGGGACTAGCTGGCCAAAGAGACTGGGAGCCAGGAAAAGAAACAAGATGGGGAAGGCAAAAGCAGTAGATGGGGGGAAACTGATACTGGATGAGGAGCCAGGGGTCATGGGGCAAAGAGACACTTGCTAGGAAAGGAGACAGGAACTGGCACCCTATGGGTTGGGTGAGAACTGGCAGTGACTGGGCAAAGAGACTGGAGCAAGGAGATAGAGTGGGAGGACAGGACACTGACCTTTTACAAGGAGCCCTGGGAGGGAGATTGGGAGTGGGAACATGGGTGGGGGAGAAAGGGGGTTATAGCAGGCCAAGGTAAAGTAGAGATTGCCAGATACGAGGGAACTGGGACTGGCTGAACAAGGAGACTGGGACCAGAAGAGAAGCCTGAGGAGTAGAAACTGGGACTGAGGTGAGGAGAATGGGACTGAGATGAAGACTCATGTTTGGACAAAGTGTTTGTTGTTGAATGTAAAATTGTGATGGGTGAGGATGAAATGGATGAGTTTGGTGATGAATATCTCAGTGTTGTTCATTGCCTTGTAAATATTTGACGCACGCAGCTATGCCGTCATTTTGAGGGATGCTGGTGGATAGAGAGATGACATCTATGGTGGCAAGGATGGTGTTTTGAGGGAGATTGTTCATGCTGCAGAGTTTGTGGAGGAAGTCGGTTGTGTCCTGGAGGAAGCTGGGCCTTTGTGTGGTGAGTGGTTTGAGGATGGTTTCTAGGAGTCCAATAAAAGATATTACCTCACCTACCTTGTCTCTCCTGGGACTGACACAACTACAACAACACTGCATAGCCTATTACTGCTGTCACTTATTCCATTAGCTTATGTGTGGTGGCTCTAAAGTTTTCCACCCTGCTGAGGACCCATGTGGGTGTCAATACAATGCCACATGATGGAATTTCTGTTTTTTCATTTTGTTTTTGTAAAAAGCACAGAATTTTCACAGAAAGAAATATGTTAAAAGCATATTACGGTTGCAAATTCACTCAAAAGTTAGGAAATTCCAAAATTAAGGTTGCCTGTTAAACCTTAGCATGGCCCCCTTGTGCCTATGCATTATGATATATTCTTTAACTACATGATCACACAGTTTCCCCCTACACCCACAGGATCTCTACCTTGTTCAGTGCGTAGAATGGATTCTGCTCCAGAGATGAAACAGTGTTGTGCAGTGAAGGAGACTATCTGTAGGACTCATGTTTCTTTCATTTGTTACAGAAGTTGGATGGTATGTAATGAATGAGGCAGAGAACTACTAGGTCAGTCTCATGCTCAAGGCCGTTCAGTGGTGCTTTGGAGACATGGACTTTATCCCTGCCCTGCCACAGAGTTCCTATGTGATGCTGGGCAAGTCACTTAAAACAAACTTTTCATAGGTGGTCCCTAATTGGGTATGCCTCATTTTCTGGGTGCCCAACTTGAGACCCTGGCATCTGATTTGTAGAAATGTTTGTTAGGAGACTGGGTGGTGGGCAGCCTGGCCTAGTGGGCAGAGCAACAGTCACAACCAGAGTCACAGTCCAAATGCCAGAGCGAAGAGCCAAGGCAGAGTCCAAGCCAGGAATCGGAGCCAAGAGTCAGAACCAACATCGGGGCTTGAATGCCAAAGCCAAGGATCAAGACAGAGCCAAAACCAGGAACTGGAATCAAAGGCCAGAACCGGATCCATGGAGTCAGAGAAGACAGGAGCAGGGCTGGTTCCAGAGCATGAGCAAGGCTGAGACAGGGCTGGAACACAGCCACGTACAGGGAAGAGTCAAGCCTGGGTGAAAGACAGAAGGAAGCCAAGCAGAGGGAAGCAGAATCCACAAGCATGTGCATTAAACAGCTAGGGAGCTGCTGCTGGTCTTAAGAAAAGGCCTGCTAACTTTTCTCAGAGACTCAGGCGGGGCAGTCCGTCAGCTGGCCTAGCTGATGTGGCCCAGCTGTGCTCGTTAGTCAGTCAGGAGACTCACAGCTGCAAAGCCTTATTCCTGACAGTGCTGAGCACTCACAGCTGCGACTGAAGTCAATGGGAGCCATGCTTTAAACACAGAAAATGTGTACAACACTAAGTACTCTGAAAAATCTGGCCCTTGGTGTCTCAAACTGAGCACCCACAATGAGTGGATACTTTTGACTATATCTCTCTCTACCTCAGTTCCCCATCTGTAAACGGGGATAATAGTAGCCCCATATCTCACAGGGTTGTTGTGTAAATAATGAATATTTGTCAAGCATCGTGATATTACAGCAATGAACACTACACGGAAAAGCCATGAGAAAATGAGTAATACTTTTTTCAAAGCAGTGTTATATAGACATGGATTTGACATTGATTTTGTGCTGTCTTGGAAGCATCACTTGTTGATGTTATTTGAACAAAACAAATTTGGTGACTTTTTTTTTTTAAACTAGAAAAACTTGCTTTCATGCATTGTCAAAAATTGCAAACATTGCACTACAAGCTCCGAAGCCTTCTAAACTGTTTACTCCTGGGGTTTTAAAGCATCGAATGTGCTGCAATTCAATGTTATCAGAGTGCGGCTTACCACACTTCCTGTGCCTTGTATTAAAAAGCTAGAACTCTGGAGTGTATTCCCTGTTCTGTGTAGAAGGGAGGGTTCTTTTTCTATTAACACTATTCAGCGTTACTTACATCTAGAGCACAGATGGATCCAAGCTTAGGGTTACCATACGTCCTCTTTTTCCCGGACATGTCCGGCTTTTCGGCAGTCAAACCCCCGTCCGGGGGGAATGGCCAAAAAGCCGAACATGTCCGGGAAAATGGCGGCTCTGTTTAAGAGCCGGGCTGCCTGAACGCTACCGGCTTCGGGCAGCCCCGTGCCTCCAGACCCTGCGCTGCCGGAGCCCGGGAGGGGAAGTGCCCGGCTGGGGGCGCAGGGTCTGGAGGCAAGGGGGCTGCCCGA